>NC_133110.1:35560252-35916222 GCF_022965805.1 Primulina eburnea
ACTGGATAGGAAAATCAAAAGTGGTTTTTATCAAATTCTTGGTGATAGGTTGATCTCCTGGTTTAGCAAAAAGCAGACTTCCATAGCTACGTCTACTGCAGAAGCTGAATATCTTGCTGCCGAAAGCTGTTGTTCTCAAATACTTTGGATACAGCAACAACTTAAAGACTATGGGGTTCAAGCTTCTGAATCACCTATATTTTGTGATAATACCAGTGCAATTGCTATATCACATAATCCAGTACTCCATTCCAGAACTAAGCACATTGATATCAGACATCATTTTATCAGAGATCATGTGCAAAAGAAGAACATTCGTCTGGAATACATTCCTACTGATCAGCAAGCAGCAGACATATTTACAAAACCCCTGCCTGAGAATAAGTTTTCTTATTTCCAAAATACACTTGGTTTGATAGACTTAACTTAATAATTTGTTATCTTCATCTCATTTATATATTGTAGCTAATTTCTTTTTGATATTAGTTTGCAGAAGTAAAAGCTGAGTGATAGAATCAGTAGACAAATGTAAAACTTCATTAAGGATAATAGAAGCGGGGGCGTACATTTTTCACTTCTTTTTTAACGAAAACTCTCCAGGATGCCAACCAAATGGTCAGCTCTCCAGTAGAGGTACGCAGAAACTCCTCTGAAAAAAGCAATCTTTTTAGAGTCTTCTGCTCTTTTAAGAGCATGAGAAGGTAGACGCCATCTTCAGAGACGGCATCTGCACTATCAGCACTATGGAGACGTCGATAATACTTCTTCATCATTGACAACTCCTTGGAGGAAGATACTCGCCCACTCTCGAAGGAGGACTTAAGCTCCTGGATTTTAGTCCAGGTAGCAAGTGTCTTTTCCAGTACTTTGTCTTCAATTGAGTCCTCTTTCTTGCAGCGGTCACCTCCTTCATGAACTCTTCAGCCAAATCAGGACAATTATCTCTTGCCATTTCTCTTAAGAATGACTATCTGGTTTACCCAATTGATTCATATTTATAGATGACAGACCAGGCACCAAAGTTCAAAATAGTCTTGCCTACAGTAAAGAATTTGAAGCATCCCATATCAAGCTATCATCGGTTCAGTTACCAAGTATTATCATTAAATAATTGCACTAATTTAGGTAAAACTTTATTCTGATTCTCTGTGATTTTGTGTCAGATGCAGAAGGTATTTTGTCTCATTAACAAAACAAGGCATTTTTCATCTTCCAGTAGAAGCTATCATAAGACGACATACTTCCTTCTGAACTTAATTCATTATCTATCATTTATTCATTTTACTCATTTAACATTGAGTTGTTTAAAGAAAAGAATAAAGGAACACCAAGTACTTCAACTGAAATTTTATTAGAAATCTTCCCAGTACATTAAACAAAGCAGAAGTTACAGAAATTTCAAGACAATCGAAACGTCTTCTGAAATTCTAGACTAATTAAGCTTATTTCTTCAGTAATATCAGCAGCCTGTAGTATTTGTCGCAAAGTATTTCAGCAAGAAAAGGAGGGTCTTCCTCGAAAAGATTCCAACAAGCTTGGGTCTTGTAAGAATCTAGCAAGCTTGGGTCTTGTCAGCACTAATGTATAATCAGATGCCTCACAGAAGATATCAGCATCATCGATCCACCAGCACTCTCTTATTGCATTAGAATGCTTCTGAAAGGGATTGATGCTACATCTCAATCTTAATGAAAGCAAACAATCTTTTTGATTGTTGATATTACAACTCCAGGAGTTTGATCCAAGGATCATTATGTACAGAACGACTTCTTCCAACATCCTCTTCGCAGCAAGCTGTCTTCTGAACATTCTTGCCTCGGCTTCTAGATCAGATTTTACCTCTTTTTTTTTTTCATTCGAGTTTTATTTAAATGTATACTTAACCTTGTTTACTCCTTGAAGGTATTTATAGTAATATTCAAAGGAGATAAGGATCCTTGCGACTGTTCAAATTCAACGGTTTAGATTGAAAGATTGCCAAGAGTCGCTTAGTATTTAATATCCATTACTACTGCATTAATTGAGGGGGAACATCTTTATGGCATTTATATTAGAAACTGATTTGTCTTTTCGATAAAACAGTATATCTACCTGAAGTTGTTGAAGTGCTGCATTTGTTTCAGTACCTTATCCACTTCGAGTAGATATTATCATAAAACGACAAATCAGCTTTTGTTTTTCATTTAGCAACTGCCTCGGACAGCCCGCCAATTTTTTTAAAATATTTTGAAATGAGTAGAGTAACTTACACATTTGCCTCTATCTCTACTAACATATCGACACGTGTCCCTATTTTTACTAACGGCTGTACATGTCATTTGTTAACTGATCATTTTTCGTCTTCATTACGCTTTACGAACTCAGATTATTTCCTTGCCTCTACTGCTTTCTGGCATCTACTGCTAATATACCTCTTTTCTCTCTCAAACTTATACATGGCCGTAGCTTAAACTTTGATTGCTTATCAGGTGAATTTTGCATCTGTTCTCACTATTAAGGATGAGAATCTTGTCAAGATGTTCAAATCGTTGGAAAAGTCTGGGCTTCGACAATTCTTGGAATCGCCTGTTGTTATCTACAAGTCTGCTCTTCTAGATTTCTATGCCAAAGAAGAAGTTGTGGAAGGAAAGATTACCTATACACAGGGAGATGCATCAATCTCTATTGATGCTGCACTTCTCAGTTCCACTTTCTTCCTACCGATTTCTGGACTTTCCGAGCTCTCGGACATATCAAAGGAAGACATGTCCATCGCCTTGACAAATTTTTCAGCTACATGAGAAGAACTTTCACTCTCATGCCTCAAGAAGCTACTGAAAATTGAGTACCAGGTACTCGCTGATATAGTAGCAAAAGCCTTGTTAGTCAAGGATGGAACCTTTGACAAACTAACAAAAGAAAAGGTTCAAGTGATGGTGGCCATCACATCAGAAAAGAAAGTGGATTGGGGTCGTTTTCTGTTTCGCATTATGAAGGATATGATTCTCAGGAAAAGTACTGGATTTGCTGTACAAATCAACACAATGTTGAAAGATGCTGGTTTTCCTGGAATAGCAGAAGAGGATGGCTCTTCGATGACCATGACTGATGCTGATAGCGTGCTTGCTTTAAGGCCAAAGCCAACCGTTGGTCAGTTTGTGGCCATTAAGAAGGAGATTGGAGAATCTTAGGCTGAGGGTCAAAAGAAAATTAAACGAAAACGAGTAGTGGTTTTGTCTGATTCTGACAAAATGGAATCTAGAGAATCAGCAGCACCCACTCAGCAAGCTTCACTGCCTCCCACTTCATCCAAGAAGAAGCCACGCACCACCATTCGCATCAAGAAAACAGCAGCTCTTTCTGAACTGGAATATGTCCCTCTTCGACAATTTTTTCCACCAGTTGTCTCATCCACCAAAGCCAAACCCATTGAATCAGGGCCTTCACCTGCTCAAAGTTTCAGACCAACTTCTGGTGTGGTCATTCGAGAATCAGCTACTGGTTCTTCTGCTTTTAAACCAGTAGTCTCTGCCTCTTCTGAAAAAGGGAAAGGTAAGATTATTGAGTTGTCTGAATCACCGGTGGTTCCCTCCTCAATCCAAACAACAATTGATCTTCATCTGGAAGAAATTGAGATCTCAACCAGAGAAGATATGAAATTCTTTGACGATTGGCTTAAGGTACGAGTCTACCATCCAATCACCTTTTTGAAAACTACTGGTGTTTATGCTCAAACAGTCGAAAATGAGAAAAAGGTTTTTGATGCTGCCGGGACACGAAATGTGATAGAAGCTATAAATCGTCGAAATTACATTCTGGAAAAATTCAAACTGCAGAAGATGGACAATGTTCTGAAAACTTTAAAGTCAAATTTTGACTCTTCTAGTCCTACTGCTTTTCATGACCAGAATGTCATTCAAATTTTGTCGGAGCAGCTGACAATTCTATCTGAAAAAATTGCTAATAAGGAAAAGGCCCTTTCTCGGCCTCCAAAGTTCAGTATTACTTCTGTCCCCACCATTTTGAGAGTCAGACAGTTGAGGAACCGACCAAAGCTTCTTCTGAAGTCAAGGTCTCTAGTACTCCTGCACCTGTAAAAGCTCCTACTCAATCATCATCTCTGATCTTTGTTCATGATCTGGCCTCTGTTGATGTGGTAATTGAATCGATTGTGCCGACCCAAAGAGCACAAGATGACTTGCTTCAAGTTATTCCTACTTCTACTGATCCTTCTCCAGAATCTGCAATTGCTACTGCAACTGCTGCTGCCAATGCTACTGTTATGGCTACTGCTTCCTCATCTCTTCCAGCACTTGAGCATTTTTCAGAAGCTCGTCATGCTGACATGGCAACTTTGTTGCATACTTCACCCTCTGTTGTTGAGCCACAAGCTATATCCTAACCTGCTGCTGATTTGAAGCAACCAGAAGAAAGGCCAACAGAACAGTCTACTGCTTCAGAAGGATCTTCTGCTGAACCAGAACTAGCTGTTACGACTCAAGCAGAAGTTGCACATTCTTCTATTCCTTCTTTACATTCTCCTGAGCGCATTGCCAGAATAGAGGAAATTAAACAACGATTGCAAGCAAGAACTCCTTCCCCAGTTGAGGAACCATTTGATCTAGAATTCCAAATTGATGCTCTACAAAGGGATCTTGTAAATCTTTCAGACTTAGTCAAGCGGATAACTTATGAAAATGCCGCAGAAATTCATGACGCTCAGTTCTTCTGAGACCGCATGTCTAAAGAAATACAGAACACGGTGGAATCGATGCATAAAATGTATGCTGAGATCATTGTTTTTCGACAGGCTATCTCAAGAAATTCCGGTCAAATCACGCTTGCTCAATCAGACATACTTACCAGGATCACCGAGCATGATGATATGTTTCGATCAATCTCCACTACCATGGACCCGATGGATTCCAAGATTGATTCTCAATCTCAAACTCTCACTGCTATAAATGATCGAGTTTCTAATCAGGCTCCATATCTTGAGATGCTGACAAATGGCATTCACAACTTATCTGGGCGAATGGATGAACTACTTGCTAAGGTCATTCCTGATGATGCCAAAAAGGGGGAAGAAGATAGAACTGGAGCAAGTAGCAGCATACATCATTCAACTGGAAGGGATCAAAACACAGATGAAGTTACCTTCAGAGATATTGGGACAAATTAGTTTTCTTTGTGTCCTAATTAACTAATTTATGTTTTACGTGATTTTCTCTGGATATCAATTGTTCTGTTTATCTAATCCGTTCTTTTCTCTACTTTACTAACACAGAACATCTAGGTTTTGGAATCACCACAAAGGGGGAAATTGTTAGAATTAAATTTACTGTGGAGATGCTAAGGAAAAACCAGTAGATGTTGGGTTAGTACAAAACCAGTAAATGTAAACCAGAAGCACTTAGATCGCGCTAAAACCAGTAGCAGCACTTATCAAGTACTGCTTAAACAAATAATTTCTTAGCTAAAACCAGAACTAGAAGGATACAAAATTCGAAATATACACTAACAGAATCTTGCGTATCTCAAAATCTCTAAATATTACCGTTGATCTATTAACGTGATACTAGCATTTATTGCTTCATTAAATGCCATTAAATGTCATACAAGAACATTTAAGACGGTTTACCATTTTTGGTATGAACTGAGACTGATTACTTTTAATGTACTTTGCAGGGTCCATTTTAAGCAATCAAGCTGAACCACTGAAAAGTTAAAGAGCCGTTCAGATTTTGGAACGTTAAATGGAGCCTATATATGGAGATGAAGGATTTTGTCAAGTGCATCGGTGTTGAAACAAAAATTCTGAATCAAAAATATCATTCGAGCATTGTTAGAACTTTCAGTTATCTAAAAAAGCTCAACACTGAAAAAGCAGCACACGCTTCGTTGCATGCTTTTGATCATCGAAGATCATATTGTGCTAGCTATTCTCATTTATATCTTCTTAAGCTATTCATTTCATCAATTCATTGATAGAAGAATTTGTAACTGGAAAAGAGTCTTTTCCAGAACTTAAGATCATTCAAGAAGTTGAGTTGTAAAGCTAAGAGTTTCAATAGGCGAAGGGTAAGTCCTGTTGAAGTGGGTGTGTACAACTGCTGTACTGTATTCACCAAAGTCTTTTAGTGATACCTTCTGGAAACAGAAGAAGGGGAGACGTAGAAGATTCATCTTCGAACTTCCAGAAACAAACCTTGTGCCATCTATTGCTTTTCCGCTTTATCATTTTTCACCTTCTAACCAACAGATCATTTTCCGCACATTATCTTGTGATCTGCTGGTTTTTGAACTTGAACAAGAATTGCTAATATCTCTAACAGGATTTTAGCACATTATTCAGAAGAATTTATTAAGTTTGTCATTGAGTTTATTCAACCCCCCTTCTAAACTCAACCCGATCCTCAACACAAAGAGTATCTAATTTGAATTTACAAATACTTGATTTTTTACTCCTTAAATACTCATATCCAATTATTTGAGGATGTCAAAATATAGTTTGAAGTTAATATTGAGTGGCATTGATGATGACATTCGTGAAGTAAAAATGTGATACCTAAATTAATAAAATAATATATAATTCAAGCCCACAAATACTTGATTTTACCCTTAAAATACTCAAATTTGTTTATTTAAGGATGTCAAAATATATAATTTGAAGTTAATATTAAGTGGTCTTTGATGATAATATTTGTGAATTAAAAATGTGGTACCTAAATTGGTACAAATAGTACCTAATTTTATCTCACATATGCTTGATTTTACCATTTTAAGACTTAATTTTGATTATTTTGGGATGTAAAAAAATATAGTTTCAAGTAATATTGAATGACTTTTAATGTGTCATTTGTGAAATTAAATACAACGTTAAAATTTATGCCAAAGTAACATGTCAATATATACATTGTTTTATTTATAATTATTTAAAGAATATATATATATATATATATATATATATATATATATATATATATATATATATATATATATATTATATTATACTATTATAAATATATGAGTTGAATTGTGAATTTACATCTATGTCCTTATCTTCATTAAATAATACTCATTAATACATGGCTCTTTGGTTATTATGTTTTCATTTATCAATTAATGTAATCTAAATCTAAATTAAATTGAAGCAAAACAAATTTTGCATTCATTTTTTTTATGAAATTTGCAATCCATTTTTTTAAAAAACTTATATAAATAATCAATTTCAAAATGATATCTATTATCTATAATCTATTATCTATTATCTATTATAAATATATGAGTTGAATTGTGAATTTACATCTATGTCCTTATCTTCATTAAATAATATTCATTAATACATGGCTCTTTGGTTATTTTGTTTTCATTTATCAATTAATGTAATCTAAATCTAAATTAAATTGAAGCAAAACAAAATTTTGCATTCATTTTTTTTTTATGAAATTTGCAATCCATTTTTTTTAAAAACTTATATAAATAATGAATTTCAAAATGATATCTATTATCTATTATTACTATTATAAATATATGAGTTGAATTGTGAATTTACATCTATGTCCTTATCTTCGTTAAATAATATCCATTAATACAAAATTTTATAATTTTCCAATTTCCTAGCAGTTTTTCTGTGAAACAGTTTCATTGATATATATATATATATATATATATATATATCCTAATATATCAATATTTTTATTCATGATTCAAGTCGGATTAGAGACATGTTTCACAAAATTGACCCACGAAACAGTTTCATATGAGTTTCTGCGACAATTTTATTTTTAATTTGAGCAAATTAACATCCATGAATAACGTAAATTCTGTGAATTTACATGTATGTCCTTATTTTCGTTAAATAGTCTATTATTACTATTATAAATATATGAGTTGAATTGTGAATTTACATCTATGTCCTTATCTTCATTAAATAATATCCATTAATACAAAATTTTATAATTTTCCAATTTCCTAGCAGTTTTTCTTTGAAACAGTTTCATTGATATATATCCTAATATATCAATATTTTTATTCATGATTCAAGTCGGATTAGAGACATGTTTCACAAAATTGACCCACGAAACAGCTTCATATGAGTTTCTGCGACAATTTTATTTTTAATTTGAGCAAATTAACATCCATGAATAACATAAATTCTGTGAATTTACATGTATGTCCTTATTTTCGTTAAATAGTATTAATAAATACATGTTTTTTTGTTTTGCAGGTATTGATTAATTTTACAATAAATTAAAGAAAACTGAAATTTTATTTTGGAATAAGATTTATAGTCAAATTTTTTTTATATAAAAAATTATATCTTTAATGAAATTTAAAGTAAGCGATACAATGTCAGCAGTACGCACAAAAACTTCCTAAGACTTCATCCATTTATGAATTTACATCTATGTCCTTATCTTCATTAAATAATATCCATTAATACGTGTCTCTTTGGTTATTTTGTTTTCATTTATCAATTAATAAAATCTAAACTAAATTGAAGAAAAACAAAATTTTGCATCTATTTTTGTGATGAAATTTGCAATCCGTTTTTTTAAAAACTTATATATATAATGAATTTCAAAATGATAAAAATAATAAATATATATTTTAGTTTGTTTTTTCATAGTTATTAATGACTTCTAAAATAAATTGAAAAAAAAATAAAATTTAGCTACCATTTTTTAGAGTGGCATTTAAATTTATCTTATATTTTTTTGGAACGACATTTGCACTCCATTTTTTTAAAATATATCTTTAATAAAATTTTAAATAATAGTAATAATCCATTTTTTTAAAAAAAATTATATCTTTAATGAAATTCAAAATGATAACAATAATAAAAATATTTTTTTGTATGTTTTTTCCTAGCTACTACTATTATTATTGTTACGACTGAAAATATATGACTTTAAATTGTGAATTTACATCTATGTTCTTATGTTGATGAAATAATATTCATTAATACATGTCACTTTATTTGTTTTTTTTATGTATTAATTAATAAAATCTAAATTAAATTGAAGAAAAATAAAATTTAACCTCCATTTTTTGTGATGAAATTTTCACTCCATTTATTTTTTTAAAATTATATCTTTAATGAAATTCACATTGATAACAATAATAAATATATGTTTTTTGTTTGTTTTTTCCTTATCCATTAATGAGTTCTAAAATAAATTGAAGAAAAATGAATTTTAACTATTGTTTTTTTAAAATGAAAAATTTATCTACCATTTTTTAGAATGAAATTTAAATTTATCTTTCATTTTTTGGAATGAAATTTGCACTCAATTTTTTAAAATATATGTATCTTTAATAAAATTTAAAATAATCTTAATAATAAATACATTTTTTGATTTGTTCTCACATCTATTAGTGAATTCTAAAATAAATTGAAGAAAAATAAATTTCAGTCACCACGTGTTAGAATGAAATTTACACTCCATGTTTTTTCTTTAAAAAAACAATATCTTTAATTAAATTTAAAATAAATCGAAGAATAATGAAATTTACGTTCATTTTTTTAAATGAACTATATTCTTATTTTAAAAATATTTATTTTTATTTTATGTATCTCTCCTTTTTTGTGTGATTTGTGAACTGTATCTCTATTTTTAGGATGTCCTTTTGTTTGATTTAAAATTTTTCATTAATCAATAATTAATAATTTTTAAAATAAATAGAATAAAAATGAAGTTTACGTTTTGTTCAAAATTTTATATTTATCCAATTTTTGAGTAAGTCTTCTGTAAGACAGTATCAAATAGATATATCTCTAAAACGAGTCGACATTTTTTATTAAATAATGTTAATGCATTTAAAATAAATCGAAAAAAGATGAAGTTTACAATATTCTTCAAAATTTTATAATTCTCCAATTTTCGAGCAGGTCTTCTCTGAAACAGTTTCATTGATATATATCATAATATATCAATATTTTTCTTCATGATTCAGGTCGGATTGGAGACATGTTTCACAAAATTGACCCACGAAACATCTTCATATGAGTTTCTGCGACAATTTAATTTTTATTTTGAGCAAATTAACATCCATGAATAACGTAAATTTTGTGAATTTACATGTATGCCCTTATTTTCGTTAAATAGTATTAATAAATACATGTTTTTTTGTTTTGCATGTGACTTTTGTAAATTTTCTCCTATCAATTAACATCTTCATTTTTGTGAATTTACATCTATGTTCTTATGTTGATGAAATAATATTCATTAATTTTGGAATAAGATTATAGTCAATTTTTTTTAAAAAATATTATATCTTTAATGAAATTTAAAGTAAGCGACACAATATCAGCAGTACGCACAAGAACTTCCTAAGACTTCATTCATCTATGTACTACTCTCACTCGTGCATGCTTAACCCAACAAAACTAAATAACAGTGAAAGATTAATATTTTAACTTATTCAAATCCTTTTTATGTGAAACAAATTATTCTTACATCTATAATTACTTAAAATGATTTGTAATATTTTACTGATGTTTTTAAATATTTTTTTTTGCTCAAAAAAAAAAGTTCTAAAAATATTACAATATCTACATGCTTTATGCCCTATCAAATTTCTTTCGATGAATACAATATAATTTGTAGCTAATTTTTTCAATGACGCGATTTATGTATAGATCTTTATAAATTTAAAATATATCATGAGAACTTCAAAAATTACGGTTGTTATAAGTCCCACACGTGCAACGCACGTACATATCTTCTAGTGTATATATAAATATGTATGTATAAATATGTATGTATAATTAAACTTTAACAAATATTAAAATTTGAGTCGACATTTACCAAACTCATTATACAACTTGTACAAATTATTTTAATAAACCATATTTAAGTTAATAAAAATTTAAAATAATTGATAGGAGAAAATTTAATTTTCGTAAATGAATATTTTATAGATGCATAGAAATTAGAATTATTTATTATATTATAATGATTAATGAATGCTACCCAGCTGTTTCCTACAAGCTAAATAATTAATTGACTAAACAGTGAACTATCACGTGAACTTGTACTTCCTCCATTTTGTCCTCCCATGGCTGCTGCTTATGCTGCGCTTCTTGCTGTTGCTCGATCATTGCGAGAGATTTTGACTCTTGAGAAGTATATCAACCCTCTTCACAAAGAAAAAATGTTTCTCTCAAGGAAAAAGTTGATTTCATCGTTGCTTTCCTTGAAGATTTTTCAGATAAGTATCAAGAAACACTTGGTCGTGAGGGAAATGGGATTAGAAAAGCTGCATATGAAGCTCAAGATTTCATGGATTCGTATCAGTGTTCGGTGTCAACTATTGATGATGATGGGAGTTCTGAAGAGGCTAATTTGAACTTGGATCGAGACTTGACCATGGCGTCTGAAAGGATTGGTTTTATTTGGGATGAGACGATGAAGATGAACAACAGGGACACGACAAAAGATCTCCGATCCGTATCTTATTCTTTTCCTGTTGATCGTTCATCCACGGTCCAAGCCACTGCCAGAAAAGTGGTAGTGGGATTTGATGATGACTTGCTCGCAATCAAAGAACGGTTATACGAAGACTCTGCTAACCTCCAAATAATCCCAGTTGTTGGGATGGGGGGAATCGGGAAGACGACTCTGGCTAGAAAAGCATACGACGATTCAATCCTTTCTCAATACTTCGACAAATGCGCATGGATCACTGTGTCCCAAGAGTATCAAAGAAGAGAGATTCTTTCAGGGCTTTTGAAGTCCCTCGAGAATGAACAATCTAACGAGAACGAAGCAGAACTGGCAAAACTAGTGTATCAAAGTCTCATTGGCAGACGATATCTCATTGTGATTGATGATATATGGAGTACCAAGGCATGGGATGATTTCAAGATGACATTCCCAGATGATGGTAGTGGAAGTCGAATCCTGTTAACCACCAGGCTGTTAGATGTGGCTTCTCATGCGAGATCTTCAGATGCTCCTGTTCACCAAATGAATTGTTTAAATAATGATCAAAGTTGGAAATTACTTCAAGAAAGTGTTTTCGAACAACAGTCTTGTCCTCTCCAACTTGCGAAAGTCGGGAAGAAGATTGCGGAAAATTGTGGGGGACTTCCCCTCACCATCGTGGTGGTTGCAGGACTACTCCTTTCTTCAGGCAACGTGATGAGAGAAGAAGTGTGGGAAATATTTCGGAAAATATAAGTTCTAAAGAGCCTACAATTGCCCTTCAGTGCTCAAAGATACTGTGTTTTAGTTATGATGGGTTACCTCTTCGACTAAAACCATGCTTCCTCTACATAGCAGCTTTTCCTGAAGATTCTGAAATTGATGTTTCTAAGCTAATCAGGTTGTGGGTCGCTGAGGGATTTTTGAAACCAAAGGATCAGTTCAAATGGTTGGAAGATGTGGGGGAACGTTATTTAGAGGATCTGGTGAACAGAAGTTTGCTCTTAGTGAGCAAGAAAGGGCCTGACGGGAAACTCAAAACTGTTGGAATCCATGATATGTTGAGGGAGATTTGCATAACGAAAGCTGAAGAAGAGGGTTTTCTTTATCACGTGTCATCCAAAACCAATTCCAGAACAGAATTTCTAGAGAATCCATATCGCCGCCTCAGAATTCATTGCACGGAGGATGTTCAAGAATGGAAAATCCTAGATTCGAGCGTGCGTTCGGTTCTAATTTCCTTCGAATTCGAGACGTATAAGAGGCCAAGAATAGATCTAAGGTCTAGGCACGTCGGTGTCTTGGATGCACCCCAAGCAACTTGGCCGAATTTTTCACATGTAATGTCTACATTCGTCAATTTAAGGTACTTTGCTTTCAAGTTACGTCGTGCACTTCCCCATGGATTTCCAGTCTCATTATCGAAACATCCCAATCTCGAAAATATAGTTGTTTATGTAAATATCTCCGAATTCCAAAAGTTTTGCAAAGTACCTTATGAAATTTTAAAGATGCCGAAGTTAAGGCATCTCATCTGGAACCATGGTTTTCGTTTATCCTATCCCTCTGATAGAGGAATTGTTCATGAAAGTGATCTACAAACAATTCAGAAAGTAGGCGATTTCATATTTACCGAAGAGATCATCAAAATACTCGTGAATCTGAAGAAATTGGTTGTTGCATATTATAAGAATAATCATAATTGGGATTATTTTAATCTCGAAAACCTTTGCCATTTACAAAGCCTCGAGGACTTGCAAATCTCAATGCACTTCTCACCTGATCCCTCAATGACATGGAACCATGCTTTTCCAATCGGTCTAAAGAAGTTATCTCTATACAGAGTCCTTTTTCCTTGGGAAAATATGACCATAATTGGGTCGCTTCCGAATCTTCAAGTGCTCGAGATGATATGGATGGCAGTCAATAAAGTTTCAAAGTGGGTGATGATGGAAGGTGAATTTCTTCAACTCAAGTACTTCCGCTCTTCCTTGGATTCCCTGTTGAAGTGGGAAATGGAAAAAGAGCATTTCCCATGTCTTGAAAGCTTGATTCTTGAGCGTGCCGAGCTGATTGATGAGATTCCTAGTGGTATAGGAAAAATAGATACACTTCGATATATTGAGTTGAAGTACTGTAAAAAATCATTGGTAATCTCAGCGAAGCAGATGCAAAAGCATCCACATGAAAATGTAAACGATGCTTTCCGTGTTCGTGTCATTGATTACAATCAATACGATGTTTTGTTTTGAAGCCACATTTGAAAGAGAATACAGTAAGATTTTGTATTTGTTTCGAAGAAGTTTTTTGTTTGACAAGTATGCCCAGCAAATAGTGGGACGAGGACATAAAAATTCTCATTTTAGGACCAAATTGAATATAATATCTTTGGTTTTTTCGTGTTCTTATAATAGATTCCGGTGGATATGATGTTTTGTTTTGAAGTCACATTTGATAGAGCATATAGTAAGATTTGTATTTCTTTCGATGAAAGATTTTTGTTTGACAATTATGCCAAGCAAATAGTGGGACGAGGACATAAAAAATATCAGTTTAGGACCAATTACTTATAGTTTCAATTGCACCAAGATTTCAAATTTGTGACAAAATCTCAAGTTCGAGATTTAATTATAACAAACTTCTAAAAAAAATCACTTTTATATCCGTATATGTACATTTATTAATTGAAATCAAATTGAACTGATAGTACATGTAAAACAAGATTAATCCAATAAAAAATTTCTAATATTCGATTTAAACCCCAATTTTTTTTTATTTTCCTATTCTAAAAATAAAAAATATATATAAATTAAAATCAAAAACATCAAATATACAGTTTATGGCCAAGCAATTCTTGTTCTTTGAAATAGTATGAACGGATCAAATTAAATATAATACATATATTTGGTTTTTTAAAATTAATTTTAAAAAAATTTAATTTTTAAAATAAAGTATATTTTGGAATTTTGCAAAATTAAGCCAAAACGCTATCATCAATGATGGACCTGCAATATATTTTGCGACGTCCGCCACTAATAACATCTGATGCTGCAAAATTGTAGCGTCCAAGCTAACAAGGCAGTGTATACTGTTTTTT
The DNA here is from genome assembly GCF_022965805.1 of Primulina eburnea. NCBI lineage: Eukaryota > Viridiplantae > Streptophyta > Magnoliopsida > Lamiales > Gesneriaceae > Primulina > Primulina eburnea. Next base: position 35,574,761 of record NC_133110.1, read on the forward strand.
TTTTTTTACTATTGTTATTATTATTTATTGAATTTGTAAATATATCTTATTAGTAAAATAGGAGAATTACATGTAAAAAATGAGAGTAAAAACTCAAGTTCAATAATTTTAAAAATAAATCAATTTAAATCGTTAGTTAGTCAACCAATTTTTTTTTTAAAAAAAATTGTTTATTTGAAAAATATTAATTAATTTATCTTTAAAAAAATTGAACTTATTTTTGTTATTGAACTCGTAAGATTCAGTAACCGACAAAACATTGACAAAGTAATATTATATCTTCATCATCCTGCAAGAAAATTTAATGAAGATCAAATAAAACGAATATCTCTAAAACCATTCATTTAATATGTTATTAAATTAAACATTTTTAAACTAAAAAATACAAAGATAATCTGTATAGACATAATCTTACTATTGAAGGTGTGATCTACAATTCATTGAAGTATAATATTCATCAATTATAGAATCTGAGTCTATATTTGAAGCAAACTATCTCTCAATGTAGATAATCATAGAATTTGTCAGAAAACAATCTCCCATTTTACTACGAAGAATTGTTTTAACATACTTCATAGCCGAAAATGCACGCTCCGTAGTTGCCGTGGAAACAGGCAAACTTAAAACTAGACGAATCAACTTGTCAATCAAATTATAATTTTGCAAATTTTTTGTTTCAAATAACCCTCTGCACAGTTATGAGATAGTGGACATTTTCTTAAAATCTTATTGATAAACTACGTCGAGCTCAAAATGTTGTAGCTGACACATCAAATGATGCATTTCCTGTTCAGTGAAGTCCTCGAGATAATACTTCTCGGCGAGAATACAAATATTGTCAATGTGGAACCATTTAAAATTATCTTTTGGATTCAAAGCAGAACTGAGAATTAGAAGCTCAACTGTCTTATCACTAAATATATAGTTTAATTCTTCCAATTGAAAATCTATTGCAACATTAAATATATTATAATGGAATTGATGTTCAACTGTGATGGTATCCTTTTTTCTGGCATGAACGACTAGAATACTTATAATGAGAACTCATCTCTGGTATATTGACATCCAATCTTGTGCAAAATGATTTAACATGCGAAAGAAGAATATCAAAATCATCATTTCTCAATCTCAGGAAAAGTTCTTTAGTCGTAGAGACCAAATCCATTGCACTTATGATATCAAGAGATTTTTGTTGTAAGACACAAAAAAACTTTGTGATCCCCATAATTTTATGCATAAAATGAAAAATAAAATGAAATCAAAAGATTTCATCACTGTTAATGAACCACCAGCTTCCCTGCACATTGAAGTAGAGGTGCCATCAAATATAATGTTTTCGAGCACATTAATAGTTGCATCATACATATCTATCAAACTGCAAATAGAATCAAAATGGGAGCTCCAACGAGTAGTATATGCTCGATGCAAAGTACCAATATGATTAGATCCCCTCCCAGTCTCGCATTCACCGGCAACAATAGAACGTGCAATTTCATTAACTTGATAAGATTGTAACTCGACATTGCGCTTGGAAGAAGATGTAACAAGATTGACAATAGTCGTCAGATTTGAAAATAAAAGCCATATAGAGATCTCCTTTTCAGCTGTTGCAACTAATGCTAGTTGGACTCGATGAGCAAAACAATGTACATAATATGCATAGGGGCAATCTTTAAAAAATAAAGCTTGCAATCCATTAAAAGAACCACTCATATTACTAGCACCATCATACCTTTTGTAAGAACCTGAATTTCCAGTAGCAGCTAGCAATATTCAGCAGCAATGCAAGAATTTCAGCAGAAGCTTCCAGCAGCAACTGATATTTCAGAAGCTGGTATTTTTCCAGCAGATAAAAATCCAGCAGCAGAAGAGTTCAGTAGCGTGAAATTTCAGCAGATCCTGAGTTATCACTTGAAATTTGAGCTAAGAGAGTGCACTTTTCGAGCAGTAAAATCCAGTAGCGAGACAAGCAGATTCCAGACTTCAACAACCGAAACTTCTAGCAAATTACAGTAAGTGGGCTTATGTATAAATATCTTGAAATCAGTTTGATAATTCCTGTTTTATGTATTTCTGATCTCTGATTTTTGAAGCACCGAAACCTAGTGAACTAATGGTAGGAATATATATTCTGAACAATACTGATTCCTGATTACCGATTACTGGCCTCACCACTACAAGAAAAACGGTAAATGACAACAGATTTTATCCGTTGTCTTTTAGGGTGAAAAACTGATGTTGTAAGCAATGTTGTTAAAAGTCAGGACAACGACAACGGTGAAAAACCGTTGTCGTAGACATCAAAGACGACGGTGAAAAACTGTTGTCGTAGATGTTGTAAAAGTGTTGTTAAAAGCATGGTGGTTAAAAGGGTGCGCTCAAAGACAACGGTGAAAAACCGTTGTCATAGACGTCTAAAGACGACGGTGAAACACCGTTGTCGTAGCATTGAAAATCCGTTGTGAAACAAAAACTTGGCGACGGACATTAATATCCGTCGCTAATACGGTTGGCATAAAATATTCCGTCGCTATTAGTGACGGATATTAATGTCCGTCGCCCATTAGCGACGGTGTGTATTATGATGACCGTCGCTAATTAGCCACAGTTATGTTATGATTTCCGTCGCTAATTGGTTTCGTAAAATAAAAAAAAAATTACGTTTATAGTTCGATAAACCTAACAAAATAAACTAACAATCTTACTAAATTAATATATTTATAATCTTTTAACTTAAAATTTAAGCTTAAGAAAAATCGCAACTTCAAATTTAAGTTTAAGAAAATTCGTAGACAAAAAACGTGGAAGAATAAAAAATTTGAGAAGTTGAACTAAGGAAATTACTTAGAGGTGCGAAGGAAAATGAACAATAACGCGGATATTTATAGACATTTGTGCGACGGTACTGACAGTACCGTTGCTATTAGAGACGGTTAAGGCATAAGCCGTTGCTAAAGTAAATCGGCGACGGTCTTATAAAACCCGTCGCCAAATTTAGCGACGAACTGGGAACTGGAAATGTCGCTCAATTTACCGACGGGTATCTAAAACGGTCGCAAAATTTAAATTTTGCGACGGTATTTCTAAAACCGTCGCTAAAGTTTTACCCATTTTTTAAAAAAAATTAGAAACTACGACAACGTTTTTTCAAAAACCGTTGTCTTTAACCAAATAAAACACTAAGAAACGACAACGTTTTTAAAAACCATTGTCGTAGATAAAAAACCGTCCGAAAGACAACGGTTTTTGAAAAAACGTTGTTATAGCCCAAAAAAAATCATCCAAAAGACAACGGTTTTTAAAAACCGTTGTTGTAGTCTAAAAAAAACCCCTCATAGACAACGGGTGTTAAAACCGTTGTTGTAGCAAAAAAAAAAGCTCTAAGACAACCGTTTTTTAAAACCGTTGTTGTACAAACAAACAAAAAAATGCTCATAGACAACGGTTTTAAAAAACCGTTGTCGTAGACACATCAAAGACAACGGTTTTTAAAAACCGTTGTCGTAGACACATAAAAGACAACGGTTTTTTAATGACAACGGCTTTTTAAAAACCGTTGTCTATAAGCGGGGTTTTTTAGGCTACGACAACGGTTTTTGTTAAAACCGTTGTTAAAAAAAAAGACAACGGTTTTAATAAAAACCGTTGTCGTATGAGTGTTGTTGATTGAAGTTTTTGTTGTAGTGCACCCCTTAGAGGAGAGAACATATAGGGGACTGATATCAGTTTAGCTATTAAATTCACAAACGTGCTCAATGCTTACTTGCTAAATTTTAAGTTCTGATTCCTGTTTTGAATATTGATTCCTGTTATGAAAATAAGAGTTTCTGTATATTATTTGTATTACTGTTTCTGTTAAAAATGGTTTGAAAACTCTGAGTTATTCCCGTCCCCGCTTACTGAGTGACAAACCATATCACTCACCCACCAAACCCATCTCAGATAAGAACGAGGAATAGATGTTAGAAGTAGAAGAGCAGAGCCAGTTTTGGGGCTGGTGAAAAAGACTGTTATTTTTCAGTTCTAGATTATGTTTTTCTGCTGCATCTGTAGAAGCAATGTTATGTCTGGTTTTACATTTCCGCTGTAAAACATTTGTTATTTGAGTTTGTATCAGACAATGGTATTATGAATAAAAAGACTGGTTTCTGAATTTTGTATTTCTGAGACTTGTTGTTTTCGAATGTAAATTTGAGAACAACGACGATGTCGACCAACCCCGTCCCTGGGGCGTGACACCCTTGACCTCGCATATTATGAATTTCTAGATTATATCTAGTGAGGACATCAGATATGTCTTTCTTGAGTGTTGTAGCTGTGATGTCATGAACATGCACAATTTAAAAAAAAAAAAGCTCCCGCAAAAACCACGGGCATCAACAAATCTCAAAATTATAGCCATATGTTTTTTGTTAGATACATCTTTCGCTTCATCTACCAAAATACAAAACTTAGAATCTCCAATTTCATCACGAATTTTATTTCTGACTCTATTACCAATAATATGCAATAATTTTTTTTAACTTCTGGTGAGGTATATCTTGCATTTCCCGGAGCCTTGTCTAAGATAACATCACCAATACTAGCATTCCATTTCCCCAATAGTTTAACATCTCAATGAAATTACCACGATTTTGGGATATGAAGATTCATCATGACTTCCCAATCCAAATGCTTGCAAACTAAGCCAATGGACGCACTCAATTGTTGCTGCAAGCCTTAACCGATTTTTTTGAATCTGTTTTGAAGTTTCTCGATTCATAACTTTATCTTATATGCCTAGTGACATTCATCAAATCAACAACATATTTTGAAAATTTATTGTGTGTCGAGTTAGAACGTCCGATGTGAGACAAAAAAAGCACACTTTGCTCTATCATTAACGCGTTTCCAATTTCTAAACCCTTCAATTGTAAATGTAGATTGTTGTCCTTCAATTAATTCCAAAAGATAGCACAAAAAACAAAATATTGCATCCTTCGAAGGAGAATACTTTAACCATGGAAACTTTTTAAACCATGTATATTGAAATCGACGATTTTGTTTTCCTAATTCAAACCGTGGGTATTCCGAAAATTTAGGTTGATATGGCCCCATTTGAAATAAGCTCATCTAATTTCATCACGATGATTAACAGGATGTCGTAACATCGAAATACGCAATCCAGGATCCCGTTCAAGCTAAGAGAAGTTTCATAAAACACAACTCTTTGAGATTTAGAAGGAGGTCCGGGCTCCTGAATATGAATGGATGCATGAGTCTTGATCCTCTCAGATGATGAAGGATTATCAATTCTTGGCTGAAAGAATGATAAAATATTGTTTCATCTTTCTCTCTTGATTTGACGTTAAAATAACCTAATATAAACAAAATTATTAAATTTAGATTAGAGCCAAATAATATAACGTACATAGATAAATCTTACGTTAATAAAATGACAATGCTCGATAAACAAATCATTCAAGAACATGCAAAGATTACCCGATCATATTCGTCTATTTCTTGGCATTACAATCAACCCAATCATCCCAAACATATTGAAATAACAAGAATTCTCATAAATATCACATAATTAAATCTGAAATAATTTATAGACTCATCGAATTATACCTCAAAGACTTCCGATAGTCGAACCTACAACAAATACCCAATTAACAAATACTCAAAGTCTCCCTCCGCCCCTGAGCACATACATAATACTATAAACTTTAAAAGAATGTAACACTCGAGAGTTTAAATATTCAACATATAATATGTGCTGACAACTACATCAATGCAACCAAAACATCATGTTTCCCAGTTCATTTCCCTGAAACACAATTTTGGGGTTTTTCAACAAAAAATTGCATTCATCTTTGAACGGAAATGTTTGTGATTCTGCCAACCGTATACAGTAACACGGATTTTATTTTTTGACTAACCAACATGCGAATCACCATTGTATCCTTGCAAAATAAAAATAATGGCCTTTTTCATTGAACCAATCTTTCTGACCTGTTTCTAACAACCGTTTTAGAGGAATGATCACTACGATGCAATTTTTGGTTAAAACTTAAAAAATTATCTTTTGGGATACATTTCAAGAGAATATTACAGAAAACACAAATGAACTTCTTGAGTTCATATTTGGATAGAAGACAACCATTGCATTCAAACAAATAAATATATATATACCAACCATAAAGGAACTATCGATGCTTTATTATAATCAAAGAATTTTGGGATAATCAATATCAAGTAAATTTCAAAGGACCCGTAATAGCGAATGACAATCAGCATTTCTTTCAAGTAAGCAAATAGATAAATAAAAGGGTAAATCGGCCCTCAACAAAATAATCCCTTGAGTGATATATATGATATAATGGTAAAAATCAAATATTACATTGATGAATCTCAAGTTCTCATTTGACTGACTGAGTGTCCGATAATCAGCCGCTTGGTGCCATTGATACAAGGAAAACAGGTCTGAAAAAATAGACCAGAAAAAAAGGTTTCTCTCCAACCCCCTTCTTTTGGAGTAGGCTTATAATAACGTAAAAAAAATCGAATTCGACGCCCAATCCCTGCGGAATTTAAACCACCGATAACAGAAAATTTCTAATCCTAACAAGGAAAAAACAAAATCATGTATCAATTAGATGTAAATTTCTACACACCACAATTATGGCCAAAAATCAAAGAAAAATAACGAGTAAAACACAACTGGGGGAGCTCAAAATCCATAGGGCAGGCGCTAGGGATTACCTGCAAGTTGGGAGGGGGGTTTGACAATTTTTTCTGTAAAGCTTCTGTAAGTCTGCGTGTCTTCTATTTTTTTTTTCTTTTGACAATATCAAACAATATAGTATGGATTTTGGGGCTGAGAAATCATTTTTTAAGCCTAATTTGAGAAACATTTATTAGTTGTAATTTGGACCACTGGACCAAAAACTACATATTAACTAGGCTGGACCAAAACTAATCATACTAATAAAAAAAATTGACCCTCCGCCCCTGGTGACAACAATGGGATTTTGAATTTTTTTGCAAGGATTGATTAATCATGGAGATCTACTTTTCAAGAGGGCAGAAAGGATCGCAGTAAAGGAAGGATTGAAGAGGGCTATCAACTCGGGGTGGTCGAAATTGATAATCGGCACAGATGCTATCCATGTGGTTGTAGACATCACTAAACAATCTACGTTCTCTCCTGATGATCCAATAGCTGAGCAAATACGAAGTCTATGGTCCAGAATCCAGGAGGTAAAGTTCCAACGTTGTAGAAGGAATGCAAACCCAGTAACAAATGAAATGACGCGATACACACTATAACAAAAACGCCAAACGACAACGGTTTTGCAACAGTGTTAAACCGTTGTAATTTCTAGCAACGACAACGGTTATGCGGTTTTAAACCGGTGCAATTTGCGACGGTTTTTAAAATCGTCGCAAAATAAAAAGTGTTGTCGAAACTCCAAAAAGATATTTGCAACGGTCGGTATATCATAACCGTCTCTAATTAGCGACGGTTAAATATATCGTCGCTAAATTTAGCAACGGTTTTCTTTTTACCGTCGCTACGTTTAGCGACGGTATTCATGTGCTAAACCGTCGCTAAATAGCGACGGGCTATAGATTCCGTCGCCAATATTTTAGGTAAAATAAAAAAAAATTTGAAAATTTAATAAATCTATGTTTTCAATTGATACAATCGTGGACGAGATAAAAAATTTAAAAGTCGTGAAGTGATAAAATCGTGTAAGAGATAAAAATTTTAATCGTTTTGAAGTGGTAAAAAAATCGTGTAAGAGATAAAAATTTAAAGTGTTGTGAAGCTGTAAAACTGTGAAGAGACAAAAATTTAAGTGTTGTAAAGTTGTAAAATCGTGTAAGTGAGAAAAATTTTAATTGTTGTGAAGTGAAGTGGAAGAAATTGAAGTAAAGTTGTGTGTATTTATAGAGAGTGGTGAAAGAAAATGAGGTGAAGTTTGGGGGGAAGAAATTTTTTTTGAAAATGGCAACGGTTTTAGTTAAACCGTCGCGAAATTGTAAATCGGCGACGGTTAAATCTATCATGTCGCTACATTTTGCGACGGTTTTGTATTTAACGGTCGCTAATTTAGCAACGGTTTTCGTAAAGCCGTCGCTATGTTTAAACATGCGACAGGTTTTTATAACCGTCGCTATATTTAGAGACGGTATAGATTAAACTGTCGCAAAACTGTAAATCGGCGACAGTTTAATTAAAACCGTCGCTACGTTTAGCGACGGTTAAAGAAAAAACTGTCGCTAAATAGAACATTTTTCTTATACTGTTTTCTTTAATAATTTTTTTCATTAGGTAAAATTTTTGTATTAAATTTTTTTAATTTATAATATACATAATTAAACCAACAATAACAATCGAAAACAAAATATTTACCACGTTAAATCCGTGACTATGTTATGTTCAAAATCCATCTTCCAAAATATACCAACGATAAACAAAAATTTTATAAATTTGAATTTAGTATTGCAATTGACCTTGTTACATGTTCGTCATCAACGTGGCAATGTGGCAGTAGAGTCCCATAATATCAACAGTTTCTCCTGCCATTTCATCCCTGACATATAATCCACACATAGAAAGCCCATTAAAAACCCATAGTAAGGTTATTATTTAACACATAAAAATACGTATATACTGCAATCTTTTGTTCTCCAAGCTACAAATAACTATAGATCATGTCATAGTAAGGTTATGATTTAACACGAGTAGTTTAGCCCGTCATTCAGGCTATTCTCTTGAAATATAAAAATAAAAGAGTAAATAAAAACAAAATAAATAAAAATAACTTACAAAGTTGTATTCAAAACTTGAAGCTTTTATTTAATTCGCAAGAAGGGTTGTTTACATAGAGGAAATAGAGGGGAGCAAACTTGATCGTATTCTTCTAAAAACACAATACAGCCTATTCCACCAACTTTATTAAAGATGAATATCATAATCATCTTTAATATTTTCTTTTAATGAATTTATATAATTTTCAAAAATATCACTAATATGGGAAGGAATATCTTCCTTTGGGTCTGGAGCATTTTGCATCTGCATTAGATTGATAAATTGGTTTTCACTTGATTCGGATACCATAGATTTATCTGATTTGGAGTCAGAACATGCAATGTTCTTATAAAGATCTTTCTTCAGTTTTTCAATGTAGACTTCAATCATCTTTTCTTTAGAATAAATATTAGAATATTTCGGAGTAAGAAGCTTGAAAGGACTCATTGAATCCTGCTCCATTTCTTGTTGTTTATTAAAATCTTTCTGATATAAAGAATTTTTTTCTTCCATATGTTGAAGAATTTCGGAGCCATAGACCTTTCCTGTATCAGGGTCTTCTCTTAATAATTTGTCCCAAAATTTTGTGAACTAACCCTCCATAATCAAGGAAATTCTGGTTGTAACCTCCATATCCATGGAATTCCGAATTCCATAAAGAACAGACATAAAATCTTACCATCGATTCAATGTTCTGAAAATGATTTTTTAATACTTGAGGAAATTTTTAACCAAGTATTCATTGGTTTTATGAAAAATTCACTACAAGAAAATGCTAAACGACAACGGATAAAAGACACTCAAGAACTGTTAAAAAATTTAAAAAAAGAATAATGACCAAAAACCTGTCGCTATTTTAAATCGGCGACGGTTTTCAAAAATCTGTTGCTATTTTAAATCGGCGACGGATTTTCTAAAACCGTCGCCGATCTGACATTAGCGACAGTTTAAAATTCGTCGCTACATTAAACTTTGTGACGGTTTTAGTAAACCTGTCGCTAATAGCGACGGTTTTGCTTTTAAACCGTCGCTAAAACGTCGCAGAATAGCGACAGTTATAAACCGTCGCTCATTTGAATCGGCGACGGATTACCTTTTAATGTAGCGACGGTTTAACAAATGTTTCTATTTTAACAACAGTTATTTACAACGGTTGTGGTTTCTAAAAAAAAAAACCGCTAATCTACAACGGTTCACTAAAAGCGTTGTCGTTTCTATAAAAAAAACGTCAATCAACAACGGGTTTATTAAACCGTTGTCGTTTGTCAAAAAATAAAACACCAATCCACAACGGTTTTTATAAAACCTTTGTGGTATGTCGAAAAAAAACACGCTCATACACAACAGTTTTTAAAACCGTTATCGTATCCCAAAACAAACACGCTCATAGACAACGGTTTTAAAAAACCGTTGTCGTATCACAAAAAAAACACGCTCATAGACAACGGGTTTAAAACCGTTGTCGTAGACATATCTAAGACAACGGTTTTTAAGAAACCGTTGTCGATTGTCCAAAAAAAACGCTGAAAGACAACAGTTTTTAGAAAACCGTTGTCGTTGACACAATAAAAGACAACGGTTTTTACAAAACCGTTGTCCAAACACACCTATGACAACGGTTTTCACTAAAACCGTTGTTAAAAACTATACGACAACGGTTTTTTTGAAAAACCGTTGTCGTAGGTGCGTTGTTGTTGGGCGTTTTTCTTGTAGTGACAGTTTACAGAATCGTAGACATTTCGTGTTTTCAAATATGATTCCGTTGTTTGTAGCCAAAGTTGTATTTTTTGGAATTTTGATGTTTAATGAATGAAAATTAAGCAAATAAATCAATGTGTTTGATTTAGAAAAATTTGAAACGAAGAACGAAACTTAATGAACGCATATTAAGTTCGGTGGTTCTGGGTGCTTTCCTTCGTGCTGTTTCGCGTCCCTTCGACTTTTTCTGATATTTTTTCATTCCCTTGGCATTGTTTGATGATTGTGGTCAGTTACAATGGTCAAGGGACATCCCTATGAATGAAAGATCATGTCTTTTCACATGAAAATCATTATATGTTTGATTTTTGAAAATCAAAAACATATACACATAATTTCAAAGCATATGCATATTGTCTTCTTCCTTCTTCAACAAGAGAGCGTTCCTTCATTTCTTTGTTATTGAACTTGAATATTTGAGTTCTCATTATTCAAGAGTTATAGTTGTATCTTGGGAGAAGATTGCCACAACCTCTAGCACATTGTGAGGGGCAAATTCTTCTTAAGGAGAAAGTGTTCAACAATTGCCTCTACAAAGTCATTCCTTTGTTTTCTCCTTGCTTCTCCTCTCAAATTTGAATACCACAAACAACAGTATTTCTATGTGTTTTTGAACTTAATTATGGTTGTATCTAGATGTTTTAAATTAAAAAGTGATCGATTATAAATTGTTCTGAACTGCAAAAATTGAAATTGTATATTTACATAATTTTCTTGTAATATCAATTCCGAAATTAACAAAAGAAAAAATATCGCTTATGTAAAGACAAAATATCTCCATATATTTCAGTCACAAAATTGTATTTATTGAAAAGATTAAGAAGGCATCATTTTCTTGAATGTTCTCATTTATAGCTAGAGGACATCCGTTTAAATTATAGTGAGTTTTCAAATTTATTTCAATCATACTACTGTTACGACATGAGTTTTTTCAATGTGTTTATGTTGTTCACATTTAAACGCTCCTAAAAAAATCTTAGGGTCACCATTCCACAATTGTCCAAGGACAAGCATATTTAACTTTAGAGTTCAAAATTATAAATTTTCAAAAAAAAAAATGTAAAATCTTTTTAAGTTCATCGTTTTAGAATGAGATATCAACAAATGAGTAAATATAGAACACTTAAATCTCTTTTAAAATAATTTAAACATTATTGTTTATCGGGAAAATTGCATCAGCACCGGCCTACCGTTCAAATGAGAGAAAAACCACTTATAGAAAAAGGATGATGAATCGAAATGGATTACTAATCCTTAACTTTTCGAGGAATCCTTCATCAGTGATTGTGAATGACTGATTTTTTCGATCTCCATCTGATTTAATTAGTTCTCAATAGCCATGAAATGATCATCTTAGGGTGATCCTTTTGTTGACGGCTAACCCAATAACGAAAGTTTCGCTTTCGCGTCTCTCTAAAATTGCAGTCATGGTAAAATCTTGATTTATTTTGATTTCAAACAATAAAAACAAAAAACTACTTGTTTGGGTAACTTGTGAAGCAAAAATCTCCCATTCAAAACAAATTATAGGAATACTAACAACTTTATTCCGTCATAATAGTTGATCAAAACAAGAAAGAAGAATTATCAAGCAATCACACGAAGCTGAAAAGCATAATTTCCATTTTCATGTTGCTATTCCTGAATTCGCCTTGCTGAATCCACTAATGATTCCTTACAGTACTTCAACTCGATAAACTGAAGTGAATCTATCTCTCCTATCCCACTAGGAATCTCCTTTATAATATCCCATGCACATTCAAGACTCAAGCTTTCAAGGCTTGGGAAGTGCTCCTTTTCCGCTTCCCATTTCACCAAACCATCTAATGAAGAACTAAAGTACTTGAGTTGAAGAAATTGGCCTTCCACGGGCAACCATTCGGAGAATTCAAAGACTTTAATATCAAACATCTGGAGTACTTCAAGATTTTGGAGTGAACCAATAATGGTCATATTTTCCCAATGAAAAGGAACTCTTAGTAGAGTTAACTTGCGAAGGTTGATTGGAAATTTACAGTTCCATGTCATTGAAGGATCGGGCAAGTCAGACACAAAGACTTGTAACTCTTCAAGTTTTTCCAGACGGAAAAGATAGTCGACATTGAAATCATCCACATTATCAGACTTAAAATAAAAAAGAACTTTCATTTTTTTTAAGTTCACAAGTATTTTAACGGCCTCTTCAGTAAATTTAAAATTGCTCACTTTCTCAAGTGTTCCAAGACCGCTTTCGGGAAGAAAACCTATGTTACAGGGATACAACAAATCAAAAGGGACATTCATTATCAGATGCCTCAACTTCGGCATCGTCCAAACTTCATAGGGTACTTGCAATAGACTGTCTATGAATCCATGTTCAGTTCTGTTACCAATTAAAGTCTGAAGATTGGGAAGTTTGGATATTGAGGCAGGAAATCCATGGGGGCATGATATATCGTTTAAGGCAAAGGCCATGTACCTTAAGTTGACTAACATTGAGATCGCATCAGAGAAATTCGGCCAAGTTGTTTCCGGTGCATCCAAGATACTGAGGCGCCTACAACTTATAGATAAACTTGACTTAATACGCATCTCGGTGAAAAATAGAACTGAACGTATGCTTGAATCTGGTATCAGCCACTCCTGAGAATTATGAGTGCTGTGAATTCTGAGGCAACAATGTCGATTTTCTAAGAATACATTTTGGGCATTCCTTTGGGATGAGACATGACAAAAAAACCTCTCTTCTTCAGCTTTTGTTATGCAAATCTCCCTCAACAAGTCATGGATTCCAACTGATTCGAGTTTTCCATCCGGCCCTTTTTTGCTCACTAAGAGTAGACTTCTGTTCACAAGATCTGAAAGGAATTTTATTCCTTGAAATATTTCCTTCTTTTAATACTTACCTTGTTTCAAAAGATCTTTGCTGTTTTGCCTTTCTAGACATATTATATGATCTCCTATAAAATTTAATATAGTCATCGATAATATAGAAAAGATATGATATGATCTTTAAGATATGTTATCCTTAATTTAAAAAGAGTTTGTTTCCTTATAAAATTGGTTTTCCATATTTTATAGGACTGAGAAGACAAGTTAGTATAAATAGGAGAGGAAGATACAGAACTAGGTGACGGGAAGAGACGATTTGCAGAGATGTTTACCGAAGCATAGCAATCTCGTGATTGATAACTTGTTGCTGTGAAGTGCTGCCAACATCTGAAGACAACACCTAATCACGGTTGTGATTGGTGTGTTGAGTCTCGAAGAGTTTTCACTTCTCGGTTGATGCATCCGACATAGTTTGGTTATACGGTTTGTTAGAGGTGTAGGATGCAATTTGTTACTCGCCTTTATAAGGGAGTTGCTTGATTCTTTCACTAGTATTGGTTTTTTTTGTAAACTTACAAGTTTTTCTAGTGAATTATTTTGCCCTGAGGCACCGCACAAGTATTTGATACTTGTGCATAATTAACTATCTCGTCTCCTGTTTTGTTATTATTTCAATTCCGTGTTGATGTGTTAAATATATAGTTTCCGCTGCATGTTGTAGTGAGTGTTATAACACCTACGTACAACACCTACTTTCTTACTCACACAACACTCACCCTCATCACACTCACACTGTGGGAACAGAACTTTCAATTGGTATCAGAGCCTCCACTTGACGCTACTAAGTGAGATCCTGTTTTGTTTTGTTTTCAGAGTGAAAAGGAATTATGGAAGGATCAACAAATACTGTTTTTAGGCCTCCCGTGTTGGATGGATCAAACTATGCATTGTGGAAAGTAAAGATTAGGGTTTTTATTAAATCCATTGAAGAAAGAGCTTGGCAACGTGTACTTGATGGTTGGAGTCCACCAAAACTTGAGGATGCTGATGGAGACACACGGCTCAAACCTGAAAGTACATGGACTGTCGATGAAGTGTAAACTTCAAACTTTAATTCCAAGGCTCTCAATGCTATATTTTCATCTGTTGACACAAGGATGTTTAATTTAATCACCAATTGTGTATGCGCCAAAGATGCTTGGGAGATACTCCAGAAGCACTGTGAAGGATCCACAAGTGTGCGTAAAACTAGGCTAAGGATGGTGACATCAAAGTTAGAAAGTTTGAGAATGGAGGACAAGGAGTCTATTCTTGAGTATGACTGCCGGTTGAGACAACTCTCAAATGAATCACATGGCCTAGGAGATCCCATACCAAATGAAAGATTGGTGAACAAGGTTCTAAGATCTCTTCCTGAGAGATTCAATGTCAAAGTTTGCGCTATTGAAGAATATAAAGACACTTCAAAGATCAACTTGGATGAATTAATGAGTTCTCTCAGAACATTTGAGATGAATCTTGATCTACAAAGGAAGGATAAAGGGAAGACAATAGCCTTTGAAGCCTCAACCGAATCTTATGATGAAATCTTTCAAATATCTAAAGAGGTGGATAAGTCTGATTTAGGTGAAGAATCGATCTCTCTGTTTTCTAAGAAATTTGGTGATTACTTGAAGACTATGAGAGAAAAGAAGAAAATTGGACAAAAATCTGAGCTGCCCAATAACACCACTTTTGCAAAAGCTCAAAAGTTTACTCCTATGAAAGGACAGTTTCGACCAAAAACCGAAGTGCAAATCCAATCTAATGTCAGAAACCTGGACTCAGTGCAATGTAGAGAGTGTTCGGGATATGGACACTATGCCAATGAGTGTGCCAATCGACTTAGGAAAAACAAAGGCATGACTGTCACCCTGAGTGATGAAGAGTCTGATGATGATCAAGGATCAAGTGAATCTGAAAATCACACATCGTTATCTTCTGTGATCAAGGAAAAATGCTCAATGCAAATCAATCCTTTGGGTGTTGCCACAGGTGTTGCAATACCTGGCCGCAACACCTCTTCGAATTCAGTATGTCTTAAATCTACAACCCTTGCGGAGGCAAGTAAGTCTGAAACTCAAGAGGTAGATGATGATGAAGTCACTCTAGAAAGTGTGCAGACGATGTACGAAGAATTATATGAAGACTGGATCAAAAAGCCTAAAGGAAATGCAATTCTCTCCAAAGAGAATGCTGAGCTAAAGTCACAAATTTCACGATGAAGTAATCTTAAGCAAGAAAGATTTGGAATTATGCAAAGTCAAAGAGGAACTTGGAGAAGCAACTCAGATTCTTGCCAAGATGAATTCAAGTTCATCCAAACTTGATTCACTTTTGATGATTGGACAGAATGACAAAGCTGGACTTGGTTATCCGAACAGTCTGTTCGAAATTGGAGAATCTTCCAATACTGAGAGAAAACCAACTGTTTTTGTCAAAGAAAGTGTTGAAACCTCGAATGCTACACAAACTGAAAAAGGTGCTCCATCTAAAAGGCAAATATCTACCAAGAAGTCCAAATCCAGAAAACGCCACTTTATCTGCCACTATTGTTTTAGACCTGGTCATATCAAACCCTACTGCTTTAAACTGAGAGATGATTACAAGAGATGGGAATCAGAACAGGTGTTGCCACAGGTGTTGTATAACACCCGGCGCAACACTGCCAACAGAAAACCGACGGTAAAAAGGGTTTGGGTAACAAAGGCTAAGATTCAATGTTTCGTTATTTATACTTCATTAAAGACTAACATTGCAGGAATATGGTACTTTGACAGTGGCTGTTCGCGCCACATGACAGGTTCTAAAGACCATTTGATTGACTATGTTGAACTGAGGAGTGGTCATGTGACGTATGGTGGTGGTGCTAAAGGAAGAATTGCTGGCAAAGGAACCTTGAATGTTGATGGACTGCCTAATCTACACAATGTGCTTTATGTCGAAGGGCTTAACTCAAACTTAATAAGCATAAGTCAACTTTGTGATGATGGTTTGCATGTTAAGTTTGATAAAGACAATTGTGAAGTGTTTGATAATTCTAATACTCGTATTTTGACAGGTACAAGGTCTGCTGATAATTGCTATCAACTTGGAGAAGACTTAGTATGCAATCATTCAAAGGTGAGTGAATTAAACTTGTGGCATCAAAAATTGGGACATGCAAACTTCAAGACATTAAAGAATCTTGGTAAGTACGATGCTGTGAGAGGTATGCCTAATTTATCCTCTGGAATTCCGTATGTTTGTGGTGCATGTCAAAAAGGTAAGCAAACACGTGTTCCCCATCAAGTGTTGCAACACTTTGGGACAACACGGTGTCTTGAACTCTTGCACATGGATCTTATGGGTCCAATGGAAGTGGAAAGTCTTGGAGGTAAGAAGTATTCATGCGTTTGTGTGGATGATTTCTCTCGCTTTACTTGGGTAAGATTTCTTAGAGAAAAATCCGATACATTTGATGTTTTCAAGAAATTACATGCTAAGATTACTAATCTACATAATCTGAGGGTTGGTAAGATAAGGACTGACCATGGTAAAGAATTTGAAAACTCATACTTTATATCATTTTGTGAAAAGAGAGGGATAACTCATGAATTTTCGGCCCCTAAGACCCCTCAACAAAATGGAATAGCCGAAAGGAAGAATAGGACACTGCAAGAAATGGCTAGGGTCATGTTAAGTTCAAAGAAATATTTCAAAGAGATTTTGGGCCGAGGCCTTGAACACAGCATGTCATATTTCAATTCGTGTGTACTTAAGGAGTGGTTCTACTATGACATCCTATGAAATCATCATGGGAAAGAGGCCGAACCTTAAGTATTTTCATGTCTTTGGGTGTGTATGTTATGTTTTGAATGACCGAGACCATCTTGCAAAGTTTGACTCTAAAAGTGACAAATGTTTATTCCTTGGTTATTCATCTAATAGTCGTGCATATCACATGTATAATCTGAGAACAAGAACGACTATGGAATCTATTAACGTTGTGTTTGACGATCTTGCAGATCTAGCAGGAAAAACAATCTAGGATGATGTTGATGGGCTCCTGAATACAAGTGAGACACTGCCTAACACAGATGTTGGACCCGGTGTTGTAACACCTGAGACAACACCTGCACCGGCAGAATCAAAAGATGAACAAGGAGAGAATTCTGAAAAGGAGGATGATGTAACCAATGAAGGGATTGATATTCCCAGTAAGATCCAGAAAAATCATCCTTCATCTCAGATCCTCGGTGAAACATTTGGAGGAATGCAAACTAGAAGAAAGGAGAAAGTAGACTATCGAAAAATGATGGGACTAGTATGCATGACTTCCGTATACTCCCAAGTAATCCACTCTTGTTTTGTTTCACTCATTGAACCCAAAAATATAAGTGAAGCCTTAAAAGATGAATTTTGGGTTGATGCCATGCATGAGGAACTTGAACAATTCGTTAGGAATGATGTGTGGGATCTGGTTCCCAGACCTGATAATATGAATGTTATTGGAACAAAATGGATTTTTAAAAACAAAACTGATGAATCTGGAATTGTTGTAAGAAACAAAGCAAGGCTAGTTGCTTAAGGGTATACTCAAATTGAAGGAATTGATTTTGATGAAATGTTTGCCCCTGTTGCCCGGATTCGGTTAGACTTTTACTTGCTATTGCGTGTCACATGGACATAAAATTATATCAAATGGATGTGAAAAGTGCCTTCTTGAATGGCATCTTGAAAGAAGAAGCTTATGTAAGCCAACCTAAAGGATTTGAAGATCCACACCACCCGAACCATGTCTACAAGTTGAAGAAGGCACTGTATGGGCTTAAACAAGCTCCACGAGCATGGTATGGTAAGCTTACGGAATTTCTGCTTGACTTAGGCTTCAAACGAGGTGAAGTTGATAAAACTCTGTTTATTAAAAAGTCAAAGCATGATATACTTGTGTGTCAAATTTATGTGGATGACATCATATTTGGAGCATCGTCTCAAAAGCATGTTGATGATTTTGTTAACTGCATGTCTACCACATTTGAAATGAGCATGGTAGGTGAATTAAGTTTCTTTCTTGGACTACAAATTAAACAAATGCATGATGGTATTTTTCTGTGTCAGTCTAAGTATGCCAAGAATTTGGTAACGAAATTTTCTGCTGAAAACACTAAACATATGAAAACACCAATGGGGTCGACTGAAAAAATATCTAAGGACGATGTTGCCGCAGGTGTTGACAACACTCAGTATCGCAGCATCATAGGCAGTCTCCTTTATTTAAGCGCAAGTCGTCCCGATATCATGTTTAGTGTATGTTTGTGTGCCAGATACCAGGCTGATCCTAAAGTCACTCATTTAAAGGCAGTCAAAAGAATTTTGAGATATATAGCTGGGACGGTTGACTTAGGACTGTGGTACACCAAAGAAACAAACACCAATTTAGTGAGCTTTAGTGATGCTGACTGGGCTGGAAACTTAGATGATAGGAAAAGTACCACTGGTGGATGCTTTTATCTTGGTAACAATTTGGTGTCATGGTATAGCAGAAAGCAAAATTGTGTGTCTTTGTCCACTGCTGAATCCGAATATGTTGCGGCTGCCAGTTGTTGTTCACAACTTTTGTGGATGAATCAAATGATTAACGATTATGGATTCAGCAGTGACACCTTAATTGTATAATGTGACAATTCAAGTGCAATCGATATTTCAAAAAATCCAGTACAACACTCTCGAACTAAACACATTGACATTAGACATCATTTTATTTGAGATTTAGTTGAAAAGGGAATAATTCGAATGGAATTTGTTGGAACTGAAAACCAACTGGCTGATATCTTTACAAAACATTGGATTTTGAGAGATTTTCCAATCTTAGGAAGTCTCTCAGCTTGTGTACACAATGATCACTCACGGATGTTGCCCTCGGTGTTACAACACCTGTGGACAACACTCAGCATGCATGTGCATTTTATTTTTAGGATGCTAGACATATTGCATACATCTTGTTTTGTGTGAAGCCTTTACAAGTGAAGGATACTGAATGGTGCGCTCTCAGTTGTGAATCAAACTTTCTATCGAAATTCTCTAAAGTATGGAGTGTGCTCAATCTAAGTCGTAAAGCTGTTGAGGATGTTCGTGTACTACATGATCTTGTCCAATATAGACAATGACTTAGAAAATTCTTGAGCAATAAGGCGAAAAATAGAAAGAGGAGAAGAATTAAAAAAATGGAACAAAAACATTGTTTAGAAGAAAATGGAAAAAGCTACCTAGAGGAGTCCAATGAAGACCGTTCTTCTAGTGTGGGAGCTACCACTTCTAAGTCAAAATCCAGATGGAAAAAGCTACCTAGAGGAGTCCCATGAAGACCGTTCCTCTAGAGTGGGAGTTACCATGTCTGAAATAAAAATGTTTAAGAAAGTTTGAGTCCAACTTGTGAGTGTTGCCAAGAGGTGTTGCCAACACCTAACTACAGACTGATCACAGTTTGATCACATGCGTGTACATTTCATTTTTGATCATATTTTAGGAATAAATTTTAAGATTTTCATATTGCTGTTATGTAAATTCATCATGTCCAGTGGGCTATCAGTTCTTGACTAATGAAATACGAAGAAAAACCCCAACCAACCCAATCTTGAAATACATTGTTATCTAACGGTTAGTGGGGTTAATTCGATGTGGCGTTTCATTCTGCCTGATTTTTTTAATGATTACACTGGCTCGGAAAGTTACCGTTGGATGAGAGTAAACTTTGATTTGGAAAGAGGCTGCAGTTACGGGTCGAGAGAATGTTACCGTTGGAGGGGTATGCTTAATACTTAGGAATGGATGATGCACAACTTTACTGTCTGTGATTTTCTCGCACATTATAAAAATATTGTCCTGCTCTCACTATTCATTTGTTGCGAAAAATTATCTCTGTCTTCGGATTTTCTTGTGTCCCTTCGATCCACACTATTTCTTGTGTTCTTTATTCTACAGATGGCTGGCTTCGATCGTCACGACATCAAAAATGAAATGGCTGCGAGGTTGGGGGAAAAATCACCTGACCCAACACCCTCAGCCGAAACCAATGTGGAAGGGATGGCAATGGTCAGTGTACCAGAAGAACCAGTGCCGCTGGAAATTATTGCTCTTGGTGAACCCGGGAATGCAATCGACATTGAAAATCCACCAGATTTTGAGGCCGTGAATAGAGCTTTTCCCCCTTTCCCTATGCGTCGTACGTCAAAGAGACAAGCAGGGTTCGACCCTGACTTTGTCCCTACAAAGAAACCAAGGGCATCTACCGTCCCATTCATTCTGGACCCTGACTTCTCATCAGGAGACGAATCCAATGATGAGGACTTTGAATTGGTGGCTCGCCCGAAACCAACTGCTGCAGCAACGGAAAGTGGCTCGTCTTCTGGTGTCCAAAAGCAACACCCAGTCATGGACAGTCAAGATGATTCTGAAGAAAGGGTTCTTGATGAGGCTGAAAACGATGAGCAATCACTGGCCGAGTTTCTTGCACAGCTTAAAGAAGATAAGGCAGCCAAGAAACAAATGGCTCAGGAGGAAGAACCTGATTCAGAAATGATGAAGGAATTTGAACAAAACCGGCCTGGCGCTTCTGACGACTCATCCTCATCGTCTGTATCTGACTTTGAATCAGAGGAACAAGGTGATGATGCATCTGAGGACACTGACTCTGAAGCTAACGAGTCCTCTGAGAATGCTGCTGCTGCACCCTGTGTTGAGGAGGATGTTGACAACACCTCCCACAACACTGACTCTGCTGAATATGATCTCAGTAAGTCCTTCTCTCCGAAGTTTTACTCAGAAGAGGCCTTGGCATTGTGGCCCATATTTATTCATCGAGAGTTGATTGAAGAAAAAAACATTGACTTTGATACGTATGGAAAGCAAAATCTGATTGAATTTTTGAAGAGCCGAAGGCTGCTCTCAACTGTCACCGCAGTCATGCCCTACTGTCGTGGAGTGGTATTGGAGTTTTATTGCAATCTTTTGAGGAGTGTGGCCGATGAGGACTCGGTGAAATACGGCAGAGTGTTTGTTCGGGATCGAATTTACAATTTCTCACCGACTGTGATAAATGTATTTTATGACACCCCAGATATTGAAGAGGCTGCAGAGGATTTAGACATTCATGTTGTTACCACTGTGCTTACTGGAGGAGTGGTACAAATTTTCCCTGATCATCCCAAGAAATTGAGTGCTGCCAATCTCACCTCCTTCTTTTTTGTCCTACACAAAACCGCTATTTGGAACTGGACACCGTCGACCAACACCACAACAGTGACTCGATCACAGGCCATGATGCTATTTGCTATTGGAACCGGGCGGGCTTTTAACTTTGGGAAGCTGGTTTTCCAGAATGCATTGCAATACGCTCAAGGAGACTTCAAGAAAACCAAGCTCCCTTACCCTTCGCTCATCTATGGAATCCTGGAATCTCAAGGTTTCATTCCGGATATTGATGAAGAGCTCTGCCCTGTTGGCGATTCCCTGAAGATTTCACCAGCTTACTTCAAAGGCAACAGAAAAATCGATCTGCCTTGGCTAGGTTCGAGTGCTGCTGCAGATGTTGGCCACACTGGTGAAACAACATCTGACCCTCTGCCTGACATTTCTAATCTGCCCCCGACACCGCCTGCTGGCTATGTTACATTGTCCATCTCCTACATTCGTGCTCAAATCGCCTATGGTCGACAACAGATTGTTAATGCGAAGGCGACCATCGAGCATTATGAAAATCAAGTGGCTGATTATGAGCTTCTGCTAGCTGCGAGTATCCATTCTGGACAAAAAGGGGGAGTAGACACTGCTGGAACCAGTGGGACAAAAATGGCTGATGAAGATGATGACGCGGACAGGAGTGAAGGAAACTGACTGATGTTTTGTGGTTGTTGGACTGACTCTAATTCTGACTACTTTGGTGCTTTAACTGCTTCTGTTCTGTTCTTAGTCTTTCCTTGTTATTGAACTAATCGATGTTATAATCTGAGTGTTACAACATCTAACCTACAACATCTAACTTGCAAATTTTTACTGGGTTTGTTTTTCAGGGGGAGTCAACAACTGGTTGACTAATCCAGGGGGAGTTACCATTTTACTAAGTTTTGTTCAGAAAGGCAAAAAAGGGGAGATTGAAAGGAATTTTATTCCTTGAAATATTTCCTTCTTTTAATACTTACCTTGTTTAAAAAGATCTTTGCTGTTTTGCCTTTCTAGAAATATTATATGATCTCCTATAAAATTTAATATAGTCATCGATAATATAGAAAAGATATGATATGATCTTTAAGATATGTTATCCTTAATTTAAAAAGAGTTTGTTTCCTTATAAAATTGGTTTTCCATATTTTATAGGACTGAGAAGACAAGTTAGTATAAATAGGAGAGGAAGATACAGAACTAGGTGACGGGAAGAGACGATTTGCAGAGACGTTTACCGAAGCATAGCAATCTCGTGATTGATAACTTGTTGCTGTGAAGTGCTGCCAACATCTGAAGACAACACCTAATTACGGTTGTGATTGGTGTGTTGAGTCTCGAAGAGTTTTCACTTCTCGGTTGATGCATCCGACATAGTTTGGTTATACAGTTTGTTAGAGGTGTAAGATGCAATTTGTTACTCGCCTTTATAAGGGAGTTGCTTGATTCTTTCACCAGTATTGGTTTTTTTTTGTAAACTTACAAGTTTTTCTAGTGAATTATTTTGCCCTGAGGCACCGCACAAGTATTTGATACTTGTGCATAATTAACTATCTCGTCTCCTGTTTTGTTATTATTTCAATTCCGTGTTGATGTGTTAAATATATAGTTTCCGCTGCATGTTGTAGTGAGTGTTACAACACCTACGTACAACACCTACTTTCTTACTCACACAACACTCACCCTCATCACACTCACACTGTGGGAACAGAACTTTCAAGATCCTCCAAATAACGCTCTCCCACATCTTCCAAGCACTTAGAGTGATCAATTGGTTTAAGAAACCCCTCTGCCACCCACAATTTGATTAGCTTAGAAACATCAATATGAGAATCTTCTGGAAATGCCGCAATGTAGAGAAAACATGGCTTTAGTCGAAGAGGTAACCGATCATAACTCAAACATAGAATCTTTGAGCATTGCATCTCAATTGTGGATTCCTTTGAACTTATATTTTCCGAAATATTTTCCCACAATTCTTCTTTTGTCATGTTTCCAGGAGACTGGAATAATCCGGCAACCACCACGATGGTAAGAGGAAGTCCCCCACAATTTCTTGCAATCTTCTTCCCAATTCCTACCAACTGAGGAGGACAAGATCCTTGTCCAAGATCCTTTTTTGAAGTAGTTCCCAACTTTGATCTTCATTCAAAAACTTCATTTGGTGGATCAGAGTACTAGAATATCCTGCATAAACAGCAATATCTGATAGCCTCGTAGTTAGCGAAATTCGACTTCCATTGTCATCATTTGGAAAGATCTTCTTCAAATCATCCCAATCCTTGGTAGTCCATATATCATCAATCACAATGAGATATCGCCTACCTGTGAGATACTGGTAAACTATTTTTTCCAATTGGGCAGTGCTCACATCACCTCTTCCCATATAAAATCAACCCTTTCAAACGCCATGTTTAAATCTTGATCCAATGCCATCTTCTCCGACGGACTCCATTCATCGATATTCGCTGATATCGAACACATATACGAATCAATGAAATCTTGAGCTTCATATGCAGCTCTTCTGATTTCATCTCCCACAACGCTATACTTGTCGGAATAATCCTCAAGGAAATTGAGGATGAAACAAACCTTCTCGTGGAGGGAAACAATTTTCCCTTTGTGAAGATCAGGATCGATGTACTTTTCAAGATTCAGAATCTGGTGTAGTGATCGAGTAAGGGAAAGAAGCGCGGCGTAAACAGCCATGGGAAGACAAAGTTGGAGGGCTTACGAGTTACAAATGAGAGAGACGTAGTCATGTATTTGTATCGCTTAATTAACTCACTTAAACTTATCATTTAGCATGTGGGGAACAACAAATGGTTAAAATGTTAATATTTAAATAATGTTATACTTAATTAATATTTTTTATGTGAGAACTGAGAACCAGTATTACATTAGATAAACGTCTGATCTAATGCAATAATCTGTTAACCATGTTTGACAGATCATGTATAACATGTTCATTTCAGAAAATATCGTTAGTCAAATACTCACTTAATACACTTACTGAAAATGTGGACATTATTGCTAAATGTACTTTATTAATCATTTGGGAGCAAGAGCTGGATAATGTGTTATTTATTTAAGAGTGGGTCTCATGTGAGACCGTCTCACGGATCTTAATCTGTGAGACGGACCAACCCTATCCATATTCACAATAAAAAATAATACTCTTAGCATAAAAAGTAATACCTTTCAATGGATAACCCAAATAAGAGATCCGTCTCACAAATATGACCCGTGAGACCATCTCACACAAGTTTTTGTCTTTATTTAAACAATATACTACTTGGTTTGATGTTGATTAGTTTATTAGCAAATATAAATAAGGATTTAAAACATAGTTGACTGACCTTATTTAATCAATCATTTTTATAGCATGTGGGAAATTAAACAGGTGTGGTATTTGACAAACCCTTTGTTTTAGTTAATCATTTAGGACGAGGAAATAACGGGTCGCATGGTATCAATATAATTCATCGTTATTCTAAGAAAAGATACTGATATTTTTACTGATTTAATTATTTATGTTAAGTGTGTGTGCGTGTGCGTGTGTGTATATATAATATATATATATACAATAGAATTAGATAAAACAATTTTTATGAAAAAGAGAAAATTGTATTTTCGGATTAGTATATTTGTATCTTCGTGATTTTGATTCTTTATATTGTGGATCCGATATTGACGTGACACTGACGTTTCCAGTGTCACATATCACTTTTGATGGAGAAAAAAACTAAAATTACAAAAATAAGAACATAAATGTTTAAAACTAAAATTTGGTAACACGGACGACTAAAATTGCAAATAATGATATATAATATTGGATATATTTGAAAACCAAAATTAAACTGCTTAATGATATTTCACATATCGTTTCCCTACTTCGTTCTCTAAACTTATCCAAGATCAACCATATATGTAATGCACATGGGCTGTTCCCGGTTGGACTGATGCAACACGGTTATCCCATTACCCATTACTCATAGAACTTCTCCAGCCCAGGCACTAGAGTTTTTGCCTTCCCCAGGATTAGAACCCAAGACCTCCTGGACTTATATAGATCTTGGCAGCAATCCTGGTACCAGTTGATCTAGTAGCTCAACTGGTTCCAGGATTGCTGCCAAGATCTATATAAGTCCAGGAGGTCTTGGGTTCTAATCCTGGAGAAGGCAAAAACTCCAGTGCCATCAGTCCAACCGGGAACAGCCCATGTGCATTACAAAAAAAGGAAAATTTTCTAAATAAATAATTAACTTGCCCAATTTATAAAATAAACATGTAAATAATTTTAACTTTAAAATAACAGCGGAAGTCAACATTGTATTTCAAACAACAATTTAAAAATAATCCAACATGTTAAAATCGAGTTTGAATGATAAATGATAAAAAGTGCATAAACTAAATCATGATGTCCTCGGGTCTACTACTGTTGTCCCAAGATCGCTCACTGGTCTCCGCCCGCGGTCTCGGCCTCATCAATATCTACAACAATCAAGTCTAGTGAGTCTAATGACTCAACATGTATATATCGTGAATAACAAGTAAATATATCATAAAATCGCATGCAACGTAAAAATAACGTATCGTAAAGCGTACGGTGAAAATCGTATCATGAATAATTATAACTACGTGCATATCTGAAAATCATACGTAAAAGCTTTGCTCAATAGAGCTCTGTCATAACATATTATAATTTTCTGGTAGAGATAATGTTTCTAAGCAAGTGGCCCATAACGTAGCGTAAGCGCATGATCAGACTAAACCACAGTATACTGGGCGGTAGAGATCAATCAAAGCCCTTGGACTGGATGTCCGTACCCATACATAATCATAAACCGGTCGTAAGTCACCGGGCGGAGAGGTCCTCGGTTGCGCCTACCGACTTCCAAACCCATAAGCATAAGGTGGCCACAAGACATATAGCATATATCTCAAAAATAAACATTTTGAATTTTATGCACGTAATATAATTATAATCTTATTTTTACCGGATGAGTTGGATCTCTCCCAGGCTCGCTGCGACTTAATTCTAATATGTGACACATGCAAATAATATTATCTTGACCTAAACTTGACAATAGTACCAAAACTTAACCATAAAACCAACAAAGAGACTATTAGGACCAACCACTTGATTTAAAATCATGGTATCATACTAACTCGAACCAACATTAAACCGACGTTTAACCACGATTAAAATACCCCAAACTTACTGAAAAATATGCATAAGAATTGCAAAACACGAAAATAGGTGAAAGGAATCCAAAAACATAAAACACTCTTTCGAGAGTCATTTTGGCACCTTTCACCGTAAATTCTCGTACGACCTCTAAACTCAACCAAATCACGAACGGTCAAAAACATGACCTTCCTAACTCATTGAGGTATTGTCCAGTCCAAGGCCATGGGCTAAAAGCCAACCAAGAACTCATACCAACCTCAGAAACCGAACTCAAGTCTGCTGTCAAAAAATAAAATACAGCAGCGGATATTGCGCGTGTGAGGGGAAAAATCCGAAATTTCATGACCATTGGCTTGAACCACCAACTAGAGACTCTTACCAACATCCTAAGGCATGGCTTGGACCATGGCTAAGGGCTAAAAGCCAGCCACAAACCGAGCCAACACATAGGACCATGCAACATGCTAGCCGAGAATGCATATTCTGTGCAGTGGTGTGTATATTGAATTGTTTTGCTGTCAATCTTCGTTCCAGTGGCTATATAATTAACCTTGGCTCGATCTTGACATTATGAAGTGTGGTATGAACCATGGTTATGAGCTACAAGCCAACCACAATCCATACAACACCCAAAAACCGAAACCATACTCACACAAATCAGAAACTAAAAGAGATCAAGTGATGCTTGTGTTGCTGTTTTAAAATATGATGGAACCATGAACCAGGATTTGAAAGGATACCTTGGTCACGTCCTAGACATGATAAATGAGGGTTCTAACCATGGCTATAGTCCCTAGGACAGCCAATATTCGAACACACTCTATAACCACCCAAATGACCAAAACCGTGACTTATTTCTGCACCTAAGGGAAGTTGCTGTCATTTTCATTGTTTGTGCGTGTATGGATGTAAACCAATGGACCAATAAAACCCTAACACACTCTAAATCATGCCTAGAAGCAGCCTTGTGAGCCTGGAACCGAAACAACTCCTGAAACCAACAAAAATACAGCAGCCGTTAAGCATGAACATAAACCGAGAGGCCTGCACAGAATTTTTTGTTAAAAAGTTGCTGTCCATTTCGTGATGCTGCTTGATTCATGAACATATACTACTTAAAAATATCTAATATGACTTGATTGAAGAGCAAAGAAATAATATATACATGCCTGGAATTTGTTTTGAAGAAAAACAAATCAAAACGACAATACGACGCGACGGAACCGAGTTGGATATCTTGTCTTGTTCCTGCTGTGATTTTCACGATTTCTGCAGCTGGTTTCTTCTTGATATTTCGGTCATAGGGATGGGGGAAATGTTATGTAATGGAGGTGGTGGTTACAAGAAGTGTTAAATGGGTATTCAAGTGCATTTAGTTGAGAGTTACAAGTGATGAAATTGGATGGAATTTGAAACACATTTTTATTCCCATTTTTCTGCCGATCCTTGTTCTTATTCTTGCTGTATACCCACGTGGATTTGCTAGGAAATGAGTTGAGGAAGAATTATGTGCATTATAGTATTTGAATGTACTAATAACTAGTGAATTAAAGGTGATGAATTGTATTCATTTTAAAGGTTATTGAGGTGACTTGAATGAATTTACTATACTTTTGAATTGTCTTGACCAAATATTATTACTACTTCTTACATGGCATAATTTAAATCTTGCATTTTAAATTCTTAAGGTTTAATACACTCATTATATATATTTTTAGTGAATGACAAATTACTTTAGGATAGAATATTGCATGGCATGCTTGACTTAAAATTTAAGTATTTAAATGTTATGTTTCATTTTTTTTGAATATTTGATACCTAGATTAATTCATCCTTATTTGTTTACACATTTTAATTTAAGCTTTAATTAAATATTTACCTAAAGAACTTATTTACCAATTTAGCTCTAATTAATTTATAAAATCCCAAGGATATTCTTTTTCTTTAAATTAAATTATTCTTTGACTTAAATTAAATTTAGGAATATTTTCTTATTATTAATCTTATTATTAATCTTATCTCTAATCTCCAAACTCCGGTCCGGCCTCGCGTATTTATCCTGAAAAGATAAAACTAAACATCTACTTTTAAAATAAATAATCATGATTTAAAATTATTTAAAATGACTTAAAAACTTCATATATTTAATTAAAAATTCATTTTTAATTTAAATAGTAGCAATTATGCATGGCTTATACGTAGTCTGATTTTCGGGTCGTTACAATCTTCCCCCCTTAAATTGAATTTCGTTCCCGAAATTCGCTAATCCTCGATAATCCAAAAGTTTAGATTCTTAATTCTATTATCCCAACAATCCACACTACCGCTGCGCTACTCTGATAAAAATTAAGTCATAGGTTGTCCTTACGTTTCTTCAATCCTAATTAGATCGTCTACCAAAAATCTCATTTGCGAATCGCAACTTAAAACGACTTATGGTAACTTAGCTTTACTTTACTATGACCTCGAATTCTAACTTTTCTCATCGTTCCCAATATTAGAATTGGTGGTTCAAACTTATCATGCCTTACCTTCCTTATACTATACCCGTAATATTCAACGATCTATTACATTAGCATTTACGCAGTTCAACTTAAAGACTCTTAGCACCAAAGGTTACTGATCAACTTCCCTCCTCGGTGATACACTTAAAAGTTAAATCTTATCTCAGCTCCATAACAAAATTAGTCTAAGATCCTTGAATCGAATCTTTATCTTACAGCCCAAACTTATATAACTTAACTATTTACGAGTATACCCCAAATATAAAATTGTTGCAAATCTTAAACCTCAAATAACGTTAATCCATAAAACCCAATTATACAACATCGACCTTCTACCAATATTTTAAAGCCCTTCAAGTCTCAATTATATGCTTAAACCATTTTCTTTCCAATTACAATATAGTTGAGGCCTAAGACTCTGGACTTTACTCATTGAAACAAATATCGCATTCTTAAGTTTCATCAATGCTTAATTAAGTCTAGTGTATAAAACTTAATAAGTTATCTCATGTTAGCGATAAGCTTACTCTAATAATTCAACTTCGCTCATATCACCCATAGAGTTCTAAAATTCCCATATCAAGATTTCGGATTTCTTACTCAATTAAAATCTCAATGTTAGTTCATTGGTACTCTATGTTGAACGCCTCTAATTCTCTTGTTGTTTTTATTTCACCCAAAACTTATGTAAGAACACCTATCCTATAAATCTTGAAATTCAAGCTTATGCAACCCAAATAATATTAGATAGTATAACTCTAGCCCACATATCCGCTTAGTCCCAAATTTCTTAATGACTTTCAAAATTCCTCAAGATAAGGTGTCTAATTCAATTCTTACATGCGTCTATCGAGTAACCTAACCATCCATCATACTCAACTTTCCAGAAAAATCAAATTCCCCCAAAGGTATAATTCTAACTATTAAGATCCTAGTTAAAACTTACGACACATCAAACTTAAATTCTCAAAAAAATTCGCTAACTCAATGTTTACTCTTATAACTTAGCTAGCCGATAAATTTTTACGTTAACTTGTCGTCACTTTAAATTCTTAATTTGCCCCGACGTTACATCACCAACGCTTAAATTTTCAAGCCCAAGATTTATTCATCCTACAGTGTCCTTGATTGTCATTCCTTATAACATTATAATCCAGCTATTTCGAGGTTCTAATCATCTTTCCAAGCTTAAATTACCGAAAATTCTTATCATTTAAACCTTTCAATTTTCATCTCAAGATTTTTTTTTAAATCCCGAAAATTCTACAATTACCTATGAGTTCTCAGTATTCCCAATTTCATTTTATAGATTTTCTGTATCATAAGGTTCAATAGCCTTAAGTTTATTAAACCTAAAATTAATTCCCATAACACGTCTTACATTTCTATAAATACTCAAAATCCCAAGTGTTCCTCAAAAGTTCGCATTTATTCCTTAAAAATTTTGAAAATTGCAACCTGACCCTTACAGTTCTCCCAATTTACATTTCGGCCCTACAACTCTTCGAAATTTGCATCATTGTCCCCATAAAATGTTCCATCTTTACCTCATTAAACTTTTAGATTCTCGAACTCGAACTTTAATCCCCAAAATTTGGTAAATTCGAAAATAGTCCCTTAGAATTTTTTTTTCACTTAGGTCCTCAAATTATTAGTTATTACAATTAGGTCCCTAAAATTCTCAACTCATGCAATTCCATCCTTAAATGTAACTAGGTAGAGGATGTATCCTAAATAAATTCTCATAATTAATCTTACATTTCCGTAGATACTTAAAATGTAATGCACATGGGCTGTTCCCGATTGGGCTGTATCCCTCTCGGTTGTCCCATTACCCATTACTCATAGAACTTCTCCAGCCCAGGAATTGAAGCTTTTGCCTTCCCCAGGATTAGAACCCAAGACCTCCTGGACTTATATAGATCTTGGCAGCAATCCTGGTACCAGTTGAGCGTCTTGGGTTCTAATCCTGGGGAAGGCAAAAGCTCCAGTTCCTGGGCTGGAGAAGTTCTATGAGTAATGGGTAATGGGCCAACCGAGAGGGATACAGCCCAATCGGGAACAGCCCATGTGCATTACAAAAAAAAAAGGCGCCTTTTTTGTAATGCACATGGGCTGTTCCCGATTGGGCTGTATCCCTCTCGGTTGTCCCATTACCCATTACTCATAGAACTTCTCCAGCCCAGGAACTGGAGCTTTTGCCTTCCCCAGGATTAGAACCCAAGACCTCCTGGACTTATATAGATCTTGGCAGCAATCCCGGTACCAGTTGAGCTACTAGATCAACTGGTACCAGGATTGCTGCCAAGATCTATATAAGTCCAGGAGGTAGCTCAACTGGTACCAGGATTGCTGCCAAGATCTATATAAGTCCAGGAGGTCTTGGGTTCTAATCCTGGGGAAGGCAAAAGCTCCAGTTCCTGGGCTGGAGAAGTTCTATGAGTAATGGGTAATGGGACAACCGAGAGGGATACAGCCCAATCGGGAACAGCCCATGTGTATTACATAAAATCATCAAATTGTACATTTATAATCCTAAAGATTGTCGTAATATTTGAATCGCTATTGCTTATATGAAATCCTCAAAAATTTACTCGACTAGCAACCAAGAACCATCAATAATTTCTTAGAAATTCTATAAGTCTCAAAAGCATTCATAATTTTCAAGATTAACTTATGACCCATAAGGAGGACATCAGTACTACTGACCTAAAAAATTAATATAGTCAAATCATTTTCAACTTCTCCTAAAGCCCAATATTCGAATTCTTAGACATTTCCAATTTCAAACGTAACCAACATGCATAATTACATTATTTCTTTAAATTTAAATAAATACTGCATAATCAAAATCTGAACGTAAAATATTTCATGAAAACAAGCTGTTAAAATATTTCATACTTTAAACAAAGTGCGTAAACGTAAAACTTACATACCGAAGACGTGACTTCATGAGCTTCTCGAGAGCAGTAGTAGTACAACCCTTTACAAGATCATAGGCTCTGATACCAACTGTAGAGGCCCGTATTTCGTATTCATAATTTTGCGGAATTATTAAAAATTTTCTAAATAAATAATTAACTTGACCAATTTATAAAATAAACATGTAAATAATTTTAACTTTAAAATAACAGCGGAAGTCAACATTGTATTTCAAACAACAATTTAAAAATAATCCAACATGTTAAAATCGAGTTTGAATGATAACTGATAAAAGGTGCATAAACTAAATCATGATGTCCTCGGGTCTATGGTCTCCGCCCGCGGTCTCGGCCTCATCAATACCTACAACAATCAAGTCTAGTGAGTCTAATGACTCAACATGTATATATCGTGAATAACAAGTAAATATATCATAAAATCGCATGCAACGTAAAAATAACGTATCGTAAAGCGTACGGTGAAAATCGTATCATGAATAATTATAACTACGTGCATATCTGAAAATCATACGTAAAAGCTTTGCTCAATAGAGCTCTATCATAACATATTATAATTTTCTGGTAGAGATAATGTTTCTAAGCAAGTGGCCCATAACGTAGCGTAAGCGCATGATCAGACTAAACCACAGTATACTGGTCGGTAGAGATCAATCACAGCCCTTGGACTGGATGTCCATACCCATACATAATCATAAACCGGTCGTAAGTCACCGGGCAGAGAGGTCCTCGGTTGCGCCTACCGACTTCCAAACCCATAAGCATAAGGTGGCCACAAGACATATAGCATATATCTCAAAAATAAACATTTTGAATTTTATGCACGTAATATAATTATAACCTTATTTTTACCGGATGAGTTGGATCGCTCCCAGGCTCGCTGCGACTTAATTCTAATATGTGACACATGAAAATAATATTATCTTGACCTAAACTTGACAATAGTACCAAAACTTAACCATAAAACCAACAATGAGACTATTAGGACCAACCACTTGATTTAAAATCATGGTATCATACTAACTCGAACCAACATTAAACCTACGTTTAACCACGATTAAAATACCCCAAACTTACTGAAAAATATGCATAAGAATTGCAAAACACGAAAATAGGTGAAAGGAATCCAAAAACATAAAACACTCTTCCGAGAGTCATTTTGGCACCTTTCACCGTAAATTCTCGTACGACCTCTAAACTCAACCAAATCACGAACGGTCAAAAACATGACCTTCCTAACTCATTGAGGTATTGTCCAGTCCAAGGCCATGGGCTAAAAGCCAACCAAGAACTCATACCAACCTCAGAAACCGAACTCAAGTCTGCTGTCAAAAAATAAAATACAGCAGCGGCTATTGCGCGTGTGAGGGGAAAAATCCGAAATTTCATGACCATTGGCTTGAACCACCAACTAGAGACTCTTACCAACATCCTAAGGCATGGCTTGGACCATGGCTAAGGGCTAAAAGCCAGCCACAAACCGAGCCAACACATAGGACCATGCAACATGCTAGCCGAGAATGCATATTCCGTGCAGTGGTGTGTATATTGAATTGTTTTGCTGTCAATCTTCGTTCCAGTGGCTATATAATTAACCTTGGCTCGATCTTGACATTATGAAGTGTGGTATGAACCATGGTTATGAGCTACAAGCCAACCACAATCCATACAACACCAAAAAACCGAAACCATACTCACACAAATCGGAAACTAAAAGAGATCAAGTGATGCTTGTGTTGCTGTTTTAAAAATCTGATGGAACCATGAACCAGGATTTGAAAGGATACCTTGGTCACGTCCTAGACATGATAAATGAGGGTTCTAACCATGGCTATAGTCCCTAGGACAGCCAATATTCGAACACACTCTATAACCACCCAAATGACCAAAACCGTGACTTATTTCTGCACCTAAGGGAAGTTGCTGTCATTTTCTTTGTTTGTGCGTGTATGGATGTAAACCAATGGACCAATAAAACCCTAACACACTCTAAATCATGCCTAGAAGCAGCCTTGTGAGCCTGGAACCGAAACAACTCCTGAAACCAACAAAAATACAGCAGCCGTTAAGCATGAACATAAACCGAGAGGCCTGCACAAAATTTTTTGTTAAAAAGTTGATGTCCATTTCGTGATTCTGCTTGATTCATGAACATATACTACTTAAAAATATCTAATATGACTTGATTGAAGAGCAAAGAAATAATATATACATGCCTGGAATTTGTTTTGAAGAAAAACAAATCAAAACGACAATACGACGCGACGGAACCGAGTTGGATATCTTGTCTTGTTCCTGCTGTGATTTTCACGATTTCTGCAGCTGGTTTCTTCTTGATATTTCGGTCATAGGGATGGGGGAAATGTTATGTAATGGAGGTGGTGGTTACAAGAAGTGTTAAATGGGTATTCAAGTGCATTTAGTTGAGAGTTACAAGTGATGAAATTGGATGGAATTTGAAACACATTTTTATTCCCATTTTTCTGCCGATCCTTGTTCTTATTCTTGCTGTATACCCACGTGGATTTGCTAGGAAATGAGTTGAGGAAGAATTATGTGCATTATAGTATTTGAATGTACTAATAACTAGTGAATTAAAGGTGATGAATTGTATTCATTTTAAAGGTTATTGAGGTGACTTGAATGAATTTACTATACTTTTGAATTGTCTTGACCAAATATTATTACTACTTCTTACATGGCATAATTTAAATCTTGCATTTTAAATTCTTAAGGTTTAATACACTCATTATATATATTTTTAGTGAATGACAAATTACTTTAGGATAGAATATTGCATGGCATGCTTGACTTAAAATTTAAGTATTTAAATGTTATGTTTCATTTTTTTTGAATATTTTATACCTAGATTAATTCATCCTTATTTGTTTACACATTTTAATTTAAGCTTTAATTAAATATTTACCTAAAGAACTTATTTACCAATTTAGCTCTAATTAATTTATAAAATCCCAAGGATATTCTTTTTCTTTAAATTAAATTATTCTTTGACTTAAATTAAATTTAGGAATATTTTCTTATTATTAATCTTATTATTAATCTTATCTCTAATCTCCAAACTCCGGTCCGGCCTCGCGTATTTATCCTGAAAAGATAAAACTAAACATCTACTTTTAAAATAAATAATCATGATTTAAAATTATTTAAAATGACTTAAACACTTCATATATTTAATTAAAAATTCATTTTTAATTTAAATAGTAGCAATTATGCATGGCTTATACGTAGTCTGATTTTCGGGTCGTTACAATATATGCTTGAGTTTTGGATGTTAATTATGGTTGTATTTAGATAGTTTATAATTAAAAGGTGATCGGTAAGTGCAGGGGCGGATCCAGGATTTAAAATTACTTGGGGCTGGCTCCGTCCCATGCTGTATTTAATAAAATAAATAATTAACTAAAAAATTTAAAATAAAAAATATGAAAACATTGACTTCATGAAAACATAGAACAAAAGTATTTAATATTTAATACCTTCAAAAACATGGAGCTAAAACACTACTGAATATAAATTCGAAAATCCCATTTACTTAATTCTGAATTTTTCCAAAATTCCTACAAAATTCCATAAATTCGCATTTATATTTTCTATAGCATCTAAACATCCAAATAATAAATAATCCACACTAAAAATCGACAATACTCAATATAAAATCTGGAAATTCGAAATAATGCTCAAATAAATTCTAAAAAATTATCAATATCATCAATCGGCTCAAAATAGTAACTACAATAAAAAATTTAATATATATCAATTATCGAAATTAAAAAAAAAACCAAAATACCCAAATTTTGAAGTACTAAAATCTGAAATTACCTTTAAAATTCGAAATCTAACGAAGAATAACAAGAACAAGCCGTATAAAGTCTAACATTAAGATTTTCTCATATTTTCTGTGAAAATGGCGACCAATGGGCGGCGGCTGATTTCAAAACGACAAAGAAACTTCGAAAATTTGATATTAAAAAAAAGCTTATTCCGTGGATTTTCCGAATCTACAATCGATCTTTAAAACTGGCGACCGATTATGAAGTTACGACAATTTGAAGTAATCAAAATTGTGATGATTTGAGAGAGAAGAATAGAGAAGTTA
This sequence comes from Primulina eburnea, assembly GCF_022965805.1. Taxonomy (NCBI): domain Eukaryota; kingdom Viridiplantae; phylum Streptophyta; class Magnoliopsida; order Lamiales; family Gesneriaceae; genus Primulina; species Primulina eburnea. The sequence goes on from NC_133110.1 coordinate 35,611,122, forward strand.
AAGAAGAAAAAAATACAGATTGGGGCTAATAAACAAATTTTTTAAAATAAAACATATTTATTTTTTTAAAAAAAAATTAGGGGGGGCTGGAGCCCAACCCAGCCCCCTTAGTGCCTCCGCCCCTGGGTAAGTGATTGGTGCAAATATGGAAATCGTACATGATTAACATAATTTTTATGTATCCTTCAAATTAACTTTAAAGTTTGTGATAATAATTTTCATGTATACATCAAAAAAGTGTTGATGTAATAATAATTTTCATATATATCTTGACATAATTCTCGTTAACATAATTTTCATATATCCTTAAAAAAAAGGGACCGGTCCATCACCATGAAATCTTGTAATAATGAGATTATGAGAGCATTAAAAAAAATGATGGCATCTTAATCTTTTCAATTAAAACTGATTGTTAGTGTATCGATCCACGCGTTTCTTGCTTCAATAATATTATTTATAATTCATTTTCTTTATATTTAAATAAAGATCAAAATATAATTATAAGAAATAGTGAATGATCATTATATGTAATTTTGATATATGAATTAAAAAAATAAATAGAAAATAAAAGAAAAAAATACCTTTAAGAGTTATTTGGTTCATTCATGTTTTACGTGTGAGTGTGTTGTTTTAGCTTGGATGTTTATTTAGTTTGTTGGTTTGAGAGATTTTTGAAATACCGGAAACCATAAGAAGTGGAGAAGTTGGGAATTGTAAGTGAGATGATTCGTTGAGAGATATTATGTGTCAAGGAATATTTTAGGGGTGAAAAATCACCATAATAGTAAAAACGGTTTATATATATTGCTTAGACTTAATAAGATAGTAAAAGATATAAGATATGCTAATTTTTTTTTCAGAATATTTATTAAAGAAATTTAATGTTAATTCAAATTTCTATGTAGGAAAGTAAATATGCAATATGAAGTATTAGAAGCACCGATTCAAAAATCGTGAAAGTTGAATTGGATGTTGACTTTTTCGCATGTACCCTATCTTCTATGCAATTTTTCTAAATATATTTTTGTTTTCAAATTTTCATATAAATAAAAGTTGAACGTGATATTAACTTTTTCGCATGAATATTTTTTAAGTTTTGACATTATGTGTAAGGTTCAAAATACGATAACATAATCCAACTACATGCAAATCTAGGAAAATAGAAAATGATTAATCGAATTGCTTTAATTGTGTTAATTAAATGCGGTAGGCATATTTACATGTTTAAAATATATTTTTCTACTACAATGCCTAAAATAATGTTTTTAAAAGTTATTCGAGACGCGATCGAGGAACAGAGACCGGAGACCATAAAAAGAATATATTTTTATTAAATTATTATTTTTTAATTATTTAATATATGGTATTTTAAATGTTATTTTCGAAAATTATGCTTTTGAGATGTTTTTACGTGCCGAGTCGTATTTTTAATTGGTAATCGATTTTTGACGAAAATGAGAACTTTTTGATAATTCGGGTAATAATTTCAAAAACTTTCTTAAACAAAATATTTTACCTACACTATAATGGGTCTAATGAGCCTATTATAATAGGGTTATTGTGTTAGCTTTCTACCCAATTATTTATCAAAAGATAGAGTTTCTTAAACACAAAACACTTCAAACCACATGTTTAAAACACTTCCACCATTAGCACACAAACACACACCAAACATTTTTTTAAAGCTATTTATGTGGATTTTAAGGAATTTTAGCAAGGTATTCTTCCCCGTCTCTCCGACAACGTCCCTCGCGTCAAGGATTGTTTTCGTGCGTAAAATACGCAAAGGCTCGCCTTAATCTTATTTCAACTATCGTTTATACAATATTATATGTATTGATACATGTATGCATAAAAAATATGAAACACTATCTTATATTTTCGTTTTTATGGAAAAACATGAACAAAACTTGAGTTTTTATGTTTCTAAATTCATGATTATGATGCACAAAGGGGCTGCCGTGATAGGGCTATGGGAAGGGACGTTTTTCAACATGTTTAAGGGTCCATAGATGCATAGCTGAGGGCTGGACAAGGAGGGTAAGAGGGTTGAACGAAAATTGAGTTGTAAGGAGGTTAGGGTTTCGATTTAGTGGCTAGGAAAGTAGGATGCTAGCTGATGTAGGGGCATGTTCATGGGTCCAATAAGGTCGATTCATGGTCCGAGATAGCTCGAGGGAAGGCTGGTGCAAGGCCTAGGGCTGTAGTGGAAGCAAGGGTCGCGTGAGTCAAGGTTGTGCACGAGTTTATGGCTGCAAGTGCTAGGGCTGTAGGGCTTGGTCCATTAGCTTGTCTAGGCTTTGTTCTAGGTCCTAGGATGGTCAGCTAGGGTTTGGTTGGGTCAGCCGTGGCTACGGTCGAAGGGGTTGAGGGTTTGTTCGAGCTAGGGTTTCAAAAATAAGGCAAGAAGTTCAATAGCTGTCTATACTTGTTCAAGGGTTTTAATTGGCTTGATTTGGATCGCATATGGTATGGTTATGTGTTAATAAGCTATGGGTTCAATTTGGTAAAATTTTGTTAAGTTTCGAGGCAATTCGGGTTAAAACCGAGACGTAGGTTTAAGTTTTAAAACGAACAGAAAAATTAGTCGAGGAGCTTAAGTTTACGTCTAAGAAATATTTATGGGTGTAATTTAAGGTGTTACGTTAAGTTTGGATAGATTTGGGTCGTCGTTTTAAGGTCTAAGGGTAAATTGGGAAAGTTAGGGTTTCAGGAGCAAAAAGATCATTTTACACCGGAAAAATGTTAGACGTCCTGGCAGTGTCCTGAATGTTGTACGTAATGAATGTTAGAATGATTACTTTGAAAGTTCATAGAATTTTATGATGCAAAACGATAAATGGTAAAAGATGTTTTGTATGTTTAGTTTAAAAGAAAATGATATTATTGCATGTATTTTTATAAAGTGATGGAAACGAGGAAAAATGTTTTGAAAGAAGTGATTTGATAGGCTCATAATAGTTAGTATTTTTATTTTCATATTTCTCGTTATTTCAACCTCCGATATGTTTAGTTGATACATTTTTGTGTAATTTCATTGTAGGAGGAACTTTTACGGTCTTGGAGCAAATTTGAGCAAAAAAGATGATGTTTATCACATTTGAAGTTTCCAAGATAGAGTTTTAAAGAGAACGGCCAAATCAGAAGAAGTCCTGGAATAAGGCGTGGCCACGCCTTATGACGATACTTCAGCTGCCAAAAAATTACAAGAAGAGAAAATCTAAATAAAATATTATCTATTATTTTATATTTTATGATTAGGGTTAATTAAGAGGTTAGTGGGCTTTTAGCAAAAATTTAGACCCAAACAAATCTACTAATCAAGGAGGCGGCAGCTTTTCTTTTTCTCTCCAATCACAAACCAATTTCATTCCATTTTCTCACGTGAAGGAAGAGAGAGGCGCAAGACTCCAAATTTTCCTCCAACAAAATCGTTTGCTCCTTTATGCTTTCTTATTTCTTTTTCATGAATATTTTATATCAAACTATGTTAGGCTAATTTTCTTAGACTGATTCAAGGGATAGTTTACTGTTTAATTTTATCACTGTGAGGTTTTGCACTTTAATTTATTATTCTTGTTTGCCCAAATATTCGTTGATTTATGATTTAATTATATGAATGTTATACGTCAATTAATCTGACAATTTAATTTGATGTATGATTTTCTAATGCTAACCATGAATTCAGTGATCCGTAATTGTCATGAACGATCGGTACATGAGTAGCGATAGATTAGGCGTGTTGTGCTATCATAACATATTTAATCTAAATAAATCGGTGAAACTCGATCTATCAATTGCAGCTATCTCGATTGTTAGATTTTAGGATTAACTGTTTTCACGAAACTAAAATGATGTCTTTAATTAATATGGAACGCTATCGTGCCCAGTTGATTATTGGTAAGTTTTGACTGGATGCTGGGTTTGGTCAATTAATTTAGGAAAACACAAGAATTTTAGCGGCTATCCCTATTATTCTAAGGTTAATTGTTTGGAATAACACGAATAAATGATTGGTTAACCGATGAACAGTGAGATAATTAAATAGTGGAATCCCCTTGAATCAGTATTTTTCTCGTATTAATTTCTTCAATTTATTCTCGTCGATTAATTTTCAATTCTAGATTCATTATTCTTTCTTGCTTGGTAATTCTAGTTTAGATTATTTTATTTAGTAATTATCAAAACAAATCCCCCCTTTTTTATTTTTATTATCAAAAGAAAATATATCTACTGTTCCCTGTGGATTCGACCCTACTCACCATTACACTCGTTTTTATTTAAAAGAGTAGGAATTAATTGGGTGGTCAACGACAGCACACCAAATTTTGGCGCCGTTGCCGGGGAGCGGTGTAAGGTTAATTTCTTTTGATTTTTTTTATTTTTTATGCCTCGTTCTTCTCGTACAGGTAAACTTGAATACAATCCGGAAATCGAGAAGACAGCTAAGAGATTGAGAAAAGAAGCAAGATTAAAGCGTGAAAATCAACCATCATCATCATCTCCTGATTTGAACGTATCATCGGACTCCAACGATATAGAAAGCGAATCGGACATTGATCTTGAGGTTGAAAGAAGTGAAAGTGACGAAAAAAAAAATGGCAGGACAAGCTCAAAGAACACTCAGGGAGTTAGCTAATCCTAATGTTATTCAACAACCATTATCATTCAATTCCCTACTACTGGTGCTACTTTTGAATTAAAATCTGGCTTGATTCATTTATTGCCTACTTTTCGTGGTCTTGCAGGTGAAGATCCCCATAAACATCTGAAAGAGTTTCATATTGTTTGCACAGCCATGAAACCTCAAGGGATTACAGAGGAGCAAATTTCATTGCGAGCTTTTCCCTTCTCTTTAGCCGACAAAGCTAAAGATTGGCTCTACTACTTGCCCTCTGGGACGATAACGACTTGGGATAATATGAAACAACAATTTTTGGAGAAGTTCTTCCCAGCTTCGCGAGCAGCCAACATCAGGAAGGACATTTGTGGGATTAGACAGTTACAAGGAGAGACATTATATGAATATTGGGAGAGATTTAAGCAGTTATGTGCCAGTTGTCCTCAACATCAGATTCCAGAACAGCTCCTAGTCCAATATTTCTACGAGGGTCTCTCACTTTTTGATAGGAACATGATTGATGCTGCAAGTGGAGGTGCATTGGTAAACAAAACGCCTCAAGAGGCACGAGCTCTAATCTCCAACATGGCCGCCAATGCACAACAGTTTGGAACTAGACAAGATAACCCTCCACGACAAGTCAATGAGGTAATTGTTACTCCTATCGATCAAAAGTTAGATTCTTTGACATCTCTTTTGGAAAAGTTGGTTGTAGGGCAGGTACAACATGCCAAAGCTTGTGGCACATGTGCGATGGTTGGACATTCGACGGACACGTGCCCTACATTACAGGAAAATCCAACGCAGCAGGTTAATGCAATCAATGGATTTCCTGGACAGCCTCAACACCGATATGATCCGTATTCTAATAGCTACAATCCAGGATGGAAAGATCACCCAAATTTCAGCTACAGGAATCAAGGAGGTCAACAAGGATATCCACAACAAAATTTTCACAAATATCCATCACCTGCGCAAGCCTCTAACTCAGGTATATCCCTAGATGAAATCGTGAAGGCCTTAGCTGAGAACACTCAAAAATTTCAACAGGAAACGAGGGCTAGCATTCAGAATTTGAGCACTCAAGTAGGACAGTTGGCGACCTCAATTCACAAGTTGGAAGCAAAAAATTTAGGTAATATACCTTCTCAGACAGTGGTGAATCCAAGAGAGAATGTGAGTGCAATTACTTTGAGAAATTGTAAAGAATTAGATGTTCAAGAAATTGGGGTACAAGTATCAATCAAGCAAAAGGAAGAGAATGAGATAAAGGTTGAGGATAAAATAATCAATCAAGATGATGCTCCGAAAGATAAGTTTTCTCCTCTATTTGAGTATAAACCTATTCCCCCATTCCCTCTTGCATTGAACAGGAAATGTGAAAGTATTAAGGAGTTGAATGACACTCTTTGTAGAGGCGAGGTAAATATTCCTTCATTAGATGTTATTAAACCAGTACCTCGTTGTGCTAAAATTTTAAAAGAATTGTGTACTACAAAAAAAAAGACATAAATTGAAGGGATGTAAAAGGGAAAAGATAGGAGAACATGTTTCTGCTGTTATTCCAAAAACTATTCCTATCAAATGCAGTGATCCAGGTATGTTTTCTATCCCTTGTACTATTGGCGATACTAGACTTGAAAAGGCTATGTTGGATTTAGGTGCTTCTATCAATGTCATGTCTGATTCTGTTTATAATTATTTGAAACTTGGACCTCTGACTGAAACTGACATTGTGATCCAGTTGGCTGATAGGTCCACTGTATATCCTAGAGCTGTAATTGAAGATGTTCTTGTGAAAGTTGAAAATTTGGTTTTTCTCGCTGACTTTTATGTGCTTGACATGGAAAATGATGATTTAAACAGTAAAATTTTGCTAGGAAGACCATTTTTGAAAACTTCAAAGTCTGTCATAGATGTTAATAGTGGTACCATTACTATGGAATTTGATGGTGAGATTGCAAAGTTTAATATTTATGATACCATGAAATATCCTCTTAGTGAAAGCACTATTAATACTCTTGATATCGCTAATCACTTGTCACAAGAAAATTCAAAATTTGTGGATAAGAATGATTTAGAGGAGATTATTGAAAGACATTTTGAAAATTCTAATACTAGATTTTCTCTCTCTGATTCGCAGATATCTAAAATTGAGCGAAGACTCCCTCCAGATCGACCCAAGCATGTACTCATGAAAAAAGGAGGAAATATCCAAGGGAAAGAGATTTCCAAGAAATTCAAAGAAAACATGCACATGCTGAAATTTGCTATGAAAATATTCAAGCGGGATAAAGTGGACAAAGTGACCATCTATGAACCACCATGAGCAACAAGAAAGAATGAATGTCGAGCATAACGACTTAAAAAAATTGCGCTTTTGGGAGGAAACCCAAATTTTAGTTCTTGTATTTTTTTTATTTATTTTTCCAGTAGAGGTTTTAGCATAAGGTGTGACCACGCCTTACTGAAACACCTCTACTGTTTTTAAAAAAAAAAAAAAATTTACAGCAGAGGTTTTAGCATAAGGCGTGACCACGCCTTACTAAAACACCTCTACTGTTTTGAAAAAACAAAAAAAAAAAAAAATTTACAGCAGAGGTTTTACCATAAGACGTGGTCACGCCTTATTGAAACACCTCTACTGTTAAAAAAATAAAAAAAAATTACAGAAGAGGTTTTCGCATAAGACGTGGCCACGCCTTATTGAAACACCTCTTCTGCTAGGAATTTTTTCATTTTCAAAAAAAAAAAAAAATTTAACCTATTTCTTTTGTTTCTCTACAGCGCCGTCCAAGCACAACTGTGCATCTCCAAATCTTCCCTCCCATCTAGCGTCTCCCACTGTACAAATTTCAACACCATCACCACCTCTTACGTCTTCTCACAGCGCCGCCGCACACACCGCCGCAGCGCCACCTCCGTCTGCATCCCAACCAGAAACCCGCTCGCACCACACCGTTCCCCCACCGTAGCAGTAGATGATGTTTCTTTTCGATGCTCAACATTTTTCAGGGGAGTTCTATACCTTTTCCTACTATGTTATCGTTTTAGTTGACCATCTACTTTTTGTCATTGAGGACAATGCCAAGTTTAGGTGTGGGAGTTCTTGATTTGATTGTGAGAAGTTTGACTTGATTGTGGGATTTTTTTGATTTTTTTTTTAATTTTTCTATTTGATTTTTAGTATTTTGATTTAAATTTTTTGCATTTTTTTTTTAAAAAAAATAAAAATAGTGACGTTGTTAGTTCCTAGCATCTAGTTCATTTGTTATCTCTTTCTTCTGAATCATGATTGCTTCCGATGCGAAAAAAAATGATGTTTTCTTTGCATGCAAATGTTTTTGCATTCTCATGTTTGCATTATGAATAAGTTGCTCTTGATGATAGTTAGAGAGGACAAGTGTGTGGGATTTAACACAATTGCTATATTTTTTTTTTGGTGAGCTTTGAGCCTATGAGCAATCATGATATCTTGCTCCATTTTCTTTGATTGTGTGTTGTCATTGCATTGTTAATTTTTCTAGAACTTGCATTGTTATACATGTCTTTGTCAACACTTTGTGGTGGATTAGGTGCATAGACAAAATGATAAGGGCATTAGGTTTAAACCATTTTCTTTCGCATCATCTGAGCCGTTCTTTGAGCCTACCTTGATTCATAGACCCTTAGTGAACCAAGTTTGAGCCGCAGCCTTTTTTCTTTGAATAAAAATAACCACATTACAAACCGTGATAAATCGTTTTTGTTGGTTATCCCCTTTTTTTTGAACTTGGAATTGGAGAATCATGTAAACTTTTCACAAATAGCACCACTCAATCCAAAATAGTGTGAATTGTTGGAATTTAGTCAATCTCGAATCCTTATCGTCACCGTCTACAAAAAAAAAAAAAACAAAAACAAAAAAAAAACAAAAAAGAAAAGAAAGAGAAAGAAGAGAAGTAGACGAAGTGAGAAAGAAAAAAAGAACCGAAAAAAAAAATTTGCTCTTGATGTTATTACGAGGTTGAAGATGTTATTATTTGGATGCAATTGTTTTTGTGAAAAGTGCATATGATTTCTCTAATTCTATAGCTCATTGTGTTCTTTTATTATACCTTACCCCTAGCCACATTACAACCCATTTATAGCCTTTTTTTGTTTGTGTATTTTAATTCATTCATTTAGTGGAAGGATGTGATATATTTGCAAGCCTATGGTAAAAAATTTCAATGCATTTGACATGAGAGTTTGTTGATATATATCCTAGACACTAATGAGCGGAATGAGCGAACCTTGTGAGGAGTTGTTAAATCCCATGCATTTTACTTTCTACACATTCTGATTGCAGTGATTGTTCATGATGTTATTTTGTGAGATGCTCTGAAATTAAAATGTCTTGTTGCATGAAAAATGTTTTGGATAAGTAAAGGAAGCAGAAGGAGGACGAAAAATTGAGATAATGAATTGATCTATTTTATACTTGAGGACAAGCATCGTTTAGGTGTGGGGGATTTTGATAGGCTCATAATAGTTAGTATTTTTATTTTCATATTTCTCGTTATTTCAACCTCCGATATGTTTAGTTGATACATTTTTGTGTAATTTCATTGTAGGAGGAACTTTTACGGTCTTAGAGCAAATTTGAGCAAAAAAGATGATGTTTATCACATTTGAAGTTTCCAAGATAGAGTTTTAAAGAGAATGGCCAAATCAGAAGAAGTCCTGGAATAAGGCGTGGCCACGCCTTATGACGATACTTCAGCTGCCAAAAAATTACAAGAAGAGAAAATCTAAATAAAATATTATCTATTATTTTATATTTTATGATTAGGGTTAATTAAGAGGTTAGTGGGCTTTTAGCAAAAATTTAGACCCAAACAAATCTACTAATCAAGGAGGCGGCAGCTTTTCTTTTTCTCTCCAATCACAAACCAATTTCATTCCATTTTCTCACGTGAAGGAAGAGAGAGGCGCAAGACTCCAAATTTTCCTCCAACAAAATCGTTTGCTCCTTTATGCTTTCTTATTTCTTTTTCATGAATATTTTATATCAAACTGTGTTAGGCTAATTTTCTTAAACTGATTCAAGGGATAGTTTACTGTTTAATTTTATCACTGTGAGGTTTTGCACTTTAATTTATTATTCTTGTTTGCCCAAATATTCGTTGATTTATGATTTAATTATATGAATGTTATACGTCAATTAATCTGACAATTTAATTTGATGTATGATTTTCTAATGCTAACCATGAATTCAGTGATCCGTAATTGTCATGAACGATCGGTACATGAGTAGCGATAGATTAGGCGTGTTGTGCTATCATAACATATTTAATCTAAATAAATCGGTGAAACTCGATCTATCAATTGCAGCTATCTCGATTGTTAGATTTTAGGATTAACTGTTTTCACGAAACTAAAATGCTGTCTTTAATTAATATGGAACGCTATCGTGCCCAGTTGATTATTGGTAAGTTTTGACTGGATGCTGGGTTTGGTCAATTAATTTAGGAAAACACAAGAATTTTAGCGGCTATCCCTATTATTCTAAGGTTAATTGTTTGGAATAACACGAATAAATGATTGGTTAACCGATGAACAGTGAGATAATTAAATAGTGGAATCCCCTTGAATCAGTATTTTTCTCGTATTAATTTCTTCAATTTATTCTCGTCGATTAATTTTCAATTCTAGATTCATTATTCTTTCTTGCTTGGTAATTTTAGTTTAGATTATTTTATTTAGTAATTATCAAAACAAATCCCCCCTTTTTTATTTTTATTATCAAAAGAAATATATCTACTGTTCCCTATGGATTCGACCCTACTCACCATTACACTCGTTTTTATTTAAAAGAGTAGGAATTAATTGGGTGGTCAACGACAGCACACCATGATTTAATTGTGACGGTAAGAAAATTATAGGGATTCGTGAGGGACAAGGCCCGAGAGGGAGCCCGTTTATGGAAGAAGGCTTCCGAGGGAGCCCAATCGAATTTCCATCGAAAGTATATGATGATGATATGTAAGTTCAAGGCTCAGTTGACGGGTGAGAGTGTCGTTGATGTCCCCGCCGACTATAGGCCAAGGCACATAACAGAAAAGTGGTTAATGTTTCCTTGCCGCCTGGTACCATGGTTACAGCTGAGATTGATCAATCGACCGAATGATATAAAGATGTTCCAATTAATGAATGAAATTCGCCTTAAAGGAAATATATATGTATATGTTTATGATGAAAGGAAAAAAGGTTTAAAGGATGCATATTCATGAAAAATATATTTATTAAAAGTATTTTTCACTGTCGTATGTGAATGTATATGTATTACTTGTTCTCATGGTTAATATTTGTTGAGTCAATAGACTCACTAGTTGTGAATGATGTAGGTGAGCATGATTTTGATGATGTTGGAGTACCTGATGATTGAACTAGTTGGACTGATGGTGCACATAACCCGAGGACCTTTGCTAGTGTAATGCCCGAGATTCTTGTTAATATATCTGAATGGATTATATTGTATAAATAAGAAATGCAAGAACAGAAGGAGAGAAACGATGTGGCGAAACTTGAACTTATTGCCAAAGTAAGACCGCACCCGCGGTGCCAGACATGACCGCACCCACGGTGCATGGACAGAAAATGGAACAATTTTCCAGTAGCCACACCGCACCCGCGGTGCAAGAATGACCGCACCCACGGTACGAACAAGACCGCACCCGCGGTCGTCGAAATTCAGAAAATGAAAGTGCTGCCGAAACATGAGCGCACCCGCGGTGCAAGCATGACCGCACCCGCGGTGCGACGTTCAGTGCAAAGAGCTATGCCACGTTTCATGTTATTGCATGGCTATATATATACGTGGAACTCAATGCTTTGTCATTGTTTCAGAAGGGAAATCGAGAGCTTTGGAGAGAATTTTATTTCTTGAGTTTAGAATTTGATTTACAAAGGATCCGTCCATTAGAATTCGAATCTGACTTTAGTTCTGAGTTCCTCTCGACACGAGCTACACAAGGACGTAAGTTTTGTTACGTTCTGAGATGATTTGAAGTTATGATATTGTCAGAATTGAATATGAATCGGATATGATGTTTCTGCTACAGTAGACATTGTATAATTGAAGTCAGATTAAAGAATAAACTGTTTATACAATTGTTATGATTTTCAGAGTTGAATTGATCGAGATTTGATATCAGAGTTGTGTTGTTACTAATCTTAAGGGTACAGATATTGAGATTATGAATTGTACTGATACTGATTATAGTTCTAGTATTATATCTATGATGTTGAGATTGACGGGGTTATTCAGATTGTATTTTTATGCCGTCGAAACATCAGCAGACTGACATCTGATCAGATTTGATATTGATTAAGATTGCATTGTTATGTCGTTGATTTTGATCAGATTATGTATTGAGTTGAGGATTAATCAGAACAGATTCTGAACTGATTTATATACTGATATGGTATTTTTATGAATTGTCATTATTAGATTGATATGGACAGATTGGGTACCAGACTTCGTCTTCGTCAGACCTGGAAGACAAAGGTATAATTCATGTTTTGTTTGAGGAAGATACAACTCAAATTAGATCTAATTTGAGTTTCCCAACCAAAATCACATACTAGAATGATTATTTATATTATGATTTGTTTATAGAATTTGTATTCAAATATTTTGAGATGTTTATGCTTTGTTTATAGATTGATATTCATTGCATTTAAGATAGGTGAGTTTTGACAGAAACAGTCAAACTTCTAGATGTTCGGTGATATCGCAGCTTAGGGGAAGATCATTCTCCTATTGTAGATGTCGATACAGATCAGACCGAGTTCTAGGAATAAGACGTACAGTCACCCTGATTGGGAGGGTAGGTGACAACCATTGACGTCTTATTCACACCGGGATCCCTAGAGTTAGAATCGAGTCGAGTCAAGACATGATTTGATTTGACTAGCATGTTTAGATAGATTGGTTCCTAGACCAGGGAATCTATTGTTATTATTTGCATGCCTATTTTATTGTGATTTCAGAGATTTTGGAAACCATTGTTATTGCATGCTTATTTGATTTAGTTTCATAGACCGTGGAACCTATTGTTATTGATTATATGCATGATAGTATGCTTTATGATTTATATGGCGTTCTTGCATGTTTATCATGTTTTATACTGGGATATTTATATCTCACCGGAGTATCCGGCTGTTGTCTTGTTTGTATGTGTGCATGACAACAGGTGGGACATGATCAGGGTCGAGAAGATGATGAGAGATCAAGATTAGAGTGGTGATTCCGGACTTGGATATAGATAGGTTTCATTACTTGATTATAGTAGTTGAACCTTAGTTGAACTAGATGAATGTTATACAAGATTTGTATTTTTATACTGGTTTGTATAATAGCATGATTCCATTACCTTCCGCACTTGTATTTAAAAGAAAAAAATTTTAGACCCTGTTTATCTTAATTAATAATTAAATCTCAAAGATGATTAAGAGATTGATTAGCGTCCGGGTCCCCACAGCTAGTTTTTCCGAATTAGTATGATTTTAAAGATTTTACGACGTTTATGATTTTTTGGATGCTTTTGTGTAGTTTTGAGAGGAATTAAGATGTTTATACATTAATTTGAAAAATATTGGTTTTAGGTTTGGTTGACATTTTACGATTTTATGTTTTTCACTGCGTTTTGGATTTTCAAATAATTAGCCGATGAGTTTATTTTAAATGGTGCAAAGTATTTATACGTATATGTAAGTATATTCGGCCGAAAGTATTTTAAAAAATAAAGAAAAAAATAATTATATAGTATATTTTAAAGAAAACGAGTAGTAGACGCATCATTATATTTACCTATATTTATGTATTACATTATACACAGACAAAATATATGTAGAACGGCTAATAACAATGTTGGGTGCAATAATTGTCCTTGCTTGGTAGAGCGATCGAACCATGGTGCTTGTGCTGCTGTGCGGTTTAAAAGATTTGAGTTGCACCATTACCACTAGCTATAGCTTTTGGTAAAGCGGTAAGCACTCGGTCCTACAATTGGTATCAGAGCCAAGGTCATGGGTTCGATTCCCATTGATTGCAAGGAGTGCAATTATTAGGAGGGAGATTGTTGGGTGCAATAATTGTCCTTGCTTGGTAGAGCGATCGAACCATGGTGCTTGTGCTGCTGTGCAGTTTAAACGATTTGAGTTGCACCATTACCACTAGCTATAGCTTTTGGTAAAGCGGTAAGCACTCGGTCCTACAAACAATTAAAGAAAAATACCAGATAATAACTATCTTAGACCATGATTGTTATACTGAAATAGAATAAAGTAGGAATGAAATCAATTTTGAAATAGAATAAAAAATATATAATGAATGATAGATTTATTTCGTTCAAATAATTGGTAAAAAATGAAATATGAATTTTATGAAATTATTTTAATTATCAAAAAATTTATTAATTAAATTTCAAAATACTACTACTACTATTATTATTAAAAAATAATATAATTATAAATATGGAACTTAATATTTTATTTATTAAATAATTGTTTTTCAATAATTATTTTATTTTATTATATACTTTTATATTATTACTACGATACCCAAATAGTTCGGAAGGACTTTAGGACACCCTTGGGAGATTGTGTTATGCCTTGAAAGTCCTGTCAGTAGTTAGAAGATCGTTCGAGAGGGGTGTCCTAAAGTTCTTCCCCCAAACTATTTGGGTATCCCTCTTGATGCGGAGATAGATTGAGATCAGCTGATTTTAGTACGCTTAATTATGTGCAAGGAATTGCCTTATTGAGTAACGAAAAGAAGACTACTTCCTGAAACTTTAACAAACTCCGCACCAGTGTATTAATCCATTTTTAATTAAATTATAATTTTAATTATTATCATCATCATTATTATTTTTGGTATATAAATTTTATGATTGTAATTGTAATAAAATATTATTATTATTATGAAGATATAAATTTATACTAGTGAAGCTAAATAAAGAAAACATCACTTTGCAGCCTTCTTTCCTCTATTCTTCTTGTTTTCAATCGGAGATGGCAGAAGTTAGGATGGAAAGCCTCACACGTTGGATCAATTTTTATTTATATGAGCTTATATTTGAATAATTATACGTTTTTTGTGTTGTCTTTTAAGTTAAGTCTAAAAATAAAATGATCAGTTAAAGTTTTGACTATTCATGAGCTTTAATCTATCTAATAGATTGCTATCAAAAAATAATTAAAGAATAAAACATTCCATTCATATGTAAATATAAATTGCTCATATTTATACGAAACAAGCACCCAAAAATCAGAATTTAATTAAGTATTGTTTTGTTAAACTAGTATACAAGTATACAACGTCACTATATTTATTTATTTGTCAAACGTAGCATCTTTTTCCATGGGCCCATTATCGAAGGAAGGTGGCTTTTTTGTATGAGGGTGGTGGAGAAAAGGGATCTAAGAAAATACGAGGGAGCCACCACCACTCTTGCATGAAAATGGCACGTAGCCAAATATATTCTTATTTAAAATTTCATATAATAAAGTCATGTAATACGTCTGCTGTATAAAGGAGCACATCATCACATGTTTCAGCTCACATGTGTGGTTATTCTCTATAAGCTTGTAGAATATTGGAGAGCCTAACAAACTAACAGGATTGATTCTTTTATTGTTAATTTGTTAATTATAGATTATCTCTCTTACACATGTATATAAATACCCATGTAATTTCTCAGTTGAATATAGTGAAGATACTTAATATTCTTCCAATTAAATTCTCCCTTTTCTATTTTCTATCTTGGTATCAGAGCACTCAATGGCGGAAGCCACTTCTCACGCAGACTCCAGTGTCTACACCATACCCAATCTTAGCCTCAACCCTCCGTTTGTAAACCCAGCAAATCAAATTAATGATGTGAAACTAAATGACGACAATTTTCTTCTCTAGCAACTACAGATTCTCTCGGGTATTAGAGGACTGGCTGCCAAGCGTGTTTTGTGCTTGTCGACCTCACCATTCTCCTTTAACTTTGTCTTGTAAACCAACTTTACACCAATTGTCTTATGCCCTTTTGGAAGATCACATAGCTTTCATGAATCATTTCTTTCAATGGCTATAATTTCAGCATCCATATCCTTTCTCCATTTTGATTCTTTGACAACCACTTCAAAAATGGTAGGATCACAATCTCCCTTAGAATGTCTGTTATTGGCCCACAAATGTCGGAATGAACAATCCCCAATGCCTTCTTTGCCCTCCAGGATTTTCCTTGTGGGAATTGATTATGGTGTTGTTTTCTAACAACACATTCATCACAAACTTGAGAAGAAACTATAATTTGAGGAAGCCCTGTCACCATGTTATTTTACTGTAGCGTTTTCAATCAACCAAAATTCAGATGCACGTAGCGAAAGTGCCATAGCCATGCCTTGTCTTCTAACTTTGCTGAGAAGCATGAATGTGTAGTGTTGTGGAGATAAAGTGGGAACATATGATTCGCCGTCATGTTAACTTGAGCATTTAAGGCCAACTTTGGGTCTTGAATTTGACATACTCTATCTTTGATAAAAAATCTCATATATTTTTTCTTGCAACTGACTCACACTACGCAAGTTGGCCTTTAAATCTGGCACAAAAAGAACATTAGCAATAGTGTGGGCGGAATTTCCTTTGGTTTGGATTGTTACCTTTCCTTTTTCCCATAACAGAAATTTTAGAGTTGTCACCAAACTTAACAGAGCTGCAAAAGAATTCTTCCAATTCAGAAAATGCCTTCTTCTCTCCACACATGTGGTTGCTACAACCAGTGTCTATATACCACATGTTTTGTTCAGTTTCTTTCTTCACGTGACACACGATCAAAAGAGACACATCTTCTTCCTTTTCTCGAAAATTAGATTGACCTCCACTTTGTTTATTCAAATCTGTTTGACATTCTAATTTATAAAGTCCATACCTATGACATTTGAAACATTCAACATTGGACTTATCTGATGACTTTGATCTATAATTTGTTGGATGGTGGCCTCCACGTCCTCTACCTCTTCTTTGATGATGATGATTTTTTTGTTGGTTCACATGATCATTGTTTCTTCTTCCTCCTCTTCTTCGTCCTCTATTAGCTCTACCAGGTGTAGAGTGATTTTCTGATAGGGCTTTCAATGCTTGTTCTTCTTTTTCTTGCCGGTTAATTTTTTGATCATGAACCAAAAAAACTTTGTAATAAATCAGTTGACATTAAACCAACATCATTTGCTTCTTCTATATCACAGACAACAAAATTAATTTTGGTGTCAGGGATCGAAGAATTTTCTCAACAATGAGAACATCCTCTGTCTTGTCGCCATGGATCTGCATCTTGTTAACAATTGTCATTGTTCTTGAAAAATATTCTATAACTGATTCTCCTGACTTCATTCGAAGTATTTCGAACTCCGAACGAGGTGCATGCTGCCTCTTAGCTCTCGTTGTACCTCGGTACTTCTTCTTCATGGAATACCAAATACGCTTGGATGTGTCTTGGCAAAGATGTTTTCCAAGATTGAGTGGTCAATAGCTCGGAAGAGAATTCTTTGCTTCAAGATCCTTTAATTTCAGCCCTTCAACATCTGTCTTTTGCGCATTTGTCATCACAACACTTGTTGTTGGTTCTGATACTGCAGAAACTACAACGTCCCATATTCTTTGGACCTCAAGAAGTTCTCCATGACCATGCTCCAGTGATCAGAGTTACCAACAAAGCATGGAATGGCTGCCAGTACAAAACTTTCGGAAGCCATCAGTTTCACTTTTTCCTCCTTGGAACTCAACCTTCTCTGGTACCACGGATGGAAACCAAAAAATACTGTATGACGTGTTTTTCACAAACAATAAGAAGCAGAGGATAAATATTTGATAAACAAAATACATAACTTAAAGTAACATGAAAATAGACATTATCCAACATTCAAAAACAAACTCCTATTGACTAGATAAATAGAAACAAACTTATAGACACTCCTAAAGACTAGGACAACCCAAACATGTAGAAACAAAAGAAATTAAAATTTCTAAAAAATAGGCTCGATTTTTGTTAGCGTAAACCCCACATGACGCGAGAAGAGGGGCAAGGAAGGCGGCTTGGGTGAAGCCAGGTATAGACTGAGATAACTCCACAGGGCCTAAAATCACTTCCGTCGACAGATTGGAAAATCAATGATAGAAGAGAGTATCTTGATGGTAGAAGATGGCGATACCGATGTGGTAAATTACGTATATGTAATTCTTTTAAGACGAGTGGTAATACTTCATGTTTCACTCTAGATATTAGCTTGTCTTTCAGAAGTAGTTTTCGATTTTTTTATTACAATTCATGTTTGATATTATTTAAAATATCAAAGATTGAAATATTAAAAAAAATATTATCTTTAGGACTTCTGCTTCAACTTCTCTTTATTGTTTAAAAATTTCAATTTCTCAATGAAAATTTATAATTTTCCTTTTCTTTTTAACTTTTTCACAATTTAATTGTTTAAATGTCAAATTTGTTTCTATCAGGTTTTTGCACTTTTTTTGGGTACAATTTATTTGGATAATAATTTATTGGTTGATATTTGTTTTGTTTATTAAGCTAGTTCCATTTAATCAATTCTAAATTAATTTAAATCTGATTCATAGAAAAAATTTGAAATTACATGTCCTATGTACATACTATTTTAAATGAAATTTCGATACATCTGATATAAGTTAAAATGAGTCATATGCATCTTTCATAAAATAATTATCTGAACTATACATAAAGATATTATATTCAAAATAATTACATGAATCATATGTAAAGATATTGGGTTTTTTTTAAAAAAAATTAAAAATTATTTAATTCAAAAATAAGGTAGGTTGTGGAGTTTGGCAAAATTTAGCTAAAATGCCATTATCAATGACGGACGTTGCAAAATAGCAATGTCCAAGCTATCATGTGCAGCTGCACATGCAGCAGATAATACTTTTTATTTTTAATTATTTTCATTATTATTATTTCTTTATTGAATTTGGACACATATCTTATTAGTAAAATAAGAAGGCTACATGGAAAAAATGAGAATTGAAACTTAAGTTCGATAATTTTAAAAATAGATCACTTTAGATAGTGAGTTATTCAACAAATTTTTTTAGAAAACAATTCCTTTATATGTAAATTAAAATATGATTAATTAATTTATCTTTTAAAAAAATTTGAACTTATTTAAGTTTTTTTTAAAAAAAACTTATTTAAATATATGAGGGTTTAGTTTTCGAAAAAAATATATATGCGTATCCATCCATTTCCTATTTTACTAAGGGCATCTCCAATCCCTACACCAAAATTGCGTTTCGATACAGGGGTTGTTCTCAATGTAGCGCAGCTCCATTTCCATCTGCGCCAAATGAGTTTTATTGTTTTAAATTTTTTTGTTTTTTTAATTATAAATATTTATATTAAAAATTATAATTATTATTTATATAATAATATGATATTATTATATTATTTTAATAATTAGATTATTTAATTTAATAATAAAAATTGAAATATTTAATTATTAAAATTTATATATAAATTTTAAAATAATTTTATAATTAAACATCTAACACACAAATTTATTGAATAATATTTAAACATTCAAGCACACAATTAAAATAAACATACGAATTCGAATTCAGATAATAAAAATGTAAATATAATAAAAGATAAACAAACAAAATAAAAATATGAATTTTTCGTTCGATATAAAAAAAAATTAAAGACAAAGAAGCTCATTATGCGTTACGAAATGCTATAATTGATAATTTATAAGATGAATATGGTCGTTCAAATATTTAAAATGATATTCGTAATATGTTATTTAATTTAATTTTGGGTATTAATTTTATTTCACCAATTTTAATTATTTTTATTTCAATTCGTATAATATAGATTTCTATAATATATTTCAAACAATTAATTTAATCATTTAATAATATTATCTTTATTATTAATAATATAATATTAATTATATCAAATATAAAATATAATTATAATTATATCACTAAATTTAAAAAATACACATTTAATAATTAATAAGAAAAAAATTAAATAAATCAAATAAAAAAAATATTTCGAGAATATTCTTTTTTAGAGTAAGATTTGAAGTAGATAGGTTGAAGATGAATATTGTATTTGACGCAGAAATTGCACTATTTTAAAATAGAGTTGTTTTAAAATAGAGTTTTGGGTTGGAGATACCTAATAGATATGAGTCCAAATTCATAAAAGTGCATATACAGATATAAAAGTGATTTTTTTAGAAATTTGTTGTAATTAGATCTCAAACTTGAAATTTTGTCTCAAATTTGAGATCTTGGTGCGAGTGAAGCTATAAGTAATTGGCCATAAAATGATAATTCTTATTTCCTCGTCCCACTATTTCCTTGGCATAATTGTCAAACAAAAAACTTTCATCGAAAGAAATGCAAAATCTTTCTATATTCTCTCTAAAATGTGACTTCAACTTAAATATTCGTATGAATAGTACTTAAAGACACGAACATGGAAATCATCGTTTCCATTTTCATGTTGATGCTTTTGCATTTGCTTCGCTGAGATTACCAATGATTTTTTACATTGCCGCAACTCAATATATCGAAGTGTCTCTATTTCTCCTATACCACTAGGAATCTCATTAATCCGCTCGACACGCTCAAGAATCAACCTTTCAAGACATGGGAAATGCTCTTTTTCCATTTCCCACGTCGACAGAGAATCCAAGGAAGAGTGGAAGTACTTGAGTTGAAGAAATTGACCTTCCATCATCACCCACTTTGAATCTTTATTGACTGCCATCCTTGTCATCTCGAGTACTTGAAGATTCGGAAGCGACCCAATTATGGTCATATTTTCCCAAGGAAAAAGGATTCCTCGTAGAGATAACTTCTTTAGACCGATTGGAAAAGCATGGTTCCATGTCATCGAGCGAGCAGGCCTAGTGCGCATTGAGATTTGCAAATCCTCGAGGCTTTGTAAATGGCAAAGGTTTTCGAGATTATAATAATCCCAATCATGATTCTTCATATAATATACAACAGCCAATTTCTTCAGATTCACAAGTTTTTTGATGATCTCTTCGGTAAATATGAAATCGGCCACTGTCTCAATTGTTTGTAGATCACTTTCATGAACAACTCCTATATCAGAGGGATAGGAAAAATGAATATTATCGTTCCAGATCAGATGCCTTAACTTCGGCATCTTCAAAATTTCATATGGTACTTGCAATTTACTTTCTCGTCCCCAGTCGACTACGCAAACATCTATAGTTTCGAGATTGGGATGTTTGGATATTGAGAATGGAAATCCATCGGGGCATGATGCATAGTCTAAGGCAAAAGCAAAGTACCTTAAATGGACGAATGTAGAGATTACAGATGAAAAATTCGTCCAAGTTACTTGGGGTGCATCCAAGATACCGATGTTCCTAGAACATAGATGTAATCTTGGCTCCTGATATCCCTGGGAGAAAAGTAGAACCGAATGTACGCTCGAATCTAGGATTTTCCATTCTTGAAAATCCTTCGTGCAATGAATTCTTAGGCGGCGATATGGATTCTCTACAAATTCTGTTCTGGAATTGGTTTTGGATGACACATGATAAAGAAACCCCTCTTCTTCAGCTTTTGTTATGCAAATCTCCCTCAACATATCATGGATTCCAACAGTTTCGAGCTTCCCATCAGGCCCTTTCTTGCTCACTAAGAGCAAACTTCTGTTCACCAGATCCTCCAAATAACGTTCCCCCACATCTTCCAACCATTTGAACTGATCCTTTGGTTTCAGAAATCCCTCAGCAACCCACAACTTGATTAGCTTAGAAACATCAATTTCAGAATCTTCAGGAAAAGCTGCTATGTAGAGGAAGCATGGTTTTAGTCGAAGAGGTAACCGATCATAACTAAAACACAGTATCTTTGAGCACTGAAGGGCAATTGTAGGCTCTTTAGAACTTATATTTTCCGAAACATTTTCCCACACTTCTTCTCTCATCACGTTGCCTGAAGAAAGGATTAGTCCTGCAACCACCACGATGGTGAGTGGAAGTCCCCCACAATTTTCCGCAATCTTCTTCCCGACTTCCACCAGTTGGAGAGGACAAGACTGTTGTTCAAAAACACTTTCTTGAAGTAATTTCCAACTTTGATCATTATTTAAACACTTCATTTGGTGAACAGGAGCATCTGAAGATCTCGCATGAGAAGCCACATCTAATAGCCTCGTGGTTAACAAGATTCGACTTCCACTACCATCATCTGGGAATGTCATCTTCAAATCATCCCATGCCTGGGTACTCCATATATCATCAATCACAATGAGATATCGCCTCCCAATGAGAATTTGATACACTAGTTTTTCCAGTTCTGCTTCGTTCCCATTAGATTGCTCATTCTTGAGGGACTTCAAAAGCCCTGAAAGAACATCTCTCCTTTGATACTCTTGCGACACTGTGATCCATGCGCATTTGTCGAAGTATTGAGAAAGGATTGAATCGTCGTAAGCTTTTCTAGCCAGAGTCGTCTTCCCGATACCCCCCATCCCAACAACTGGGATAATTTGGAGTTTAGCAGAGTCTTCGTATAACCGTTCTTTGATTGCGAGCAAGTCATCATCAAATCCCACAACCATTTTTTTGGCAGTGGCTTGGACCGTGGATGAACGATCAACATGAAAAGAATAAGATACGGATCGGAGATCTTTAGCCGTGTCACCGTTGTTCATCTTCATCATCTCTCTCCAAATAAAACCAATCCTGTCAGACGCCATGGTTAAGTTTCGACCCAAGTTCAAATTAACATCTTCAGAACTCCCTTCATCATCAATAGTTGACACCGAAAACTGATACGAATCCATGAAATCTTTATATTCATATGCAGCTTTTCTAATCCTATTTCCCTTACGACCAAGAGTTGACACCGAAAACTGATACGAATCCATGAAATCTTGAGCTTCATATGCAGCTTTTCTAATCCTATTTCCCTCACGACCAAGTGTTTCTTGATACTTATCTGGAAAATCTTCAAAGAAAGCAACGATGAAATCAACTTTTTCCTTGAGAGAAACATTATTTTTTTTGTGAAGAGGATCGATATACTTGTCAAGATCCAAAATCTCTCGTGATGATCGAGCAACAGCAAGAAGCGCAGCATAAACAGCAGCCATGGGAGGAGACAAAAATGGAGCAAGTACAAATTCATGTGATAGTTGATTGTTTAGTCAATTAATTATTTAGCTTGTGGGAAACAGCTGGTAGCATCCATTAATCATTATAATATAATAAATCATTCTAATTTCTATGCATCTATAAAATATTCATTTATGAAAATTAAATTTTCTCCTATCAATTATTTTAAATTTTTATTAACTTAAATATGATTTATTAAAATAATTTGTACAAGTTGTATAGTGAGTTTGGTAAATGTCGACTCAAATTTTAATATTTGTTAAATTTTAATTATACATATATATACATATATATGTATGTATATATATCTATATATATATTCTTTATTTGACGATGGAGAGAAGGTTCTTGATTTTTTCGTGAACCTCACATATAAAAATGAATAATAAGCATTAAATACAACACTGACATTTATGCTAAAATAACTTGTCAATATATACATTGTTTTACTTATAATACTTTAAAGAAGTTTGACGAGATTATTTGCTAAAAATATTTTGGCTAACAAATATTTTATTTTTAAATAAAGATGGTGAAAATGACAGAAACTTAAATGTCTCGGTCAATCCAAAATCAATTATTTAAATTTATAAATTTTTCTGAACTGCTATTTGAAAAATGATACTTGGCTAATAAATTAAGGCCATTAAATTCAAATGTTCCCATCTGTAGGCATGGAAAGTCAACGGTAGAATATGACAACTGATGTCAATTTTTTAAAAAAATTACAAATTGTGCATTACCTAAATAAAGATTGGTTAATTGTCGGGGACAAAAAAATATTATGATATTTGTCTTCTTAGTTATGAGTTAATTTTGTAAAACAAATTTTCGACTAAACATCATGAAAATTCTCACTTTTTATGTTCAAATTATATTTTTTGTTAGTTATGTTATGTTGATTTGAGTGAAAAATATTTAATCCGTGAATTAAATAATTTTATGTCTACAATACTACAAAATAACATTTTTTTATTTGTTATGTTATGTAAAAATATCGTATGATATGGGTTGATTCAAGTGAAAATATTATTTTTATATTAAAAATATATTGTGTAATAAATGTTCATACTTATCTATTTAATTTTTGCACAAATTTTGGTCATTAACGTATTTTGAGTGGGTCCAAACTTGAGAAAAAATATATCAAAATTGGGATAAAAGGGGGGCAAAAACTTGTATGAGACGGTCTCACGGGTCGTATTTGTGAGATGGATCTCTTATTTGGGTCATCAATGAAAAAGTATTAATTTTTATGCTAAGAGTATTACTTTTTATTGTGAATATGGGTAGGGTTGACCCGTCTCACGTATTAAGATCCGTGAGACGGTCTCACATGAGATCTACTCTAAAAGGGGATGATCGGAAAAAACAAGTGTGTAACAATTTCATCTAATTTAAATAAGATGTTCTAATCGACTATTTGTTATTATTTATGAATAAACTTAATTAAATTAAAATTATCAATTAGGATGCATAAGCGTTCTCAATTCTCAAAGAAGTAACTACATTTTTTAATTAAAGTTCATTTTAGAATAATGGCATCTCATAGATACTAGAGCTGTAAAATGGGATGAGATTTTCACCACTCAACCCACTAAAATTATTTAGCGGGTTGAGTCAATCTGACGAGAGTATGTATTTCATAAGACGGTCTCACGGATCAATCATGTCTATATTTACACGTCCATTAAGGCACGTTGTTTTCAATGATAACATAGAGAGAAGAAGAATAGGGTTTCTTATTAAACCGTAGAAACTACATAAAGAGTTTATATAGGTAAGGTTTACAATGAAAGTAAATAGACTAAAATATCCATAGGCACTAATAAATATAATATTACTAATATAATATAACTAATATTCCCCCTCAAACTCACGATGCTGCAGCGATAAGCATTGAGAGTTTGTCAGACAAGAAACGGAAGCGCGAAGCCGAGAGTGCTTTTGTAAACATATCAGCAATTTGCAGATGAGAAGAAACGAATGGCAATGTGATGGTGCCGATCTGTAGGTGGTGGCGAGTGACATGACAATCAATCTCGATATGTTTGGTTCGCTCATGAAAAACTGGATTGTGTGCAATCTGAATGGCACTCTGATTATCACAATGTAACGGAGTAGGGTGACAAAGAGAAATACCCATATCAGCAAGCAACCGGCGTAACCAAACGATTTCACAGGTAGTCGAGGCCATGGCACGATACTCTGCTTCTATAGAAGAGCGAGATATGACATCTTGTTTCTTGCTCTTCCACGAAATAGGCGAGTCACCGAGGAAAATACAAAATCCAGTGGTCGATTTGCGATCCGTAGGATCACCAGCCCAATCCGCATCAGAATAAGCACGCAACTCTAACGAAGACGTAGAAAGGAACAAGAGACTATGAAACTGAGTGCCTCGAAGGTACCTGAGAATACGAAGAACGGCAGCCCAATGAACTGTAGTAGGAGCAGTGACAAACTGACTAACCACATGAACAGCATGCGCAATGTCGGGGCGAGTCACAGTAAGATAAACCAAACTGCCTACAATGGTATGATAGAGACTGGAATCTGTCAAAGGAGTGCCATCCGATGGAGAGTATCTAGCATTAGTCTCAAGGTGAGTATCAACAATCTTGTTGTCAGTGAGTCGAGTACGCTCAAACAAATCAGCGATATACTTTGATTGAGATAAGAGATAGCCTATTGGAGAATAGGCAACCTCAATTCCCAAAAAATAACGTAGCACGCCCAAATCTTTCATAGCGAAGCAACGTGCCAACTCAGACTTCAAAGACTCAATACCATTATAATCATCACCAGTAATTATCATGTCATCAACATACAATGATAATAGAATACGACCTGCCGTTGTACGCTTGACAAATAATGCCGAATCGTGGTGACTAGGAAGAAAGCCAAACGAAGTGATCACTATGGAAAACTTCTCAAACCAGGCACGTGGTACTTGTTTGAGACCATAAAGAGCTTTGCGAAGTTTGCAAACTTTACCAGGTTGATGAGCTACACCGGGAGGAGGCGCCATATAAACCTCCTCATGAAGATCGACATTCAAGAAGGCATTCTTGACATCCATCTGAGATATTTTCCATTGACAAACAGAAGCAACTGCAATTAGAGTGCGAACAATCGTCATTTTTGCAACAGGGGCAAAAGTTTCTTCATAATCCATGCCATACTCCTGGGAATAGCCTTTAGCAACAAGTCGGGCCTTATAGCGTTCAATAGATCCATCGGATTTGGTTTTAATCTTGTAGACCCAACGAGAACCAATGGCATGTTTTCCGGACGGTAGCGAAACCAAATCCCATGTATGAGTCTGGTGTAGAGCAGTAAGTTCCTCAGCCATAGCAGCCTGCCAAAGAGGATCACGAACTGCCTCTCTATAGGACAAAGGCTCGGAAAGACGATGAACAGAGGCAACAAAAGAAGCAAAGGAAGTAGAATAAGTAGAGTACTCAAAATCAGGGAGTTTAGTAGACTTACGAGTACGAGTAGACTGACGCAGAGGAGGATCGTCCGCAATCTCATCCGACAACTGGGTGGTCGTAGGAGCAGGGGCATGAGAGGTGGATGCCTCGTGAACCAAAGTATCATATAGAACTTCATCGGGGTCGGTATCGAAGGGATCCATACGAACTAAATCTGACCATGTCATGTGATGAGAACTAGTAGGAACAGAAAAGAAGGGAATATGCTCTAAAAACACACCATGACGCGAGACATACAGTTTTTGACTAACTGGATCAAACAACGATATCCCTTTTGACCAACACCATAACCCAAAAAGACAAATAAGGCGGACCGTGGAGACAATTTATTACGCTCAACATGTGGTCGGAGAACAAAGCAAGTACAACCAAAGACGCGCAATGATGAATAATCAGGTGAATGACTATATAACTTTTCAAAAGGAGACAAACCGGAATTATGAGATATAGGAATTCTATTGATCACATGAGCAGCTGTAAGTACTGTTTCCCCCCAAAACTCACTTGGAACCTCGGCTGACAACAAAAACGAACGAGCTGTTTCAACAAGATGGCGATGTTTCCTTTCAGCAACACCATTTTGTTGAGGAGTGTATGTACACGAGGTTTGGTGGATAGTCCCATCAGAAGCAAGTAGCTGAGAAAAATTGTTAGAAGTGTATTCACCCCCCAAATCACACCGAAAACGTTTAATAACAGAGGAATGTTGGGTTTTCACAAGGGCTCTAAAGTTACTGAATATGGTAAGAAAATCAGACCTGCGTTTCATAAGATAAACCCAAGTATAACGAGTGAAATCATCAATGAACGAAACATAATATCTGGAACCCCCTTTGGTGGATACAGGAGAGGGTCCCCACACATCAGAATGCACAAGATCAAATGGCGCAATAGAAAAAGAAATACTTTTATAAAAAGGCAAAGCTGAAAATTTAGCTAGTTTACAACCACGACAATCAGAAATATCATGACTGGATAAATGACCTAAAACTCCTGTAGACAACAAAAACTTTAAACGAGACGCAGAAACATGACCCAAACGAGAATGCCAAAGATAAAAATCAGAAGACGAACAACTCAAACGAAAAGACGACAAATCCACACTAGAAACAGCAATATCTGATATTTGGAGCTCATCCAAAACATAGAGTCCCCCTTCCCTACGGCCTGTCCCAATCACCTTCTGAGATTGTGGGTCCTGAACACAACAATTGGTAGAAGTAAAAAGAACTAAGAGACTAGAATCACACAATTGACCAACAGATGCAAGATTTTATGTTAGACTAGGAATATGATATACATCTGATAGAGATACACGAGATGTGCTAACAGAGCCAATTCCTACCAATGGCATTGGAGTACCATCGGCGGTCATGACAGACAAAGAGGGAGCAGAAGTAAAAGACGTAAAAGAATCAATATCAGGAGACATATGATGAGAAGCGCCTGAATCTAAGATCCATAAGGGAGACGTTTTACCTGAATTAGCAGACAAAGACAAACCTTTAGGAGAAGAGGCTGACATGGCATGAGACTGTGAAGTAAGGAACTGCTGAAACTGCTCAAACATATATGGATCCAAAGACGGGGCAGCAACTGCATTGTTGGACTGAGGTGGGCGATACGACCATGGAGCAGTCTGCGGCGGGCGTTGTTGTTGCGGTGGTCGTTGTTGCTGCTGTTGCTTGCCTTTACTCAACAATTTCGGACACTGAGCCTTCCAATGACCTTTCCCCTTGCAAAAAGCACATTCATCTAGAGAGACCTTAGGTGTAACGTACCGTACTTTTCATACTCAAAATTTGCGGAAAAATTAAAAATTTTCTTAAATACGAAAATAAAATCAATACGGTCGTCACTACATCATCCATTCCCAATAAAGATTTTGTTAAAAGAAAAGTTTTCTCAAAACATCTCGCATCAAACATAGAATCAGAGTAATTTAACTTTTGCATAAACTTAAACATTGCGATCCTCGGGTTAGCCTCCCGCTCAGTCCAAGCCTGCCCCTTGGTCTCCACCTCCTGTCTCCTCATCAACATACTCACCTGCATCGATCAAGTCTAGTGAGTCTAAAGACTCAACACATATAAACTGGAATAACGAGTACTACATAATAAGGTCACATGCAACTTTAAAATAGGACATACATAATTTGAAACTTGAACTTGCGCATTAAAACTTGAACATACGTACATGCATACTTCGACGTGCCATAACTTAAACTTTCATAAACATACTGCATACGTAAACATACATAACTTCATCATTTTGCGTAGAGGCATGTTTCAAAGCAAGTGACCCATACATAATAAACGCCTGATCAGACACACCACAGTACTGGGCTGACAGGGACGTATCCACTGCCGCATACATAAGATCCCTGTTCATAATTTAACAGGCCAGTTGATCCACGTTCATAATTTAACGCTTCACAACCACGATCTAACCCGTTCATAATTTAACGGGCGGATTGGTCCCCGTTCATAATTTAACGCTTTCCAATCCTAACATAATATGGTCACAAGACATTTAGCATACCTCAAAAACTTAAACATATTTTCTTTGCACGTCAACATACTTACTTGGCGTTGAGGGATTCGTTGGACTTCGACCGGGGTAGTTGCTGCAACGTACTAACATGAATTCAAAGGCTTAACATGCATAACTTAGACGTAGAAATCATACTTACTCGCAAGCTCGATCATACCTTAGGACCTTCTATAACTTCCCACGACATGACCTTAATAATCCTTGCACTAAGCCATAACTTCAAACTTAAAAGTATCAAAAATTATTTTTCCCAAACAGTGTGTACACGGACCCCTAGCCCGGGTCCGTGTACGGGTCCGTCTACCTACTGTAAGGTACGCGTCGTGAAAATGAAGGGGCACGGACCCCGTGCTTGGATCCGGATGGGGGTCCGTGTAGGCTCTGGAAGAAGACATCGACTGAAACACGAAGACACGGACCCCGTGTGAGGGTCCGGGTGGGGGTCCGTGTACGTACTGCCTAGACGCACTAGGTGGGAAGCAAAGGCACGGACCCCGTGCTTGGGTCCGTGTCCGGGTCCGTGTGGCCACTGTACGTCGAAACCTGCGAGAAATCCTATACACTGCCTACACACCCAAATTGACACTTGAATATAATGGTTCTACCCCTTAAGACCCTTCTTAGGACACCATAACATTGCATCAAAACTTATACAAACACCTCAAAATACGACGTCCACTATACAACACAATGCAACACCGATTACGCAATTGACATCGATCGATTTCCTACGACCTTAAACTAATTCAAACGCCTAACGACCTACATCAAAACCTTAGAAATACCACAAACCTCGATACTAACATACTCGTACGCAGCAACGATCGCCCGTCGGTTTCCAACGAAGCCTGCAACATAAAACTTCAAGAAACGTATCAATAACATAATTTTCTGAAAATTTCAGTTTGCGCAGTCGCACGGAAAATATCATAACTCACTCATTTTTCGTCCAAAAATTTCGAATCATATATCAAATCGAAGGTATCGAAAAGTTCTACATTTTTGCCGTTGAAAGTTTTCCCAAAATATGAACAGAAAAATCGCAGTATTTGAAAAGACAGCAAAAACGAGTTTTAGATCTGAAATTTTTCCTTCGAAATTGATCCGATTCATGATTCGCTCAAACTACTATCATCATACATAACTTTTACGCATAAAAACAATGCAATACAATATATGACTTGATCGACACAGCAAGAACAGATTATACGTGCCTTTAAATCTTTAACGTTACCGAAACGACGATACCGAAGCGGGGATGGCGCGAGGCTTGATCCGGGACGACCGTGGCACTAAAATTCTTGAAGAAAACCAACGAAAATTTGCTAGGAATTATAGAGGGAAGGGGCGGCTGCACTGCAGACTAAGAACCCTAATACTTTTCCTCTCAAAATAATCAAAACTAAATGAAATATGTGTGTGTGTGCTTTGATTGGCTCTAGGTGTGTGTAAAAGTGTGTAAAGCGTGTAGTGTGTGTGTGTGGCGTGAGTTTAGTAACTTAGGGAATAAGAATTTACCTAATAATAAATTAACCATTAATTAAATGGTAGTAAATCACTAACTTTACTAATATTCCTTAATTTAAATAAAAACACACTAATTTAATAAAATTCTCCTTTTACCAAAATAGAATGCTCAAAGCCAACTTTAAAAGTTTAAAACTCATAAAATCACTAAATACATAATTTAGGCTTGAAAATACTAAAACCAAATAAATTATTTAAAATGCCCCACTCTTAACTTAAAATAAAATGCCACATTTTAAATTGCTAAAAATTGTCACCGGTCTTTTCCTCGATCCCGCCTCGAATAATCGCCTGAAACATGAAACTCGAAAAGTATTTTAACGTGCATCAATTAAACATAAATATTAAAATAATACAAATTCTTAAATCGTGAATTAAAACCCAAATCAATGAATTAAGTATGCATTAAAACCATTTAATAAAATACATAAGGAATTTAATAACTTGCACGCACGTGGTTCATGTGGATCTCAAATTTCGGGACGTCACAATCTATCCCCCTTAATTTGAATTTCGTCCCCGAAATTCGCTTATCCTCGATAATTCAAAAGTTAGATTCTTAATTCTAGTATCCCAACGATCCACGCTACCGCTACGCTACTCTGAATAAAATTAAGTCTTATGTTGTCCTTACGTCTCTTCAATCCTAATTAAATTACCTACCAAAAACCTCGTTTGCGAATCACAACTTAAAACGACTTATGGCGTCTTAGTTTTACTTTGTTATGAACTCGAATTCCGACTTTTCTCACAATTCCCAATATTAGGAATAGAGGTTCAAACTTATCGTATCTTACTTTCTCATACCAAACCCCTAATGCTCATCGAACTATTACATACGCATTTATGCAGTCCAACCTAAGAGGTCTTAGCACCAACGGTTACTGATCAACTTCCATCCTCAGCAATACACTTAAAAGTTAAATCTTATCTTAATCCTCATATGTTAATATTGGCCTACAATCCTTGAATCGAATATTTACCTTACGAGACAAACTTACATAACTTAGCTATTTACGAGTACATCCCAAATATAAAATCGTTGCCAACCTTTAATTTCGAGTAACATAAATCCGTAAAACCCCAAAATATATAATATCTATCCTCTTCTTAAATAATAAAAACTTTCTAGCATCAATCACAAGCTTAAACTATTTTCTTCACGATTACAATATAGTTAAAGCCTAAGACCCTTGAGCCTTCCTCATTGGAACGAATGTCCCACTTAGACGTATCCCCAATACTCAATTAATTCTAGCGTATAAAACTTAATAAGCTTCCTTTATTAATAATGGACTAACTCTAATGAATCAACTCCACTTATAACCCATAGAATTCTAGAATCCCCATATCAAACTTTTAAATTTCTTACTCAATAAAAATCTTAGTATTCATTCATTGATAACTTATATTGAACACCACTAATTCCCTTTTGTTTTTATTTCACCCAAAAATCCCGTACGAACAAATATCCCATAAGTTTGAAATTCAACCTTACGCAACCCAAATAGTTTTGGATAACATAATTCCAACACACATATTCACTTATTCCCAAGTTTGCTAATGGCTTTCAAAATTCCTCAAGACAAGGTGTCTACCTCAATTCTTACATGCATCTATCGAGTAACCTAACCATCAGTCATACCCAACTTCCTAGAAGAATTAAATTCTCACAACATAGAATCTTAATTCTTAAGATCATGAATAAAACTTATCGCACATCAAACTTAAGTTCCCAAAAATTTGCGAACTCAATGTTTATTCTTATAACTTAGCTAATCGATCAACTTTACCTCAAATCGTTATCACCCTGAATTCTTAACTTTCCGCAACATTAATTTCTAACGCTTAAATTCTCAAGCCCAATGTCAATTTATCCTACCATTCCCCTGATTACCATTTCTTATAATATTATAATCCAGATACTTCAAGGTTCTGATGATCCCTTCGAGCTTAAATCATCGAAAATTCCTATCACTTAAACTATTCAATTATAACTTACAGCTAGACTAGTCCCCAAATTTATTAAAATTGCAAAATTAGCTCTTAATTTCCTCAAACATTATTCAATTTGTCCAAAATTTCGAAAATTCCTCCATTACTCATAAGCTCTTGGCGTTCCTAATTTCATTTTATTGGTTCTCTGTATCATAAAGTTCAATAAATTTAAGCTTATTAAGCCCAAAATCAATTTCCGTAGCCTTGAAAAATTACTTATTTAACCCAAGTGTTCCTCAAAAATTCGAATTTAATCCCCAAAATTTTCTGAATTTGCAATTTGACCCTTAAAGTTCTCGAACTTACATTTTTGGCTCTACAACTCTTCAAAATTTGCATTTCCGGTCCCCAGTAAAATCTTCGATTTTAGTCTCATTAAACCTTAAAATCCTCGAACTCGGAATTTAATCCCAAACGATAAATTCGAAACTAGTCCCTTATGATTTTTATCTTTGCACTTATGTACTGAAACTATTGGTCATTACCACTAGTCCCTTAAGATATCAAAAAGTTCTACGTTTTTGCCGTTGAAAGTTTTCCAAAAATATGAACAGAAAAATCGCAGTATTTGAAAAGACAGCAAAAACGAGTTTTAGATCTGAAATTTTTCCTTCGAAATTGATCCGATTCATGATTCGCTCAAACTACTATCATCATACATAACTTTTACGCATAAAAACAATGCAATACAATATATGACTTGATCGACACAGCAAGAACAGATTATACGTGCCTTTAAATCTTTAACGTTACCGAAACGACGATACCGAAGCGGGGATGGCGCGAGGCTTGATCCGGGACGACCGTGGCACTAAAATTCTTGAAGAAAACCAACGAAAATTTGCTAGGAATTATAGAGGGAAGGGGCGGCTGCACTGCAGACTAAGAACCCTAATACTTTTCCTCTCAAAATAATCAAAACTAAATGAAATATGTGTGTGTGTGCTTTGATTGGCTCTAGGTGTGTGTAAAAGTGTGTAAAGCGTGTAGTGTGTGTGTGTGGCGTGAGTTTAGTAATTTAGGGAATAAGAATTTACCTAATAATAAATTAACCATTAATTAAATGGTAGTAAATCACTAACTTTACTAATATTCCTTAATTTAAATAAAAACACACTAATTTAATAAAATTCTCCTTTTACCAAAATAGAATGCTCAAAGTCAACTTTAAAAGTTTAAAACTCATAAAATCACTAAATACATAATTTAGGCTTGAAAATACTAAAACCAAATAAATTATTTAAAATGCCCCACTCTTAACTTAAAATAAAATGCCACATTTTAAATTGCTAAAAATTGTCACCGGTCTTTTCCTCGATCCCGCCTCGAATAATCGCCTGAAACATGAAACTCGAAAAGTATTTTAACGTGCATCAATTAAACATAAATATTAAAATAATGCAAATTCTTAAATCGTGAATTAAAACCCAAATCAATGAATTAAGTATGCATTAAAACCATTTAATAAAATACATAAGGAATTTAATAACTTGCACGCACGTGGTTCATGTGGATCTCAAATTTCGGGACGTCACATTAGGAGCTGATCTGTTTTGGTTGCTAGGTGGAGAATGTTGAGGAGCAACAAAGACGGATGGAGTCGTATTTGTGACAGACACCTTATCTACTTTAGACTTAAGCCGAATCTCCTCTGCTAACAGTTCATTAACCACTGAATCAACAGATGGAAGAGGAGAACGATGTAGAATTGTCCAACGCAATCCCTCGAAATCATTCCGAAGGGCCATCAAAAACTGTACCAGACGTTGTGCTTCTCTACGAGAAATATACGGTTCAAATGCTCGCAGCTCTGCAGACTCAGTGAGAGCCAACTGATCCCAGAGAATAGTCATGGCAGAATAAAACTCTTGAATACTCATATCATTCTGTTGAAGTGCGCGAATATCTGACTCCAATTGATACTGTTTGGCGAAATTAGACTGCGTATACAATCTAGCCAGATGATCCCATACCTCTTTAGCCGTCTCATACTTAGCCAACTGAACCCCAATAGAGTGAGTAACAGAATTGTTAATCCACGTAATAATTTTCGAATTATCAGCCTCCCAATTGTCGACCAAGGCCGCATAATCGTTTGCCTGGTCTTCTGTAGGTTTAACCCGCACACCTGTAACATAGCTCCACATAGATTTTCCACGCAAAAAATTCTTCATAACATAGCTCCAATACGTGTAGTTTTTACCATCCAATTGAATACTAATCGACTGAAGGGAATCATCTTTACGACTACCCATAATAAAAGAGACACAGAGAAGAAATCCCCAAATCTGAAATCCTTGAATCAACAGAATTTAAAATCCTCAAATAACCAAATCAACAGAGTCGAAAAATCCAAATATTGACAAAATCCAATCAAACAAAGCGAGAACAAATCAAATTGAAAAATCTGAAAAATCGAAAATTCCGAACCCCAAATTGCAGTCTCGTTTTTCCAAAACCGAACAGTCTTAGAAAACAAAAACAACGATCTCCACCGTTCAGAATGTACCTCTATATGTTCTAAACCAACTGTCAAAATTTCAAGATGATCCAACGGCTGAAACGTGAGAAATCGCAAATCTCGTTTTGCTGCTCCTGTAAATTCCGAAAATCCGAAAAATCCTTTTCTTTTTCTTTTCAAATTCGAGAAACATAATTCGATCCGCAATAACTATAGACTGAATTAACAGTCTCTCAAAACATCAAACAAATTTATATGGCGGCTCTGATACCATGATAACATAGAAAGAAGAAGAATAGGGTTTCTTATTGAACCGTAGAAACAACATAAAGAGTTTATATAGGTAAGGTTTACAATGAAAGTAAATAGACTAAAATATCCATAGGCACTAATAAATATAATATTACTAATATAATATAACTAATAGTCAAAAGAGCTCCTGACCACAAGCATGAGAGATGTGGTATCAGTCCATGATCATGGTGTAAAAACGATTGGGTTCTTCGAAAAGCTAATGGGTTTGGACCTTGTCATCCCAAGAGAGTTGTCCATGGACATACTATTGTTGTCACTTCCATCCTCGTTTGATAGGTTTGTGGTGAATTTCAACATGAAGAAGCTATGGGTAGCCTTGAATAGATAGTTAATATGCTTACCACATATGAAGCCACCATTAAAAAGGAAAAACATGTTTTTCTAATGAGCTTGTTTTCTGGTACGAGGAAATTCCTACAAGGGAAGGGAAATAAGCATTTTACCCCTTCCAAGAAAAAAAAATCCATCAAGAAGCAAGCTTCAAGTATTGTTGAAAGGCCCGCAAAGCTCGATAAGTCAGAAGATGTTTGCTTCATAAATATTTCAATTAACTAAACTTATTGGATATCAGATATTGGATGTGGTTCTCATCTATACAACGATTTGCGATTGATGATAATAAGTAGAAGGCGATATCAGATATTGGATGTGGTTCTCATCTATACAACGATTTGCAAGTGATGATAATAAGTAGGAGGCTAAGGGATAATGAGACCTTCCTAAGGATGAGAAATGAAGAAAGAGTTGTTGCAAATGCCATATGATATGTTTATTTGATATTAAACAATAATTTTAACTTATTTTTTTATAGATGTTTTATTTTTATTTTTTTCATATTTGGTTAAAAACATGTCCATTTCTATGCTTGATAAAGATGAATTTCTTGTGCTTTTCCTAAATGTGTTTGTAATATTTACAAGAATAAATCTTTAATTGGAGCAAGAAAATTAACAAACTATATCTACAACTTAAAATAAAATATATTCCACCAAAAGATGTCCAAGTAATGCGTTTTCAACAAAAAACAAAATAAAACAAGATAGTCTAAATCAAATACACTTATGGCACTCTAGGATATGACATATTTTCCCAAAGAATATGCATAAGTTGGTGGAAGATAGCATGTTTGAATTATCATACATAAACTCTCTTGACACATGTGAGACATGTCTGAAAGGAAAAATGACCAAAACCCCTTTATTATGGAAAGTATAACATGCACATTGTCACGTCTCGAGACCGTGGTTAATTGACATCGACGTTGTTTAACAATCACACAATCAAAATCAACCAACCTTGTAGCACAATATAAATCAAATTCAGTTTATATCATAATTTCAAATAAATAGTAATGTCTTACAAGCCAATAACCAAAAAATGACAGAATCAAATGTGGAAACATTACAATTGAATAATAATAAACTTAAACTTAAGCTAAAATCTTGAATGTTCACCAGTCTCAAAACTGGTCTGACTCCTCTTCCTCGAGTTCTTCCTCGTGTTTATCTGGGAAAAGATTGTAAGAGATGAGTGATATGGTTGTCACTCAGCAAGTGGGGGTCGTTCGAGCACAATATAGCAACATGCATACATAATTTATAACACATGATGCATAACATTAACCAGACATTGAAATTCCTCTACTTTCTATGGTTTACTGATATTAGTCCCTAATTTTTACTCCTCTGAGGGGATGAGACCATAAAACGGTTATAATCCCACCGTGTAAGGGCCATAAACATATCATATTAGGATTCCCACCCATATACAGTCGAATCCTCACAGTGCCCAAAAACCATATGACAACCAACATAAGAAAGGAGAATTTGTACTCGACCAAATTTTCGAAAACGAACATATGCATAAACCAAAAGTTTAACTTTAAAACAAGCCCACTTATCATATTCTTGAATGCTAAAAACATGGGTGCACAGCTTTGTGAATTGGATAGCTTCTTGCCTCTTGCTTGGGAAGTATTTCGGCTCACTTTCTAGCCCAACTCTTGGACGAATGCAAGCAGAACTTGCCTCCATTATGCTGCTGGATCTCGAAATTTTGAAGCTAGGAAATTCGAAAATGGTGGTGTGTTGAGGAGTGGGGGTGATGGCCTATTTATAAGTGAGGGGAGGAGGTTAAATAAAGTAGTCAAATCATGTCCAAATTGGCCTCCAAACCCTACATTTTTTTATTATTTTTTCGCAGGCCAAAATTTTTGAATTTGGGCAAAAAATTCGAAAGATAAATTTCTTAATATTTTTAAAATAAATAGTTTTCTAAATTGCTGATCGGTTTACTATTTTAAAGTTATTTCTTTGAAATTAGTCATTTTACAAAAAATGGAACTTGGATCTCCAATTCATTAATTTTAAAAATAATAAAATAAGTAGATCGACACATATACACTACGTTTTTAAAAAAACTACATCAACGTATATTTAAATAAATAAAAAATCGTATTCCAACTATTTTTTTATTAATTATAATACTAGTAATAATAAATAAAAAAAATGTTGATTAATAAAAAATGATTGGATGGATACGTAAATATTATTTTCGAAAACTAAATGAACACATATTTAAATAAATAATTTTTTTAAAACAAAAATAATTTAAATTTTTTGAAAGATAAATTAATTAATATTTTACAAATAAACATTTAAAAAAAATTTGGTTGACAACTAACCATTTAAAGTGACTTATTTTTCAAATTATTGAACTTGAGTTTTTAATCTATTTTTTGCATATAATTTTCCTATTTTACTAATAAGATATATGTCCAAATTCAATAAATAATAATAACGATAATAAAAAAATTTAAAAAAATAAAAAATAGCGTTCACTTCCTTGATAGCTTGGACACTGCATTGCCAAGTCCGTCATTGATAGTAGCGTTTTGCCTTAATTTTGCAAAATTCCACAATGTTCCTTATTTTTAAAATTACTTTTTTTTAAAAAAAAACATAGCTATTATATTCAAATTGGTATGTTCATACTATTTGCGACGGTTTAACCAAAAACCGTCGCTACGGCACGGGTTTTCTGCCATTCTAACCAGAACGCGTCACATATTCATTTGAGTCCGTGACACAATTTCATGCCTATAAATTGCACCGAGTATTTGGCGAATTCATCCCATCCTTCAGCTCAAATTTTCGGTTTCGGATTCTTCTTGAGCAGTTTTTTTTTTCTTCGGTCCGTGTCTTTTTTTTTTGTTATAAAAATTCAGTGATTCTCTTTCTCTTATAAATTGCGTCGATCGTGTGCTTCACGGAATTCTTAATTTGATTTGATAGTTTTCTGTCGCATAACAGAATTTGAGGGAATTGCGCCGAGTCTCAGTAATTCGGAATTTGATTTTTGAAAATTGTGTTGAGTATCATAATTTGGGAAAATTACGCCGAGTCTAATTCGAATCTCTGTTTTTCTTTCTATATTGAATTGTTTTTTGTATATTATTTCTGATAATGTTTGTAATATGAATAACTACAAATATTTTGATTATACTAATACTCCAAATAATAATCTCAATATAAACGATTAGTTAAATAATTAATATCATAATATATTTATATTCTATGTTGAATTAAAAATTTGTTTAAACATGGATGCAAAAATTAGTACACAATTAATACTATTATTATCTAAATTTAATTACTATAAATAAATATATTTAAATTACTGTCATTAGTATAAATAATGTAATTGTTTAAATTTACCGTAACTTAACAATGAAATGTTTAAAAAATGTTAAAAAATTTGTAAATTCTTTTCTAGCTATAAATAATTGTTTTCATATTTTAAGAGGAACATGAAAATCTTAATTTGTTTAATTCCAACAATGTTAAAAAAATTTACCGCAACTTCTAAATCCCAAAACAATTAAGATTCCCAAATAATAATAAATTCTTTGATTCAATAGTATGAAATATTGTTTGGGAAATAACGTTATTTTATTATTGTTTGGGAAATAACGTTTCTTAATTTTTTTTTTAAATTTTGGGAATTAACGACGGTTTTTGGTTAAACCGTCGCAAATAGCGACGGTTAAAAAAAGTTACCGCAACTTCTAAATCCCAAAAAATTTAAGATTCCCAAACAATAATAAATTTTTTGATTCAACAGTATGAAATATTGTTTGGGAAATAAAGTTATTTTATTATTGTTTAGGAAAGAACATTTCTTAAATTTTTTTTAAAATTTTGAGAATTAACGACAGTTTTTGGTTAAACCGTCGCCGAATTCCCTTTTTAAAAAAAATTAAAATCGGATTCTTAGAATCCGTGTTAGTCTGTCCCGGATTCTGACCGGGACAGTGAATCCGGAACTTCAAACTCCGGATTGTCATTTTTTCATAATGTTTTATAATCTGTTATATTTTAATAAATAAGTTTTAAAAATATATTATTTTAAAAAAAACCCTTGGTAAATGTCCATACAAATTTAATATTTGTTAAATTTTAATTATACATACACATATATATAAAGTGTTATAAGTAAAACAATGTATATATTGACATGTTACTTGAGCATAAATGTCAGTGTTGTATTTAATGCTAATTATTCATTTGTATATGTGAGGTTCAAGAAAAAATCAAGAACCTTCTCTCCATCTTCGAATAACATAATACATAGACGTCATTATTCATATGTATTTGAAAATATTAAGATAGAGTTTTGTGTGAGATCGTCTCACGGATCTTAATCTCTGAGACGGATCAATCTACTCATATTCACAATAAAGACTATGAGAAGGATTGAAACTTAAATGTCTCTGTCAATCCAAAATCAATTATTTAAATTTAATACTTTTTTCTGAACTGCTATTTGAAAAATGATACTTGGCTAATAAATTAAGACCATTAAATTCAAATGGTCCCATCTGTAGGCATCATGGAAAGTCAACAGTGGAATATGACAACCGGAAATCACGATCAATTTTTTTTAATTACAAATTGGGCATTACCTAAACAAAGATTGGTTAAGTGTTGGTAACAAATAATATTATGATATCGTCTTCTATGTTATCGGTTAATGTGAAACAAATATCTGACTAAATATAGTGAAAATTTTCACTTTTAGGATCAAAGTATAATTTTATGTTAATTATGTTATGTTGATTGGAGTGAAAAATATTTAATCCGTGAAAAGAATAGTTTTTTTGTCCAAAATGGTATTTTTTAATACAAAA
The DNA here is from genome assembly GCF_022965805.1 of Primulina eburnea. Taxonomy (NCBI): domain Eukaryota; kingdom Viridiplantae; phylum Streptophyta; class Magnoliopsida; order Lamiales; family Gesneriaceae; genus Primulina; species Primulina eburnea. The sequence continues at coordinate 35,651,501 of NC_133110.1, forward strand.
ATATCATTTTTTTATTTGTTATGTTTTGTAAAAATATCGAATGATATGTGTTGATTTAAGTGAAAATATTATTTTTATACTAAAAATATATTAAGTAATATATGTTAATACTTATCTATTTAATTTTTGCACAAACTTTTGGTCATTAACGTATTTTGAGTGGGTCCAAACTTGAGAAAAAATACATCAAAATGGGGATAAAGTGTATGATCGGAAACAAACAAGTGTGTAACAATTTCATCTAATTAAATAAGATGTTCTAATCGACTATTTGTTATTATTTGTGAACAAAATTAATTAAATTAAAATTATCAATTACGATGCATAATCTTTTATATGAGTTGAAATAGTGTTTCGTTTCGTTTCGTTCTCAGTTCTCAAAGAAGTAACTAAATTTTCTAATTAAAGATTATTTTATAATAGTGGCATCTCATAGATACTAGAGCTGTAAAATGGGATGAGATTTTCTCAACTCAACCCACTAAATTTGTTTAGCGGGTTGAATCAATCCGACGAACTTAACTCATATTGACAACTCTAAAATTTCTATTCAGAAACTGAAATTGTTGTTCAGTCTCTAAGTCAGAGTTCTTTTATTTTGCCCTCCTTAGTCCTTGGTCTAAGATTTACCTAATTTATTTACCAATTTCCATTTTTTAAAAAGGCAAAAACTTGTGTGAGACGTTCTCACGGGTCGTATTTTGTGAGACGGATCTTTATTTGGATAATCTATGAAAAAGTATTACTTTTTATGCTAGGAGTATTACTTTTTATTGTGATATGGGTAGGGTTGACCCGTCTCACAGATTGTGATCCGTGAGACGGTCTCACAAGAGACCTACTCTTTTAAAAAATATCTTTTTTCGTCTCCTCCCTCAACCTCATTTTTCTCAACCTTAAACAAAAAGAAAAAACAATCAGAAAAAACTCAAAGCTACGAATCGCTGTTGCTACACTGTCACCTTCTCAATGTTGCCCTTCATTCTCCTTACTCTTTCTTTCCTTCTCAATGCTCTACCAAAAAACCATCCAAAAAATCGCAGAGAAGTTTAAATGGCATATTGGAGAAAATGAATTTGAGTGACGAACAACCATCAGCGATGAATTTCCCCTGTTCCTCAGCAAGCTAAGGTTTGGTTTTTCAATCCACGTATTCACCCTTGTTTGATTTCATTCTCATTCGATAGGTTTCTGGTGAATTTCAACATGAATAAAATAGGGGTAGCCTTGAATAGATAGTTAATATGCTTACCACATATGAAGTCATTAAAAAAGGAAAAACATGTTTTCCTCATGGGCTCGTTTTCTGGGACGAGGAAAGACCTACAAGAGAAGGGAAATAAGAATTTTACCCCTTCCAAGAAAAAAAATCCATCAAGAAGCAAGCTTCAAGTATTGTTGAAAGGCCCGCAAAGCTCGATAAGTCAGAAGATGTTTGTTTCGTAAATATCTCAATTAATTGAACTTATTGGATGTGGTTCTCATCTATACAACGATTTGCAAGTGATGATAGTAAGTAGGAGACTAGGGATAATGAGAACTTCCTAAGGATGAGAAAAGAAGAAAGAGTTGTTGCAAATTTCATATGATATGTTTATTTGATATTAAACAATAATTTTAACTTATTTTTTTATAGATGTTTTTTTTTCATATTTGGTTGAAAACATATGTCGATTTCTATTCTTCATAAAGATGAATTTCTTGTTTTTTTTCCTAAATGTGTTTGTAGTATTTACAACAATAAATCTTTAATAGGAGCAAGAAAATTAATAAACTATATCTACAACTTAAAATAAAATATATTCCACCAAAAGAAGTCCAAGTTAATGTGTTTTCAACAAAAAACAAAAGAAAACAAGATAATCTAAATCAAACACGCTAGGCTATGACATATTTTCCCAAAGAATATGCATAAGTTGTTGGGAGATAGCATGTTTGAGTCATCATACCGAAACTCTCTTGACACATGTGAGAGATGTCTGAAAGGAAAAATGACTAAAGTCCCTTTATTGTGGAAAGTAGAACATGCACATTGTCACGTCCTGAGACCGGGGTTAGTTGACATCGGCGTTGTTTAACAATCACACAATCGAAATCAACCAACCTCGTGGCACAGTATAAAACAAAACAAGTTTATATTATGATTTCAAATAGGCAACAATGTCTTTACAAGCCAATAAACAAAAAACGACAGAATGAAATGCGAAAACGTTACAACTGAATAATAATAAACTTAAACTTAAGCTAAAATCTTGAATGTTCACTAGCCCCAAAACTGGTCTGACTCCTCATCCTCGGGTTTTTATCTGGGAAAGGATTGTAAGGGATGAGTGATATGGTTGTCACTCAGCAAGTGAGGGTCGTTCCAGCACAATATAGCAACATGCATAAATTTCGAAATCACATGACTTGCATACATATTCATAACATATGCATAACATTGACCACGCACTGAGATTCTTCTTACTTTCTATGGTTTACTGATATCAGTCCCCAATTTTTACACATCTGAGGGGGCGAGGCCATAAAACGGTAATAATCCCATTGTGTAAGGGCCATAAACATATCATATTGGGATTCCCACCCATATACAGTCGAATCCTTACAGTGCCCAAAAACCATATGATAACCAACATAAGAAAGGAGAATTAGTACTCGAACAAATTTTCGAAAACGAAAATATTCATAAACCGAAAGTTTAACTTTAAAACAAGCTCACTTACTGTATTCTTGAATGCTAAAAACGTGGGTGAACAGCTTTGTGAATTGCATCGCTTCTTGCCTCTTGCTAGAGTTGTAGTGACCCGTTCCAGAATCACCTACTAGTCAAGAACTAAGCATGCAATTAACCTAATTAACAATAATCAGAGATAACAGCGGAAAAGGTCAACAAAAATACCGATTATACAACTCAATCGAAGTCTAGAATAACTCAAAATAAAAATACCCAATACAACCATATCGAATCAAAACAATACCGATAAACTAAACCAACCAGCTACTCAACGTCCTCCTCCTGCTCCTCCTGAGCTGTCCAACCTGAGGCCTGCCCCGAGGGAATGGGGTGTCCAAGAATAAACAAAACCGAGGACGTGAGCGATAAGAACGCCCAGTACAAAAGTATGAGTATACAGACCTATATGAAATGCACATGCTATGATCATGATACCGGGGTAGTCAAGAAACAGGAATCACAAAAGGATCTCAACAATGCTCAGTCTAGAGGCGCCAAGTGGATAGTGCCGCGCGGTCCAACCTCTGGGTCACTGCATCCACTACAAGACAGACGTGGACCTAAAATGTCCCGGACCACCGAAGCCCTCCCGACCCGTCGGCCACTGTGTACTCTCGGTGTCCATGCGTCCACAAGACAGGGCTGAGCGGCCCCAAGATATAGCTTATCTCGAAAGAGATACAGCTCAACAGCAAAGGCTATCTCGAAGGAGATACGGCTCAACATGAAATGCAATATGCATCATAACTCGTGACATAATAGCATGCATCATATGACATATAACAATGCAACAGATAATCATGCAACACATATATGAATGTATACTCAACCAGGATATCTCGGATAGTACTTTCGTACCTCTATCACTGCAATCCTAATCCACTGGAACAACCAGACAACAGGTCTAATCCAAGCCTATTCATCAAAAGCATACCCAATGAACAATACTACCATGCTCGGCTAGCAAAACCAGTACTCCCTAGTACTACCAAAGGTTTAGGGTTTACCTTCGTCCGTCGACAGCCCTTTGATGTCGATTGCCTCGAAACTCCGGCGCTGCTATGCTACCAATCCCGGCAGCTCTTGGCTATCGCTCGAACAACAACTAGCCCTAGAATCCTTCCAAAACTCTCAAAGAGGAGACTTAACTCAAGGAATGGCAAGTCACAAATGAGAAATCCGAGCACTATTTATAGGCCATGTTCGGATCCTCCGAACATCACTTCGGAACGTCCGAACGCTACGTGTCCATTGGCTCTTGACAGCTCATGATCGGATCCTCCGATCATACACTTCGGAACGTCCGAACTCCCACGTGTCGATCAACTCTTGACACCTAATGGTCGGATCCACCGAACCCACTTCGGACCTTACGAACTCTTCGGTGCTTCCGAACCATCTTCGGTCCGTCCGATCATGACTCGGTCAAAATTACACCTTAAACCTTCTTAATCACCATTAATCCGTTAATTACCCAATTCGGCATTCGGGCTACTACAAGAGTAGTACTTCGGCTCACTTTCTAGCCTAACTCTTGGACGAATGCAAGCAGAACTTTGCCTCAATTATGCTGCTCGATCTTGAAATTTTGCAGCTTGGAAATTCGAAAATGGTGGTGTGTTGTGGAGTGGAGGTGATGGCCTATTTATAGGTGATGGGATGAGGCTAAATAAAGTAGTCAAATCATGTCCAAATTGGCCTCCAAATCCTACATTTGACTCCCAAAAAATTCCATTCCATGATAAATTTATTTAGCTACCAAATTGTGGGTTAATTCCTAAATCCCCTCCCTTGATTAGTTTGAAATGTAAGGTGGCTAGATCCAACGGTTTTGTTGCAAACTTTTGATGATTTGTTTTCAATTAACCATGTAAGCATCCTTGGATATATGTATCACAATATTTAGGCATAATTATAGTAGAATTTAGAATTTTTCTTGCAATATCATGCCTTAATTCCTTTTATACTATCTCTCAATCTTCACTTATTTCCTACGAAATTCGAAAATGTGCTTGCCTTAGTGTAGATATTATTAACTTGATATTAAAGATTTATACATAAGGATTTACAATATATTTCCCATTTAACACAAGAATCCAAGATCCTAATTTCCTTGCAAATATTAATTACAAGTTTTAAAAAGAAAAAAAATCCGGTTCTCACACACATGATCTATTAGATTTGATCCACACAGATGTGTGTGGTCTGCTAAGTGTTAGCACCAAATATGTGCATTCTTATGTCATTACCTTTACCGATAACTACTAGAGGTTGAGTATGTGTATTTATAAAATACAAGTCCGAAGCCTTTGAAAAGTTCAAAGAATTCAGAGCATAATAGAAAAAAATTGGGAAAAAAATATTAAAACACTTCGATCTGATCGAGGTGGGGAATACTTAAGTACTGATTTTCAAAACTACCTTAAAGATAATGAGATTTTCTCTCACAATGTACTCCTTCCACCACACCATAATTGAATGGTGTGTCAGAAAAATTTAATCGAACATCATGCAGTTGAGACTCAACAATTGGCGAAGTCTCAAAGCCTCAAACATATCAAGTTTTTTGGTTTGATGCAAATCACTCTCACAACCTTGGTTGTTTGAGTCATTGTCATCAAACAAAACTGATAGATCATTATTTGAGTATCTCGCCTCACTTTAAATTCTTTGCGAACCTAAAAAAATTGATGTTCCATGAACTTTTCTACACGACGCCTAGAGGCGGAAATATTTTCTATGGCCTTCTCAGTTGATTCCATAAACTTTTTTAGCACCTCTTCAAGTCGAGTCAAACTATATTTCTCCTCTTTATGTTCCAACGGCTAGTTTGAAAATTTTGGATTGTGAACTTCTGGTGGATATTGGTGACTCCAATTATGCAATGAGGGATCCTCATACCAATGGTATTCGAAATATTTCATATCATCTAACAAGTGTCATACATTAGATCAGACTACCCATAGCCCATATGGGTGTCAAAATCGGACCCGACCCGATTCGATTCGACCCGAAAAAAATCAGGTTTGGGTTTGGGGTTTTTGGGTTCGTGTCACGTCAGATTGGACCCGATATGTGACCCAAAAAAATAATCGGGTTGGGGTCCGGGTCCGGTTTCACTCGAAATTTTTTATTTTTTTTAAATATATAATTAATAAATATTGCCTGAATTTTTATATATTGTATGTTTGAAAAAATATTTATTGTATATTTATATCATAAATTTTCATAATTTAATATTTATTATGTAAATTTTTATTTTTTAAATAATTATTTTTTTGATTTAGTAAATATACTTTAATTTTCTACAATTAAAATTTCAAATTTAAATCATATATAAATGAGATTTTGTTATATTATGTGTTTAAATTAAATATTATTTTTTTTCGAATTTGTTTAAATGTTTTAAAAAATAAAAAAAAAATCAAAATCGGGTTGATTGGGTTAAGTCGGGTTCAGGTTGTGAGTTTTTTGGTTGGTTCGGATTTGGCTTGAGCAGTTTTTAATTAGTACTATTCGTCAACCCGACTCGACCCACCTGAATTGACACCCCTATAGTCAAAGCTTCATCAACCACCCATTGTTGTGTCAATGCATCCAACCCATTAAAGAAAAAACGAATAAGAGAAATTGTGATACCAAAAGGTGTTTGCCAAATTGTTCAATCTTTCTCATGGCTCATAGAATGACTCTACTGTTGTAGGGCACACTTGTGAATACTTGTTGATAGAAAATCTCAAAGTATTACATAAAATATGTTTTTGAAAAAATATTATAGAACTACAAAATCCTATAGCTTTCGATTTTCGGTCTATGACTATCAACATGTATCCAACCTTATATGTCATTTCAAGTTTTAGATCTATGGATTATGTTACTTTATTATGTTATAAAATCTAATTTTGATATCAATTATAACACATAAATCATCTAAAAGTATTTTACTTTATTATGTAGTTTGATTGAGAAAATTGACTTGATCTGCTACCCCAGCTTGATTTCCAAAATCATCTAAAAGTATTTTAAATTATTTATTTAACTCTTCTAAACACATTTATGATCTCAACAAACTTACTACATGAAATACAAAAAAAAAAATGCAATGGAATTAATGAAGTTACGCGATAAATTATCATTTCTAACATATTACTGGAAATAGAATTGATATGATAGAATTAAAAAAGTGGTTTATATGTTTAAAAAAATAAAGAGATTTATCTTTATTTTACGAGTTTTTTTATCTAATATATATATATATATATATATATATATATATATATATATATATATATATATATATATATATCAATATATATCACACTATTATAATAATAATAATTATTATTATAATTATTATAATTATAAATATATGTCTTTCATTTGTGAGCTTACTATTTTACCCTTTCACTTGTTTTATAATTTGTCATGTTCATAAGTTTTTTAAGTCATTTTCTATGTTAGTTCATTATGATCATTAATAATGTACTTAACTCAATCAGGATAATTATTATTTTTATTTTACTTTTAAATTTAATTTAATTACTTAATTTTATATATTTTAATATCAATCAATCAATTCAATCAATCATCATCAATACTATTATTATTATTATTATAGTTATTATAACTATATGACTTTCATTTGTGAGCTTACTATTTTACCCTTTCACTTGTTTTACAATTTATTATGTTCATCAAGTTCTTTAAGTCATTTTCTATGTTAGTTTAATATTATCATTAATAGTGTACTTAACTCGATCAATATAATTATTATTTTAATTATAATTTTAAATTTAATCTAATCTAATCTATCTAATTAGTACTATTATATTATAAATATATGACTTTCATTTGCGAGCTTACTATTTTAAGTTTTCACTTGTTTTAAAATTTGTCATGTTCATGAGGTTCTTTAAGACTATGTTTGGTAGTCATGATAAGGGAATGATTATTAAATAATCATCCCTTAGCTCATGTTTCGTTCATTTTTAATTTAGCATGGAGGCCCTTGATTATGATTGAAAGCCCTCAATATTTATGTTATTTGTGTGATTAAATATCTGTGGGGACCCGGACGCTAATCATGCTAATCATCTTTTAATCATGATTGGGACTAATTAATCATTTATAGTAAATAGGATCTAAATTTTTTTTTTTAAAACGCGGAAGGTAATGGAATCAAACTTCTATACATATCAGTATAAAAGTATAACTCTGATCAAATATACAAACATACACACTCAGGTTCAACAACTACTATCAAGTGTTTAAACCTTATCTCTAGTCCAAGTCCGTAGTCTCCACTCTAACTCGATCCTTCTTCACCTCTGTGACCCTGTACCTGTCCCACCTGTTGCTATGCACACATACAAACAAGACAACAGCCGGATAACTCCGGTGAGATATAAATATCCCAGTATAAACAATGTATTAAATGCATTCATATAAAACATATATAAAAGCATAAACAAACATCAAAACATGTATCCAATCTGACTACATGAATCAATGACTCGTGATCTAATCTTATCTTATCTCAAATCTAGGGATCCCAATCTAATTTAGACTTTGGTATTCTGTATCGAGTGTCTACGATAGACGTCGATCTACATCTAAAGCTTTTCGATACACCGTAAGTCTAGAGTCTTATCGGTTCTGAGAAAGACTCGGCGGTTCTGCCCTAGCTAGGCTGATCTGCCCTAGACTCGGACTCCGACTCTGTTCTAAGTCAATACATTAACATATCAGTCTGATAATCTGCAAATATCAATGCAATAAATAAAGCATGTGATTTAGGGAAACTCAAGTCAAACCACACTTGAGTTGTGCAATCCCAACTCAACATTAATTTATACCTTTCTTGCTGTCGATCTGATACAATCAAAGTCTGGATTCAAAGTCTTCCACTGTTCAATCTGGCAATGACAATATCAATGTTCTGTATCAATATTCTAATCAAATCACAACATCTCTGTTTTATCAAATTCTGACAGTACAACAGTACAATCTTGCGATACTGATAATAATATATCAGTGTATACCAATTCTAATCATTTACAATCAATCCCTGTTCAAATCTGATATTGATTCTAGTCAATTTCATTCTGAAATTCATAACAATTTTATATTCAGTTCGTTTCTTAATCTGACTTCGAATCTACACTGTCTAACATGTCAAGAATAACATATATGACGTGTATTCAATTCCAACAACATCATAATTTCAAAACATGTCAAAACGTAATAAAACTTACGTCCTGTAGTAGCCTGCGTTGCTATGAACATAGTACCGAAGTCGTATTTAAAATCTAACGGACGGATTTCTCACAAAAGGCGTAAGGATTTTCGATACAATTTCTCAGACCCTTTTCTCGACTTTCCTTCCTGATTTTCGGAGGATTTCGTACATATATATATATATCAATGCATGAAACAGCGAGGTGGCCTCATTTTTGCCAAACACGTCGCACCGCGGGTGCGGTAGCAACGGGACCGCGGGTGCGCTGCGCGTATTAATCCATATCCATTTTCCAGAAGTCAAGACCGCGGGTGCGGTCTTGTTTGCACCGCGGGTGCGGTCCTGCACCGCGGGTGCGGTCTTGTTTCTCACCGCGGGTGCGGTCTCAGTTTTTCAAAAATTGCTACCCTACTGGACATCGACCGCGGGTGCGGTCTAACCATGAGTGCGGGTGCGGTGTTGCTTCGGCAACACACTCTGAAATTCAAAATAAATCACCCCAGATTATCTTAAATCGTGTCTCAGTTGGCCCTTTCGTAATCACGTTAAATTATAAATCAATAATATTTGATTAGCAGTGATTAAATCTCGGGCATTACAATATCTCTCCTCAAATGTGTGATAATATATAATTCTTGAATAGTGATAATGATAAAATTGTATATTGACCATAATACCCTTGAATTGTCTTCTTCAATATAATATGAAAATTAAGATTAGTGAAAATTTAATAATTAATATAATGTTTAAATTTTAATTATATTTTTTATAAATTAATTTCATATATTTTTATTATTTTCAATCATTTTAAAGAAAATAAATTGTAATGCAAATCTATCTTAAATTAAATTTTTATAAATTTCTAATCTTGTTAATTAATTCTTTTATGAAAATAAATATTTATTAATTTCTAATTTATTTTTTTAATGATTACCGTAATATTTTCAAATATATTTAAATTAATTTTAATAAATGTAAATTATAATTATAAATATTTAATTATTTATCAAATTATTTTAAGAATATTAATAATTATTTTAAAAAATAATAATATTGTAATTATTACTAAATTTTATTTAACATTAACATTCAAAATATTATTGCTATTTTAATTATTAAAGTAAATGCATATTTACAAATTTATTTCTAATAAATTTATTTAAATTAATTTTAATAAATATAAAATATAATTATAAATATTTAATTATCTATCCAATTATTTTAAGAATGTATATTTAATTAACACTTGAGGCATTTTGGTAATTGCAATAAAATTTACTTATTACTAATCATTTACTTATCCAATCACACGTACCAAACGGAACCTAAGTCATTTTCTATGTCAGTTTAATATGATTATTAATTGTACACTTAACTCAATCAAGAAAATTATATTTTGATTTTACTTTTAAATTTAATTTAATTACTTAATTTTATACATTTTCGTGCTCCAAATGCAAGTCTATATATATATATAGTAGAAAGACTTGAAATACAGAAGCAGTAGAAGATGTTCCCTAACGTGACTATTTTAAATGTTACCGTTAAAGTCACCAAATACTAGTATTATTTGCAGCATTAAATACTATACGAAGTCATTTAATGCACTTTACCCAATTTAGTATAAAACAAGACTGTTTTATAGCTTTTCTGCAGGAACTTCTTTTGGTAATAAAGCTGACTCTATCAGTTTTCTGAAGACATCTTCTGATTATAGACGTTGAACTCAGTCACTTATATATACATGAAACAAACCCTTACGACAGAAGACACTACGCATAATATCTTTTCAAGGATCAAAGCTAATTTTCTCTATACGAGACAACCTCGAAATTCCTTGATTACTTAGAGTTCAACACAAAGAATAGTAGCACATGCTTCACAGCAAATATCTGATCTCTCAAAGATCATCTTGTGCTACTGATTCTTACTCTCTTCACAATCTTTACATCACTTATACTTTATCAGGAAGAGATTGTAATCTGAAAAGAGTCTTTTCAGAACTCTGTGTATTAAATTATTTGTGAGTAGAGTAACTAAGAGTTTCAGTTGGCTGAGGTGTAAGTCCTTCTGAAGTGGGTGTGTACAAGAGTTGTACTGTAATATCCAAAGTCTTTTAGTTATACCTTCTGAAAACAGAAGAAGGGGAGACGTAGAAGATTTCATCTTCGAACTTCCATAAACAACTGCTGCCTACTGTTTTTATTGTCTTTCAATTACTTCATCAGATTGTTTCCGCACGTTTTTATTGTAATCTAGGTGAAGGTATACGCAACAAGAAAAACTACTATCTCTAACAGGATTTTAGTACCTCAGCAGACGAAGGAAAAACCAGTAGAGTTTATTCACCCCCCTCTAAACTCAACTTCGATCCTCAACAATTGGTATCAGAGCGAGTTATTCTTGTTCTTGAAAAACTACAACAGATGACACACTTTAGCAAGATCCCTATGTTCTCTAAGGAAGATTTCGATGATTGGAAGATTACAATGCAAGCTCATCTTGTAGCACAAGATGATGACATGTGGTATGTCATCACAGATGGTCCATTGAAAATATTAAAGCCTAACACAGCCGTTGTTGTTACTGAGGGTGCACCACAGATGGTTGAAAAATCAAGAAGTGAATGGACTAGCGAGGATAAGAAGAAGGCCAATCTTGATAATGTTGCAAAGGATATATTATATAAAACGCTCGACAAGAACACCTTCAGCAAGATTAAAATGTGTTCTACTGCAAAAGATATTTGGGAAAAGCTCATTCAGATATGTGAGGGAAATGAGCAGACGAAAGAAAACAAACTGTCTGTAGCAATGCAGAAGTTTGAAAATCTGAAAATGAGAGCTGGTGAAACTCTAAATGAGTTCGATGAAAGATTCAGCAGCTTAGTAAATGCGCTAACAGCCCTGGGTAAAGAGCATAGCAACAGAGAAATAGCTCTCAAGGTGATGAGAGCCTTACCCAGAGAATGGGATGTAAAAACAATGGCTATGAGAGTGTCCAAAGATCTAAATAAGTTGGAACGGCACGATCTGTTTGCAGACCTGAAAGCATACGAGTTCGAATTGGAGGTGAGAAGTGAAGAAGAGCTTTCAAGTTTACCTACCAAGGCTCTTGCTGCTACTGCTACTGCCTCCTCTACTGCTGCTACAGCTGTACCTCAAGCATTACCTACTGTGATCATTGACAGTAAATTGGAGAAGACTGCTGAACAAATCAGTAGTGATGATATGTCCTTGTTTGTAAAGAAATTCTCCAGGTTCATGAAAAAGAACCAACGAACGTATCAGGGTCCCAATCGCAACTTTAAGAAAGATTCACCATCTGGTGATATAGGATGCTTTAACTGTGGAAAAATAGGTCATTTCATTGCTGATTGTCCTAAACCAAAGAAGGATGACCAAAAGAGAAAGGATCGCAAGAGGAATGACAAAAAGTCCAGAAGAGATCGAAAAGCAATGATTGCTGAAGAAAGCAAATCCAAATGGGCGGACTCCAGCTCTGAGTCATCTGACTCAGAAAGTCATTCCAGTGACAGTGATGCAGAAGAAGTAAAATGTCTGATGGCATACACTGATGCAACCTCGACATCTGGAGAGGTATTTTATTTTGATTCTGACGAATTCACACGAACTGATTTGATTAATGCTTTGCATTGCATGGTAGAAAAGTATTCTAGACTTTCTCAATCATTCGAAGAAGTCAAGATCAAAAATCAGAACTTGAAGAATCAGAACAGTAAGTTAAATTGCTTTCAAGTAGACAGCTGTAATGATTTACAAGTTGAGATGAGTAAATTGAAGGCGGAGAATGAGAGAGCAAAAGCAGATTACCAGGAGATGCTTTCTGAAAACCAGAAGTTATCACTACTGGTAAATGATTGGAACAAGTCTTCTATTTCACTGGAAAAGATGCAAGAGTTACAAAAACAATCTGGAGACAGGAGTGGTCTCGGCTTTTGTAATGATGAAGGTACTTCTGAAATGAATACTAAGCCAAAACTGGAGATGTGCAAAGGGAAGTATATTCACTTTGTGAAATCCAGTATGGTACAGAAACCAGAAGTACCTATTGTTTAAATAGAAAGGAATGTAAATCAGATGAACAGAAGAATGCATTATGGTCTGGGTTATGTTGAACCTAAGGAAAAAGTTGACCAGAGTTCTAGATTCAGAAAAGAATTCAACTCTGGAAGACAACCTCCTATGAAGGTTAAAAACTACTAGTACTACAACTCTAAACCTGTTCAGAAGAGATACAGGCTGGACAACAGAAACAGAAGGGAATAACAACATTTGAACATGCATACTGTTAGCAATAACAGATCTTCTGTTGCACACACATCTTTGGATACCCGAAGTACAATGTCACCAAAAATTGTACAAATGTGGGTCTCCAAAGGACTGATAAGGCTTGGACCCAAATAGATTTGGGTACCAGATACTATAATTTGTGTTTGCAGGAACAGAAGAAGAAAACAGAAATCAGTAACTCTACATGGTATCTGGATAGTGGATGTTCCAGACACATGACTGGACAGAAAAACCTACTCTCAGAGATAGTGAGTTGCACTGGACCAAAGATAACCTTTGGAGACAACTCAAAAGGTAAAACCGTGGGTAAATGTAAGATTATCCATGGTAACATAACCATTAATGATGTGCTATTAGTTGACAATCTTTGTTAAAATTTAATTAGCATTAGCCAACTATGTGATAATGGTTATTCTGTAGCTTTTCAGAAGCACTCATGTGTAGTCAGAGATTCTGCTGAAACCACTGTATTAACTGGAAAGAGAGAAGGCAACACCTATAGAGTCTCTTGGAACTCAAATCATGTCAACTCACCTACATGTTTAGTTGCCTCACTTAGTAATAAATACTGGCTATGGCACAAGAAATTGAATCATCTAAATTTCAAGTCAATCAATCATCTCAAAAAGCAAATATAGTTGATGGATTACCTGATATTAATTTTGTTAAAAATCATGTATGTTCTGCGTGTCAGCTTGGGAAACAGATAAGATCTAGTTTCAAGAACAAAGATAGCAAATCAACTTCAAGATGTCTGGAATTACTGCATATGGATTTATTTGGTCCAATCCCTATCATGAGCTTAGGGAGAATGAAATATACTCTTGTTGTGATTGATGATTTTTCTAGATTCACTTGGGTAGTATTTCTCGCAGGAAAAGATCAAACCATTAGCCTCTTGATCAAGCTTCTGAAAAGGATTCAAAATGAAAAATCTTCCTCCATCATTAAAATCAGAAGTGATCGGGGTACTGAGTTCACTAACAAAAACCTTGAGTTATATTTGGATGAACAGGGGATTCATCATGAATATTCAGCTGCCAGAACACATCAACAAAACGGAGTAGCTGAGAGGAGAAATAGAACAATGCTAGCAGATGCAGACATTTCTCAGCGCTTTTGGGCTGAAGCAATTAACGATGCTTGCTACACGCAAAACAGAACGATGGTCAACAAAAGGCACAATCAAACTCCGTATGAAATATGGAAAGGGAAAAAGCCCAACGTATCTTATTTTCATGTATTTGGTTGCAGATGTTTTGTGTTAAATAATGGCAAAAATCATTTAACTGCATTTGACTCAAAATCAGATGCTGGACTATTTCTAGGTTACTCTGCTGTAAGCAAAGCCTTTAGAATTTTCAACAATAGAACTCTTAATGTTGAAGAGTCAATTCATGTTGTATTTGATGAAGACAGCAGTGCTCCTGAAATATCTAACACGTTTGATTTAAGTAACAGGTTAGACAAGATCCACTTGGAACTGGATAGTGAAGATGATGTAGAAGTGAACATCAAGGATCTTCAAAATCCAGAACCAGACATTCCGATAGTAGAACCAGAAATATAGACATTAGATCTGCCCATACCAGCAGAAGACACTCAAGAACCTACTACTGGTTCTGTCGAGAACGATCTCAACATATCAAATCAGGAAGATATCCTTTTAAATCCTTTTATTTGGAGAAAATCTCATCCTCCATCATTGGTTATTGGTAATCCAGCAGCGCCTCTGAGAACCAGAAAGCAAATGATTAATGAATACATGCATGGTGCTTTTATTTCTCAGGACGAACCAAAGAAAATTGAAGAAGCTCTTCTGGATCCCAGTTGGATTGAAGCTATGCAAGAAGAGCTGAATCAATTCAAACGAAACGAAGTTTGGTTTCTAGTACCTAGACCATCTCACCAAGCGGTCATTGTAACTCGGTGGGTATTCAGAAACAAACTCAATGAAGAAGGCACATTAATCAGAAATAAAGCAAGACTAGTAGCTCAAGGCTTCAGACAAGAAGAAGGAATAGATTATGATGAGACCTACGCACCAGTAGCAAGGCTCGAAGCTATGAGAATATTCTTGGCCTTTGCTGCTTTCAAGAATTTCAAAGTATATCAAATGGATGTGAAGAGTGCTTTTCTAAATGGTCTTTTACAAGAAGAAGTTTACGTCGAACAACCTCCAGGTTTTATCGATCATTTTTCACCTCACCATGTATTTAAATTACACAAAGCATTATATGGTCTAAAACAGGCACCTAGAGCGTGGTATGATACCTTATCGCAATTTCTTATTAATCATGATTTTACAATTGGAGCAGTAGACAAAACTCTGTTTACTTTAGTCAAAAATAAGCATATACTTTTAGTACAGATCTATGTTGATGATATTATTTTTGGGTCAACTAACCCCAAATTGTGTGCAAAGTTTGGAAAATTGATGCAGGACAAATTCGAAATGAGCATGATGGGAGAATTAACATTCTTCTTAGGACTACAGATTAAACAGCTTGATACTGGAATTTTTATTAATCAAGCCAAATACACCAAGGAGCTTCTGAAAAAGTTTGGTATGGAAGCATGCTCTGCTGCTTCTACTCCAATGAGCTCATCTACTAAACTTGATAAAGATGAAACCATTAGAGGTAACTCAGTATCGCGGTCTTATTGGTTCTTTATTATATCTGACTGCCAGTAGACCAAATATCATGTTTGCTGTTTGCATTTGTGCGAGATTTCAATCTAACCCCAAACAATCTCATTATATTGCTGCTAAACGTATTTTTAAGTATTTAAAAAGAACTCAAAATGTCGGCTTATGGTATCCCAATGATTCATCGTTAAACCTTATTGGATATTCAGATGCTGATTACTCAGGTTGCAAACTAGACAGGAAAAGCACAAGTGGTTTTTGTCAATTTCTTAGTGATAGGCTGATATCCTGGTTCAGTAAAAAGCATACTTCCATAGCCACATCTATTGCAGAGGCGGCAGAGGCAGAATATCTGACTGCTGGAAGCTGCTGCTCTCAAATATTGTGGATTCAGCAACAGTTGAAAGACTATGGAATTCAAGCTTCCGAATCACCTATTTTCTGTGACAATACCAGTGCCATTGCAATCACACAAAATCCAGTACTTCATTCCAGAACGAAGCACATAGACAGACATCAGACATCACTTCATCAGAGATCATGTGCAGAAAAAGAACATTCGTCTGGAATACATTCCTACTGATCAGCAAGCAGCAGACATCTTTACAAAACCTCTTCCTGAGAATAAGTTTTCTTACTTTCGGAATACACTTGGATTGATAGATTTAACTTAATTATTTATCATTATCTGATATTTCCTTTAATTTTTTTTATTATTCAGTCTTTCATTTTGCAGAAGCTAAAATTTGATCGATAAGAGAAAATCAGTAGAAATCATACTTCATTAAAGATAATAGAAACGGGGGCGTATATTTTTCACTTCTGCTCTAACGTAACCTCTCCAGGATTCCAACCAAGCGGTCAGCTCTCCAGTAGAGGTACGAAGAAACTCCTCTGAAGAAGCAATATTATTCAGAGTTTTAGCTCTTTTAAGAGCATGAGAAGGTAGACGTCGTCATCAGAGACAACGTCTTCACAATCAGCACTGAGGAGACGTCGTTTATATTTCGCTATCATTATCAACTCCTTGGTGGTAGATCTTCGCCCACTCTCGAAGGAAGACCTTAGCTCCTGGACCTTAGTCCAAGTAGCAAGTGTCTTATTCAGCACCTTGATCTCTATTACTTCTTTTCTTGCAGCGATCACCTCTCTCATGAACTCATCAGCCAAATCAGGATTATTCTCGTTTGCCATGTTTTTAAATGACTATCTGGTTTAACCCTAGTTCATATTTATAGATGAAAACTAGGGACCAAAGCTCGAGAAAATCTTGACTACAGCAGATATATGAAACATCATAGATCTCATCGAATTTGTTACCATTTATTGCACTAATTTAGGAAAAACTTTATTCTGTGATTCTGTGTCAGAAGCAAAAGGTACTTTGTCTCTTTAACAAAACGAGACATGTTTTATATTCCAGTAGAAGCTATCTAGTTGACTTCTTTTCTTCTGAATTTTATCAGTCATCAGTTATTTGTCTTATTTGACCAACAGTAAGTTATTTGCAGGAAAGCGGAAGGAAACATCAAGTACTCAAAATGAAATTTTATTAGAAACCATTCCAGTACATTAAATGATGCAGAAGTAAAAACCGTAGATCTTCTAATGCTCTTTAACCAGTAGTTTTACACTAAGCCTTTGTCTTCTGTAATAGCACTTTGTAGGAGGTTTGCAAAGTACTTCAGCAGAAATGAAGATTCCAGCAAGCCTGAGTCTAGAAAGAATCTAGCAAGCTTGGGTCTTGTTAGTACTAATCTATAATCAGATGCCTTACAGGACATCATAGATGATATCAGCTTCATCGATCCACCAGCACTCTCTTATTGCATTAGCATGCTTCTGGAAAGGATCGACGCTGCATATCAATATCAATGGAAGCAACAAATCTGTTTGATTGTTGACATTACAACTCCAGGAGTTTGATTCAAGGATCATTACGTGAAGAATGACATCTTCAAACTGACTTCTGAACATTCTTGCTTCGGCTCTTGGATCAGACTCTAACTCTTCTTTAACTTGAGCTTTCATCTCATTTTTTTTGTTATGAATGTTTAACTTCGTTCAAGTTCTGCAGGCTTTTATAGAAGAATCAAAGACCCTTGCGACTGTTCACTTTCGACGGTTCAGATTGAGGGATTGCCAAGAGTCACTTGACGTTTTAATGACCACTTATTAGTTGCATTTACCGAGGGGGAACAGTATCTTAGTCAGACTAAGATTTTTTTGACCTTTTTCAGTAAACAGAGAGATTATTTGTCTTTTCGATAAAACAGCAAGTCTGCTGGTTCTCTCAAAGTGCTCAAAATTTTCAGCACTCTGAAACTTCCAGCAGACGTTATCATAAAACGTCAAATCCTCTTCTGATTATTCTTAGTAACCGTCCGGACAGCCCGCCTAATTCAAATTTTAAAATCATTCGTATCTCTGACATTTTCTGCAAATCTTTTCAAACACTCAACCATAAACATACTGACACGTGTCCTTATGTTTACTTGACGGCTGTACATTCATTTTAAAATATCACCTTCTCACTTTTCACTTTTATCGTCTCATAAACTGTTGCGACTTAGCTACTGATTTCTCTTCATCATCCCTATCTACTGCAAATTTTATCTGATTCTATCTTCATACAGAGATGGCCGGAGCATACACTCTCAATGCATATCAAGTCAATTTTGCTTCAATTCTCAACGTCAAGGATGAGAACCTTGTTAAAATGTTTCAAGCTCTTGAGAAATCAGGACTTCGAAAATTCCTGGAAGCACCAGCAGTGATATACAAAAATGCTCTTCTGGATTTCTACGCTAAAGCAACAGTGTATGAAGGAAAGATCGTTCACTCGCAAGGAGATGCATCCATCTCGATTGATGCCACACTGTTGGGAGCAACCTTCTTCCTCCCACTTGCAGGTATTTCTGAACTATCTGATATTTCTAAACTAGATATGTCTATTGCGCTCAGCACTTTCTCAGCCTCTGGAGAGGAATTGTCTCCCTCTTGTCACAAGAAATTACTCAAAATGGAATATCAAATTCTGGCTGATATTGTGGCAAAAGCTATTTTAATCAAACCCGGTACATTCGACAAATCGACAAAGGAGAAAGTTCAAGTGATGACTGCTATAACCAAAGGAACCAAAGTGGACTGGAGTCGTTTCATCTTCCGAATCATGAAAGACATGGTTGTCAAGAAAAGTTTTGGTTTTGCGGTTCAGATCAGCAAAATGTTGAAGGATGCTGGTTTCGCTTCTACAAATGAACAGGATGCTATTTCGGTAACAATGATTGATGCCGAGAATGTGCTTGCTTTGAGGCCCAAGCCAACGGTGGCTGAATTTGTTGCCTTGAAAAATGAGATTGGAGAGGCTCCTTCTGAGGTTCAGAAACCTCAACAAAAGATTAAGAGAAAAAGAGTGATCGTCTCTACTGATTCTGATAAAACAGTATAAGAAGAATCTGCTGCTGATGCTCAACCATCCCTACCAACTCCAATCAAGAAGAAAGCTCGTATTGTTCTTAAGATCAAGAAGACAGAAGCACTTTCTAAAATTGAGAAAGTACCTATCAGACAGGTAATTCCAGAAGTGGTTCCTTCTGCATGACCCATTGCTCCTACTTCTGTACAAGCTGATGTGTCTATTCCAACAACATCTACTGCTTCTCCTTTCAAGCCGTTGTCTGGAATAGTTATTCGAGAACCAACAGTGGGGTCTTCTGAATTTCAGCCCATTTTGCCTGTTTCATCAACAGACAAAGGCAAAGGAAAGTTAATTGAAGCACCAAAAAGTTTTGGACTCAGCACAATTGTGACCACAGGAGTTGATCTTCATATGGAAGAAATAGAAAGTTCTGCCAATGATGACATGAATTTTTTTGATGAGTGGCACAAGGTCCGAATTTTTCATTCTTTTGCTTACTTCAAAAAGAAAGGATCTTATGGGAAAATAATGAATGCTGAGAAGAGGGTCTTTCAGCTTGCCAAAACAGAAAATGTGATCAAGGCCTTGCGCAGAAGGAGTTACATCCTCGATCAGTTGAAAAGTCAGAAGCTGGAATCGGTTCTGAAAGTTCTTGAATCAAATTTTGATCCTGCTGTTCCTACTGCTGTTCAGGATCAAAATGTAATTCTGACTCTGACTGACAAGTTGAATCAAATGAATGAGCAACTTCTTGCTCAAGAAAAGGGATTTGGCGAGCCAATTGAATATCAAGTCGGCCTTGTTCTAGACTTTCAACAGATCCAGACAGTTGAGGAACGAACTATAGCCTCACCAAAGGCTTCTGTTCTCAGTACTCCTGCATCTCCAACAAGGCCTATTCAGTCTTCATCTCTTTTGTCTGTGCATGAACTGGCTTCAGTTGAAGAAGTCATTGAGTCGATTATTCCAACGGCCTCTCCTCAGGAAGCAGTTCCCGCTTCTTCATTGCCACCATCAGTCTCTCCAACCGCAGAACAACAAATGGCAGAATATGATGCCACTTCTCTCTTGCCAAATCTAGAGATATGTTCTGCTGATCATCAAGCAGAAATGAAACTCTTCTGGATCAACCTTCTGCACCTTCAACTGCAGAACCATCAGATTCACCTGCTGCCATTGCACCACCAGAAGAAAATTTGGCCTCTGATTTGGCTGTTCCCGCTGAAGAAATTGCTCCTCCAATGGTTACTGCTGAACCAACTGTCTCTACTTTTTCAGAAGAAAGCCATGCTGACCCTGGTCCTTCTACAGCTGTGATCGACACCAATCAAGTCTCTACTGCGATGATTGTCACTGATCCTGTTCAGACAAACACTCGTCTTACTGAAATCAAGCAACGCCTGCTTCAGCAAACCCCCTCATCTGAATCAGATTCATTTAACTTGGAGTTCCAGATTGACGTTCTGCATGTGTCTGATTTGGTCAAGCGAATGTCCCGTGAAAGCATATCAGAATTTAGTGGTGCTCAGTCTTTCAGAGAACCAATGGGCAAACACATACATAACACGGCGGAAACCATGCAGAAAATGTGTGCTGAAACTATTGTTTTCAGACAAGCTATAACGAAGAATAACAGTCAAATCGTGCTTGTTCAAGATGATATACTCAATCGACTTAACGGACATGATGCTCTCATTCGATCACTTTCCACCTCCATGGAAGTCATGAATGCCAAGATTGACTCTCAAACTCAATCTCTCACTACCATCGATGATCGCATCTCTACTCAAGCTCCATATCTAGATATGTTGACCAATAGCATTCAAAACCTGTCTGGAATAATGACTGATCTCTTGACCCATGTGATTGCCGCTGATGCCAAAAAGGGGGAAGAAAGAAAAGATCCAGCAGAAGCTCTAAGGCAATCAGAAGCTGAAGCTGAACCTTCAGACAGAAGACTTCAGGATCCTCAGAATGAAGAAGTCATCTACAGGGATATTGAAACTGATTGATTATTTACCTTGATACTTTATTGACATTATCCTTTATTTGATTATCTGCTTTGTTTAACGCTTCTCTACTCTTTAAGTTTTGGCATCACCACAAAGAGGGAAATTGTTAGACATGAATTTAATTATGGCGATGTTAACTAAAACCAGCAGATCAGAACAGTAGTCTAACTAATCAGAAGCTACTGGTCTAGTAAAACAAAAACAGTAGAAAGACTAGAAATACAGAAGCAGTAGAAGATGTTCCGTAACGTGACTATTTTAAATGTTACCGTTAAAGTCACCAAGTACTAGTATTAATTGCAGCATTAAATACTATACGAAGTCATTTAATGCACTTTACCCAATTTAGTATAAAACAAGACTGATTGTTTTATAGCTTTTCTGCAGGAACTTCTTTTGGTAATAAAGCTGACTCTATCAGTTTTCTGAAGACATCTTCTGATTATAGACGTTGAACTCAGTCACTTATATATACATGAAACAAACCCTTACGATAGAAGACACTACGCATAATATCTTTTCAAGGATCAAAGCTAATTTTCTCTATACGAGACAACCTCAAAATTCCTTGATTACTTAGAGTTCAACACAAAGAATAGTAGCACACGCTTCACAGCAAATATCTGATCTCTCAAAGATCATCTTGTGCTACTGATTCTTACTCTCTTCACAATCTTTACATCACTTATACTTTATCAGGAAGAGATTGTAATCTGAAAAGAGTCTTTTCAGAACTCTGTGTATTACATTATTTGTGAGTTGAGTAACTAAGAGTTTCAGTTGGCTGAGGTGTAAGTCCTTCTGAAGTGGGTGTGTACAAGAGTTGTACTGTAATATCCAAAGTCTTTTAGTTATACGTTCTGGAAACAGAAGAAGGGGAGACGTAGAAGATTTCATCTTCGAATTTCCATAAACAACTGCTGCCTACTCTTTTTATTGTCTTTCAATTACTTCATCAGATTGTTTCTGCACGTTTTTATTGTAATCTAGGTGAAGGTATACGCAACAAGAAAAACTACTATCTCTAACAGGATTTTAGTACCTCAGATATATATATATATATATATATATATATATATATATATATATATATATATATATATATATATATATATATATATATCTAATGCTTTTATTGCAGTCAAATGGTTATGAGAATTTTAGATGGACACGTGAATCCTTACAACAGAGGGATGGTTCTCAACTTCTTGGAGGTACTCTATAGTGGTATTCCTCCATCAAAGAACAACTTTCGAGCAAAACTGCAGAATGAGTTCGGATTGCAATTGTCATATCAACTAGTGATGGAAACCAAAAAAATATTGGAGGAAGTGTTTTTCTCAAGAACAATAAGAAGCATAGGATAAATATGTTTTTCCTACTTAACACTGATAAACAAACAGCCTATATATAGGCTAATACATAACTGAAACAACATGAAAATTATCCAACGTTCAAAAACAAACTTCTATTGACTAGTTAAATAGAAATAAACTTACTGACACTCCTAAAGACTAGGACAACCCAAATGTTTACAAACAAAAGAATTTAAATTTTCACATCAATCTCTTCTTTAAACTGATGTTCCAGACATACATCCAGTTTAATAAAAGTTAACTTTGAAGCTCCATTCCTAAAACTGAAACATTTGAAGTACAAACACCAAGTAGTTTTATGAGCTTCTGAAATACAGGTAATTTGAGAGGCTTGGTTAGAATATCTGCAACCTGATCTTCACTTCGGCGGTAAATAAGATTAATGACTCCATTATTTGTGAGATCCCTCAAGAAATGATACTTCACATTTAGATACTTGCTTCGACCATGTAAAACTAGAATTTTTGAAAGCTTTATTGCTGAACTGTTATCACAATAAATTTGAGTTAGTCAATCTTCCTAGAAATTCAGCTCTTTAAGGATTTTCTTTATCTAAATAGCTTGACAAGCACAAGTCAAGCAGTTGTATCAACAAATTCAGCTTCAGTAGATGATAATATGACAATAGGTTGCTTCTTTGATGACCATGAAACAACTTATGTCCCCATCATGTAAACATAACCAGATGTGCTTTTACGATCATCTGAATCGTCAGCACAGTCATTCTCTATAAAGCCAAACAAATCTAACTTTTCTCCATTCCTGTAGAACAACCCAAACTCCTTAGCACCTAGCAAGTAACAGAAATTTCTTTTTGCAACCAAGATATGAATCTCTATAGGACATTCCATGTACCTTCTAATCACACTTACAACATGCATTATATCAGGTCTTGTTGATGTCAAATACATTAAACTCCCCACTATTTGTTTGTAGAGAGTGTCATCAACCTTCTTTCCATCATTATTTTTGTTTACCTTCACTCCAAACTCAGATGGAGTATTACAACATTACAACCCTTCATCTTAAACTTGTCCAAGATTTCTCGAACATATTTCTTTTAAGAAATAAATTTTCAACAGAGGACTGCACCACTTCAATGCTAACAAAATAATTCATCGTAACAAGATCAGACATCTCAAATTCATCCATCATGGATTTCTTAAAAGTTCCAAATATGGTTGTATTATTTTCAGTAAATCATCTGCATATAAGCAAACAATGAGCATTTCCTTCCATCTTCAATCTTTAAGAAAAGTGTATGTTCACAAGTACATTTTTGAAATCCTTCCTTCAAAAATAGGTTTCTATACGATTATACCAAGCCCGTGGAACTTGTTTAATCCATGTAGAGCTTTCTTTAACTTGTACATTTTTTGCTCATTGCCAAGTTTTACATAACCAAGAGGTTGATCTATAAAATACCTCTTCTTTCAAATATCCATGAAAGAATGCTGATTTTATGTCTAACAGGAAGATAGGCCATGAGTTTTGAGCTGTCATAGCAATTACCAATCTAATTGTATCATGCCTCGCAACTCGAGCAAATAGTTCTTTATAATCAACATCAAACTCATGTTTATAGCCTTTGGCTACCAAGCTTGTTTTGTGCTTATCGACCTCACCATTCTCCTTTAACTTTGTCTTGTAAACCCACTTTACACCAATTGTGTTATGCCCTTTTGGATGATCACATAGCTCCCATGAATCATTTCTTTCAATGGCTGTAATTTCAGCATCCATATCCTTTCTCCATTTCGATTCTTGGACAACCACTTCAAAAAAATGGTAGGATCACAATCTCTCTTAGAATGTAGTGTTATTGGCCCAAAAATGTCGGAATGAACAAGCTCCAATGTCTTCTTTGTCCTCCATGATTTCCTTGTGGAAATTGATTACGGTGTTGTTTTCTAACAACACATTCATCACAAAATTGAGAAGAATCTATAATTTGAGGAAGCCCTGTCACCATGTTATTTTGCTGTAGCATTTTCAATCCGCCAAAATTCAGATGCACATAGTAAAAATGCCATAGCCATGCCTCGTCTTCTAATTTTTCTGAGAAGCATGAATGTGTAGTGTTGTGGAGAAAAGTGGGAACATACGATTCGCCGTCATGTTAACTTGAGCAATTAAGCCCAACTTTGGGTCTTGAATTTGACATACTCTATCTTCGATAAAAATCTCATATATTTTTTCTTGCAACTGACTCACACTAAGCAAGTTGGTCTTTAAATCTGGCACAAAAAAGAACATTAGCGATAGTGTGGGTGGAATTTCTTTTAGTTTGGATTGTTATCTTTTCTTTTTCCCATAATAGAAATCTTAGAGTTGTCACCAAACTTAACAGAGCTGCAAAGGAAATCTTGCAATTCAGAAAATGCCTTCTTCTCTCCACATATGTGGTTGCTGCAATAGCTTGGAAGAGAACCCTTTGCTTCAAGATCCTTTATTTTCAGCCCTTCAACCTCTGTCTTTTGTGCATCTGTCATCACAACACTTGTTGTTGGTTTTGCTACTCCAGAAACTAAAACCATCCAATATTCTTTGGACCTCAAGAAGTTCTCCATGAGCATGCTCCAATGATCATAGTGACCAACAAAGCATGGAATGGCTGCCAGTACAAAACTTTCGGAAGCCATCAGTTTCACTTTTTCCTCATGGAACTCAACCTTTCTCTGGTAACACAGATGGAAACCAAAAAATATTGGTACATCTGATATGAATTAAAATGAGTCATATGCCTCTTTTATAAAATAATTATCTAAATTATACGTAAAGATATTATATTCAAAATAATTATCTGAACCATACGTAAAGATATTTTTTAAAATTAATTTTTTTTAAAATATTTAATTTCAAAAATATGGTAGATGGCAGATTTTTGCAAAAACAGTTTTTTATTTTTAATTTTTTTATTATTTTATTGATTTTGGACTCATATCTTATTAGTAAAATATGAAGACAACATGTAAAAAAAATGAATGTTGAAACTCAAGTTCAATAATTTTAAAAATATATCACTTTAAATAATGAGTTAGTCAACCAATTTTTTTTTAAAAAAAATTCTTTATTTGTAAAATATTAATTAATTTATCTTTCAAAAAAATTTTGAGCTTATTTTTGTTTTATAAAAAATTATTTATTTAAAGATATGTTGGTTTAGTTTCCGAAAAAAATTTATATGCGTCTATCCACTTATTATATATATTTTTTAAAATAATGGATTTGAGCTCCAACTTACATTTTTTGCTTGTAGACTAATTTGAAAGATGATCATTTTTTTATTTTATTCACAGGCAAAAATTTTTGAATCTGCGCAAAAATTTATAAATTTCTTAATATTTATAAAATAAATAATTTTCTAAATGGCTGATCGGTTCACTATTTTTAAGTTATTTATCTTTCAAATTAGTCCTTTTACAAAAAATGGAAGTTGGATAGAGGTATCAATTCGGTTGGGTCGGGTCGGGTTGAACAATAGTACTATTCAAAAATTGTTCAACCCGAACCCAAACCGAACCCGAGCCAACCCGAAAATTCTCAACTCGAATCAACCCGTATAACCCGATTCTGAATTTTTTAAAGAAAATTAAATAAAATTACAAAAAAAGTTAATAATATTTTAATTTAAACACATAATAACAAAATGTTCCTCATATATATGATTTAAATTTGAAAGTCTAATGGTAGAAAAATAAAGTATATTTACTAAATCAAATAAACAATTAATTTAAAAATAAAAAATGTTCAAAATAAATATTAAATTATGAAAATTTATGATATAAATATACAATAAATATTTTTTTCAGACATACAATATATAAAAATGTAGGCAATATTAATTAATTATATTTTTTTAAAATTAAACTTTACGGGTCAACCCGAACCCGATCATTTTTTTGGGGTCAGCTATCGGGTCGAACCCGATAGCTGACCCGAACCCGAATACCCCAAACCAAAACCTGATTTTTTTTGAGCTGAATCGTGTCGGGTTGGTGGGTCGTGTTTGATTTTGACACCCCTAAAGTTGGATCTCCAATTCATTATTTTTAAAAATAATAAAATAAGTGGATCGACACATATACACTACTTTAAAAAAAAAAAAACTAAATCAACGTATATTTAAATAAATAAAAGATCATATTCCAACTATTATTATAAAAAATGAATGGATGGATACGTAAATATTTTTTTGGAAAACTAAATCAACACATATTTAGATAAATAATTTTTTTAAAACAAAAAAGTTAAATTTTTTGAAAGATAAATTAATTAATATTTTACAAATAAACAAGTTTAAACAAATATTGGTTGACTAACTAACCATTTAAAGTGACTTATTTTTCAAATTATTGAACTTGAGTTTGGCAAAAACTTGTGTGAGACGGTCTCACGGGTCTTATTTGTGAGACGGATCCCTTATTTGGGTCATCCATGAAAAAATATTACTTTTTTTGCTAAGAGTATTACTTTTTATTGTGAATATGAGTAGGGTTGATGTAATGCCCGAGAATTAATCACTGTCAATCAAAGATTATTGACTTATAATTTAACGTGATTACGAAAGGGCCAACTGAGACACGATTTAAGATAATGTGCGGCCATTTATTCTGAATTTTAGAATGTGTTGCCGAAGCAACGCCGCACCCGCGGTAAGAAACATAGCGCACCCGCAGTCGTGCTTCGGGAAATTTTATGTATTGGTACAGTAGGGTGACCGCACCCGCGGTGAGAAACAAGACCTCACTCGCGGTGCAGGACCGCACCCGCGGTGCAAACAAGACCGCACTCGCGGTCATAATTTCTGGAAAATGGATGTGGATCAGTACGCTGAGCGCACCCGCGGTGCGACGTGTTGTACCAAAATGAGGCCACCTCGTCGTA
The DNA here is from genome assembly GCF_022965805.1 of Primulina eburnea. Classification (NCBI taxonomy): domain Eukaryota; kingdom Viridiplantae; phylum Streptophyta; class Magnoliopsida; order Lamiales; family Gesneriaceae; genus Primulina; species Primulina eburnea. The sequence goes on from NC_133110.1 coordinate 35,679,132, forward strand.
TGCATGCATGGCTATATATATATCATGATTCTTTCAAAATTATCAGCCAAAAAACCGAGAAAGGGTCCGAGGAATTGGGTTGAAAATCTTTACGCCTTTTGTGAGAAATCCGTCCGTCTGATTTTTAATCCGACTTCGGTATTGAGTTCCTATTGATATGAAATTATTGGTATTGTCATTGCCAGACAGGCTGTGAATTCAGGACTTCGACTGAGCCAGAAACCGACGAAAGAAAGGTATAAGTCAATGTGGTATTGGGAGATCGACTTGAGTCTGTTCAGACTTGAGTTTCCCTAAATCACATACTTTACGTTATTGCATGGATATTTGCATTGATTTGATTAAGGTACTTGTTCTCTTGAATTATAGATGACAGGTGATAGACGAGTAATCTTGTGACAGAAGTGCCTGATAGTGGTGGTATCGCCACGGGCACATTGCACGATGTCTCAAGATAGGATATTAGCGATAGAACTACAGTCCATGACGGTTAGGTCAGGACACCGGATGTTTGGTTATATCGAGTAAATAGAATTGGAATTCTTCTATTACGGAATTCGATATAGGAACACCATATTTGGTTATATCGAGTAATAGGATCAGAGTTCCTTCTATTACGGAATTCGATATAGGAACACCACATTTGGAAACCGGGATCCCTAGACTAGGATTGAGTCTAGTCTGAATGATAGAGTTATGAGCATTGTCGACAGTTTATGATTGTTTATGTTTCAGATTTTGATACATATATCTGTTACCTGATTACATGCTTTATATTGTTTATATGATTGCATGTTTCGTTGATTTATACTGGGATTTATTCTCACCGGAGTTATCCGGCTGTTGTCTTGTCTGTATGTGTACATGACAACAGGTAGGACAGGATCAGGGTCCAGGAGATGAGGAAAGATCATGATTAGAGTGGAGGCTCCGGACTTGGATTAGAGATAGGGTTGGACACTTGACATTGGCTGTTTAAATCTTAGCCGAATAAATGTATGTGGTACAGGATTGGTACTTTTATATACTGAGACGTATATATATATATGTATGTTTTATGTCACTACGTTCCGCATTTTAAAAGAGAAAAAAAAAATTTAGACCCTGTTTTATAATTGATTAATTAGTCCCAATGATGATTAAGAATTTGATTAGCGTCCGGGTCCCCACAACAGGTGGTATCAGAACGATAGATCCTTTAGATTAAGATAGAAGATGCTAGTGAGCGGGGTAGAATGTGTTTTCTTTCCTGCTTTTGATTGCTAGCATGATTTACTGCTTTATAATACATGTTATCTGTTTATCTGACTTAATTTGAAAACATGTATTATTGAGAACAAATCAGAGCCGATTCTGGATCAGCAGTAAGATGATCGGAGGAGGACTAAGTTAGAACTTTGGTTTGGAGTTGCTAATCTTTTTGATTTCAGATATGCCTCCGAGAAGAATACCAGAACATGGGAGTACATCAAATCCTCCCATGGATGTGACTCCTACACCGATGGAGAAACTGTTGAAAAGGTTTCAGTCATTTCATCCACCGACTTTGAAAGGTACGGAGAATTCCGTAGAATGTGAAAGTTGGTTGGACGATATTGAAGCGATGTTCGAATCTCTGGAATATACTGATGAAAAGAGGGTGAAACTGGTTGGACACCAGTTGCATGATGTGGCTAAACACTGGTGGATCACAACGAAACGGGCATTGGAACAACGAGGTACGGCCATTACCTGGAATGTGTTTAATTCTGAATTTTATCTACGGTTCTTTCCAGTATCTTATAGGAAGGACAAGGGAGCCGAGTTTGCGAACTTGAGGCAAGGCCAGTTAAACATTGAGGACTATGTGGCTAAGTTCTCTACACTGCTTCGATTTTCTCCCCATGTAGCTGAACATGATGAGGCCGTTGCGGACCAGTTCATAAATGGCCTAAATCCTGAAATATTTACCTTGGTGAATACCGGGAGGCCAAAAAATTTCACCGATGCCTTGAACAGAGCCAAGGGAGCCGAAGCAGGACTGATGAGACAGAGAGAGGCTTCGTTTGTGCTTCCAGTACCGGGACAGCAACAACCACCTCCTCGATTTGAAGGTGGCAGTAACAGTAGCAGGAAGAAGGATTTCTTGAAGGCTAGAGGGAAACAATTCAAGAAATCAGGAACTAGCTCGTCCAGTTCGAGTGGCTTTAGACAGACCGGTCAAGGCCAGAGTTATACAGGACCGTACTGTGGTACGTGTGGAGGGAGGCATTCCACAGATCAGTGCCGAGGAGTGGTTGGCAGCTGTCGTATCTGTAGACAGCAGGGACACTTTGCCCGAGTGTGTCCCCAGAGGAGTGCCCAGGGATCACAGGCAACTGAGTCATCGGGATCAGTGGCTCAGACCGGTAGACGACCATCTGCCGTTCATACTTTTCAGCCAGCACCGCCTACTCAGTCACAGCAGAGGCCAGGAGGGGGCCAGACAGCGAGCCAGCCTCCGAGACAGCAGGCCAGAGTTTTTGCTTTGACCGAGGATCAGGCACAGGATGCACCTGATGATGTTGTGGCAGGTAACTGTTTTATTTCTGGTTATCCTGCATATGTATTGATTGATACTGATGCATCTCATACCTTTATTTCGGAGAGATTTGCATTAATGCACACATTGCCTGTTGAGTCATTAGCCATTGTAGTATCTGTCACGTCTCCGTTAGGAACATGTTTGATATCAGTAAAATCTTTTAAATCGTGTATACTGCAGTACGATGGGCATACGATTGAGTTAGACTGTATTGTGCTTGGTTTATCTGATTTTGATTGTATTGTCGGTATCGATAGGTTGACCAAGTACCGAGCTACAGTCGATTGCTTCCATAAGATAGTTCGATTCAGACCTAAGATGGCTGAGGAGTGGAAATTTTATGGTAAAGGTTCTCGTGCCAGAATTCTTTTGATATCTGCAATGAATATGACTCGATTATTGCAGAAGGGAGCAGATGGATTCCTGGTATATTCAGTTGATTTACTGAAATCGAGCCCATCATTGGCGGACTTGCCAGTGGTGTGTGAGTTTGCTGATGTCTTTCCAGATGAGATTCCTGGATTGCCTCCGATTCGAGAGATAGACTTCAGCATTGAGTTAATGCCAGGAACAGTTCCGATTTCTAGTGCTCCATACAGGATGGCACCGATCGAATTGAAAGAGTTGAAGGAACAGTTGGAGGATTTACTGGCCAAGGGGTATATTCGACCGAGTGTATCTCCTTGGGGTGCTCCAGTACTGTTCGTGAAGAAGAAAGACGGGTCGATGAGACTTTGTATCGACTATCGGCAACTGAACAAGGCAACGGTAAAGAATAAATATCCATTGCCTCGTATCGATGATTTGTTTGATCAGTTGCAGGGATCTTCTGTTTATTCCAAGATCGATCTTAGATCTGGATACCATCAACTGAGAGTCAGGGAGTCTGATATCTCAAAGACAGCATTCAGAACCAGGTATGGACACTATGAATTTATTGGCATGCCATTTGGTTTGACGAATGCACCGGCGGTATTTATAGGATTGATGAACCGCGTCTTTCAGAAATATCTGGATGATTTTGTTATCATATTCATTGATGATATATTGATTTATTCAAAGAATATGATTGAGCATGCTAATCATCTGAGGACTGTGTTGAGAATTTTAAGGACGGAGAAACTGTATGCTAAACTGTCAAAATGCGAGTTCTGGTTGAAACAGGTGGTGTTTCTGGGTCATATTATATCCGGAGACGGGATATCAGTTGATCCCAGTAAGGTTGAGGCAGTGATTTCTTGGCCAAGACCGATATTTGTACCCGAGATTCGCAGCTTTATGGGTTTGGCGGGATATTACCGACGTTTTATTAAAGATATTTCGAGTATTGCCAAACCGATTACGCAGTTGACTCAGAAGAATGCTCCATTTATTTGGTCAGAAGACTGTGAATCCAGTTTTCTAGAATTGAAAAAGAGATTGACCAGTGCGCCTGTGTTGAAGATTCCTTCAGGTACTGGTGACTTTGTTGTTTATTGTGATGCATCTCATCGAGGATTGGGTTGTGTGTTGATGCTGCGAAGACATGTTATCGTGTATGCCTCGAGACAACTGAAACCCCATGAATCTCGTTATCCAATTCATGATCTTGAATTGGCAGCCATAGTCTTTGCATTGAAAATATGGCGACACTATCTGTACGGTGAGAAATTTGAGATTTATTCTGATCATAAAAGCTTGAAATATCTGTTTTCACAATCAGAGTTGAATATGAGACAGCGGAGATGGCTGGATTTATTGAAAGACTTTGATTGTGAAATTAAATACTATCCGGGGAAGTCCAATGCAGCAGCAGATGCACTGAGTCGAAAGGTATGTTCGTTATCCTTATCGACTATGGGTGTTTCGAATTTGGTTGAAGACTGTTGTTTGTCTGGATTAGTGTTTGAGACAGATCAGAGACCAATGAAATTATATACTATTCAAGCTGAACCAGAGCTGATTTTGAAAATTAAAGCGGCTCAGAAAGGTGATCAGAATATACAGAATTCGATTGCAATGGTCAGAGCTGGTCATCAATCGAAATATCAGGTTCGGAATAGTGTTTTGTATGTGAATAATCGTCTTGTTGTGCCGAATGTTTCTGATTTAAGACAACGGATACTGACAGAGGCACACAACAGCCAATTTAGCATTCATCCTGGTTGCAGGAAAATGTATAATGATTTAAAGACACGGTATTAGTGGAAACAAATGAAATCTAATGTGACTAAATTTGTAGCCAAGTGTCTGAATTGCCAACAGGTGAAGGCTGAAAGAAAGAAAGCAGGAGGATTGTTGCAGAGTGTGTCCATTCCTGAATGGAAGTGGGATCACATTTCCATGGATTTTGTGACGCAGTTACCGAGATCCTCCAGAGGTTGTGATGCGATTTGGGTCGTGATTGATCGATTGACCAAATCCGCTTGTTTTATTCCATACAAAATGACCTACAGGTATGACCAGATAGCCGATATTTATGTTCGAGAAGTGGTTAGATTGCACGGATTGCCGAAGTCGATTGTTTCAGACCGTGATCCTAGGTTTACTTCGCACTTCTGGCAGAGTCTGCAGCAAGCTCTAGGTACGAAGTTATATCGGAGTACTGCATATCATCCACAGACTGACGGACAGTCAGAGCGGACGATTCAGACATTAGAAGATATGCTGAGAGCTGTAGTACTGGATTTTAGCACTAATTGGCAAGATGCATTGCCTCTTTGTGAATTTTCGTACAACAACAGCTATCAGACGAGTATTGAGATGGCTCCATTCGAAGCGTTGTACGGAAAGAAGTGTCGATCCCCATTGTATTGAGATGATATCTCTGAAGCTCCTGAGACTGGACCTGATATGATCAGAGATATGACCGAGAAAGTGAAATTGATTCAGAAGAAAATGAAGGCAGCTCAGGACCGACAAGCCAAATATGCCAACCTCAGAAGACGACCGTTGGTATTTAAGGTGGGAGACCGAGTATTTCTGAAGATTTCTCCTTTCAGAGGTGTTGTCAGATTTGGCAAGAAAGAGAAATTGTCTCCAAGATATGTTGGTCCTTATGAGATTCTCGAAAAGGTAGGAGATCGTGCATATCGACTCGCCTTACCGCCTTCATTATCAGGAATACATGATGTCTTTCATGTATCAATGCTGCGGAAGTATCTCCCTGATGATTCTCACGTGATTCAGCCATACGAGACCGAGCTGGATGAGACATTGAGTTATGTCGAGAAACCGATTCGGATTATCGATCGTAAGGAAAAACAGCTTAGAACAAAGACGATTCCCCTTGTGAAAGTTCAATGGACTCGTCATGGCATTGAAGAAGCCACTTGGGAAACTGAATCTGACATGAGACAAGAATTCCCAGCATTGTTTCACTGATGTAAATTTCTTATACAGTTTTGTATATATACTCCTTATTGATACGAACGAAATGCCTGTGATTTCGAGGACGAAATCGTATCTTAGGGGGGGAGAAATGTAATGCTCGAGAATTAATCACTGTCAATCAAAGATTATTGACTTATAATTTAACGTGATTACGAAAGGGCCAACTGAGGCACGATTTAAGATAATGTGCTGCTATTTATTCTGAATTTTAGAATGTGTTGCCGAAGCAATGCCGCACCCGCGGTAAGAAACATAGCGCGCCTGCGGTCGTGCTTCGGGAAATTTTATGTATTGGTACAGTAGGGTGACCGCACCCGCGGTGAGAAACAAGACCGCACCCGCGGTGCAAACAAGACCGCACCCGCGGTCATAATTTCTGGAAAATGGATGTGGATCAGTACGCTGAGCGCACCCGCAGTCCGGAATGTAGCGCACCCGCGGTGCGACGTGTTGTGCCAAAATGAGGCCACCTCGTCGTATGCATGCATGGCTATATATATATCATGATTATTTCAAAATTATCAGCCAAAAAACCGAGAAAGGGTCCGAGGAATTGGGTTGAAAATCCTTACGCCTTTTGTGAGAAATCCGTCCATCTGATTTTGAATCCGACTTCGGTATTGAGTTCCTATCGACGTAGGCTACAACTGGACGTAAGTTTTACTACGTTTTGACATGTTTTAGAATTATGATATTGTCAGAATTGAATGGAACTCATATATGTTGTTCTTGACATATTAGACATCATAGAATAGAAGTCAGATTAAGAAACGGACTGATTATGGAAGTGTTATGAATTTTTAGGGTATATTGAGTTATACCGGACATATTTGATTTACGATTGAATTACGGATTGTATTGGATATGGATTATGGATTGTAACTGCTATCTGGAGATGTTGTATTAACGGGGATATTGAAAGTGTACCGTTGTACCGTTGATTTTGAATTAAATCCATATTGATCATATTGTTATTGATTTGAAAGGTATATTGATATGAAATTATTGGTATTGTCATTGCCAGACAGGCTGTGAGTTCAGGACTTCGACTGAGCCAGAAACCGACGAAAGAAAGGTATAAGTCAATTTGGTATTGGGAGATCGACTTGAGTCTGTTCAGACTTGAGTTTCCCTAAATCACATACTTTACGTTATTGCATGGATATTTGCATTGATTTGATTAAGGTACTTGTTCTCTTGAATTATAGATGACAGGTGTTAGACGAGTAATCTTGTGACAGAAGTGCCTGATAGTGGGGGTATCGCCACGGGCACATTGCACGATGTCTCAAGATAGGATATTAGCGATAGAACTACAGTCCATGACGGTTAGGTCAGGACACCGGATGTTTGGTTATATCGAGTAAATAGAATTGGAATTCTTCTATTACGGAATTCGATATAGGAACACCATATTTGGTTATATCGAGTAATAGGATCAGAGTTCCTTCTATTACGGAATTCGATATAGGAACACCACATTTGGAAACCGGGATCCCTAGACTAGGATTGAGTCTAGTCTGAATGATAGAGTTATGAACATTGTCGACAGTTTATGATTGTTTATGTTTCAGATTTTGACACATATATCTGTTACCTGATTACATGCTTTATTGTTTATATGATTGCATGTTTCGTTGATTTATACTGGGATTTATTCTCACCGGAGTTATCCGGCTGTTGTCTTGTCTGTATGTGTACATGACAACAGGTGGGACAGGATCAGGGTCCAGGAGATGAGGAAAGATCGTGATTAGAGTGGAGGCTCCGGACTTGGATTAGAGATAGGGTTGGACACTTGACATTAGCTGTTTAAACCTTAGCCGAATAAATGTATGTGGTACAGGATTGGTACTTTTATATACTGAGACGTATATATATGTATGTTTTATGTCACTACGTTCCGCATTTTAAAAGAGGAAAAAAAAAATTTAGACCCTGTTTTATATTTGATTAATTAGTCCCAATGATGATTAAGAATTTAATTAGCGTCCGGGTCTCCACAGTTGACCCGTCTCACAGATTAAGATCCGTGAGACGGTCTCACATGAGACTCACTCCTTGAGTTTTTACTCTATTTTTTGCATGTAATTTTTCTATTTTACTAATAAGATATATGTCTAAATTCAATAAATAATAATAACGATAATAAAAAAATTTAAAAAATAAAAAACAACGTCCAATGCCTTGGTAGCTTGGACGCTGCAATTTTACAGCTTCAGATGCTATTAGTGGTGGACGCTGCAAAATATATTGCAACGTCCGTCATTGATAATAGCGTTTGCCTTAATTTTGCAAAATTCCACAATATACCTTATTTTTTAAAATTAATTTTTTAAAAAAAAACAAAGATATTATATTCAATTTGGTCCGTTCATACTATTTCAAAGAACAAGAATTTTGTTTTTTGAACAGAAAGAACAAGAATTGCTTGGCCATAAATTGTATATTTGATGTGTATGATTTTAAATTTTTTATTTACTTTTAGAATAGGAAAATAAAGAAAATTTTGGGGTTTAAATCGAATATTAGAATTTTTTTATTCGATTAAACTTGTTTTACATATATTATCGGTTTAGTTTGATTTCAATTAATAAAAGTGCATATACGGTTTTTTTAGAAGTTGTTATAATTAGGTCTCGAATTTGAGATTGCCACAAATTTGAAATCTTGTGATTGAAACAATAAGTAATTGGTCTTAGAGTGATATTTTTTTTGTCCTCGTCCCACTATCTATTTGCTTCGCATAATTGTCAAACAAAAAACTTTCATCAAAAGAAATACAAAATCTTACTATATTTTCTCTCGAATGTGACTTCAAAACAAAACATCATATCCAAATAAATCAATGACACAAACACGAAAAGCATCGTTTCCATTTTAATGTTGATGCTTTTGCATTTGCTGCGCGGAGATTACCAATGATTTTTTACAGTACTGCAACTCAATATATTGAAGTGTATCTATTTCTCCTATACCACTAGGAATCTCATTAATCAGCTTGGCACCCTCAAGAATCAAGCTTTCAAGGCATGGGAAATGCTCTTTTTCCAGTTCCCACTTCAACAGAGAATCCAAGGAAGAACGGAAGTACTTGAGTTGAAGAAATTGACCTTCCATCATCACCCACTTTGAAACTTTATGGACTGCCATCCTTGTCATCTGGAGTACTTGAAGATTCGGAAGCGACCCAATTATGGTCATATTTTCCCAAGGGAAATGAATTCTATGGAGAGATAACTTCTTTAGACCGATTGGAAAAGCATGGTTCCACATTGAGAGACAAGGCCAGAAGCTCGTTGAGATTTGCAAGTCCTCGAGGCTTTGTAAATGGCAAAGGTTTTCGAGATTATAATAATCCCAATCATGATCATTCATAAAATATTCAACAGCCAATTTCTTCAGATTCACAAGTATTTCGATGATCTCTTCGGTAAATATGAAATCAGCCACTTTCTCAATTGTTTGTAGATCACTTTCATGAACAATTCTTGTATCAGAGGGATGGGATAATTGCAAATCTTTGTTCCAGATCAGATGCCTTAACTTCGGCATCTTTAACATTTCATATGGTACTTGCCAGAAGTTTCGGAATCTGGTGACATCTAGATTATCAACAACTATAGTTTCGAGATTGGGATGTTTCGATATTGAGACTGGAAATCCATCGGGACATGCATGATCTAACTTGAAAGCAAAGTACCTTAAATTAACGAATTTAGAGATTACATGTGACAATATCGGCCAAGTTACTTGGGGTGCATCCAAGACACCGACGTGCCTAGACCTTAGATCTATTCTTGGACTCAGATATCTCTCGGAGAAAAGTAGAACCGAACGCACGCTCGAATCTAGGATTTTCCATTCTTGAAAATCCTTCGTGCAATGAATTCTTAGGCGGCGATATGGATTCTCTACAAATTCTGTTCCGGAATTGGTTTTGGATGACACATGATAAAGAAACCCCTCTTCTTCAGCTTTTGTTATGCAAATCTCCCTCAACATATCATGGATTCCAACAGTTTCGAGTTTCCCGTCAGGCCCTTTCTTGCTCACTAAGAGCAAACTTCTGTTCACCAGATCCTCCAAATAACGTTCCCCCGCATCTTCCAAGCACTTCGACTGATGATTTGATTTCAAAAATCCCTCAGCAACCCACAACTTGATCAGCTTAGAAACATCAATTTCAGAATCTTCAGGAAAAGCTGCTATGTAGAGGAAGCATGGTTTTAGCCGAAGAGGTAACCGATCATAACTAAAACACAGTATCTTTGAGCACTGAAGGGCAATTGTAGGCTCTTTAGAACTTATATTTTCCGAAACATTTTCCCACACTTCTTCTCTCATCACGTTGCCTGAAGAAAGGAGTAGTCCTGCAACCACCACGATGGTGAGGGGAAGTCCCCCACAATTTTCCGCGATCTTCTTCCCGACTTCCACCAGTTGGAGAGGACAAGATTGTTGTTCAAAAACACTTTCTTGAAGTAATTCCCAACTTCGATCATTATTTAAACATTTCATTTGGTGAACAGGAGCATCTGAAGATCTCGCATGAGAAGCCACATCTAATAGCCTGGTGGTTAACAAGATTCGACTTCCACTACCATCATCCGGGAATGTCATCTTGAAATCATCCCATGCCTGGGTACTCCATATATCATCAATCACAATAAGATATCGCCTGCCAAAGAGACTTTGATACACTAGTTTTGCCAGTTCTGCTTCGTTCTCATTAGATTGTTCATTCTTGAGGGACTTCAAAAGCCCTGAAAGAACCTCTCTCCTTTGATACTCTTGTGACACTGTGATCCATGCGCATTTGTCGAAGTATTGAGAAAGGACTGAATCGTCGTATGCTTTTCTAGCCAGAGTCGTCTTCCCGATTCCCCCCATCCCAACAACTGGGATAATTTGGAGGTTAGCAGAGTCTTCGTATAACCGTTCTTTGATTACGAGCAAGTCATCATCAAATCCCACTACCCTTTTTTTGGGAGTGGCTTGGACCGTGGATGAACGATCAACAGGAAAAGAATAAGATACCGATCGGAGATCTTTTGCTGTGTCACTGTTGTTCATCATCATCGTCTCTTCCCGAATAAAACCAATCCTTTCAGACGCCATGGCTAAGTCTCGATCCAAGTTCAAATTAGCCTCTTCAGTACTCCCATCATCATCAATAGTTGACACCGAACACTGATACGAATCCATGAAATCTTGAGCTTCATATGCAGCTTTTCTCATCCCATTTCCCTCACGACCAAGTGTTTCTTGATACTTATCTGAATAATCTTCAAGGAAAGCAACGATGAAATCAACTTTTTCCTTGAGAGAAACATTTTTTTCTTTGTGAAGAGGATCGATATACTTGTCAAGATCCAAATCTCTCGCAATGATCGAGCAACAGCAAGAAGTGCAGCATAAGCAGCAGCCATGGAAGGAGAGAAAAATGGAGCAAGTACTAGTTCATGTGATAGTTGGCTGTTTAGTCAATTAATTATTTAGCTTGTGCGTAACCGTGGTGGGAGACAGCTAGTAGCATTCATTAACCATCGTAACTATTATATTATATTTAAATGATGATCAAAATATAATTATAAAAATAATGAGTGAGTATAATGTAATTTTGATATATGAATTAAAAAAATAAATAGAAAAAATAAAGAAAGAGAAAAAGACTCAAATAAGAGTTGAACCCACAATTTAATGCCTAAGAAACAAAAATTCTATACACTGTAATATACTTAACTTGCATTAAAGTTTTAACATTTTATTAATATATATAAATTTTAAAACAGACAACGACACCAAAAGTTAGTTATTTTAAGTGTCTCAAACTTAATAATATAGTATAAATATAATAAATCATTCTAATTTCTATGCATCTATAAAATATTCATTTATGAAAAATTAAATTTTGTCCTACCAATTATTTTAGATTTTTATTAACTTAAATATGATTTATTAAATTAATTTGTACATGTTGACTTGTATAATGAGTTTGGAAAATGTTGACACAAATTTTAATATTTATTAAAGTTTAATTATATGTACGTTAAAGTTTGGTAAATGTCGACACAAATTTTAATATTTGTTAAAGTTTTAATATTTTAATATGTGTATATATTCTTTAAATAATTATAAGTAAAACAATGTGTGTGTGTGTGTGTGTGTATATATATATATATATATATATTGACATGTTACTTTCACATAAATTTCAATGTTGTATTTAATACTTCTTATTCATTTTTAACGAAAAATGAATAAGTTTATTTTTCATTTATTTAAATTTATAACTTAAATGTCAATGGTGAGAAGAATAGAAACTGAAATGTCTCTGTCAATCCAAAATCAGCTATTTAAATTTATAACTTTTTTCTGAACAGCTACTAGAAAAATGACACTTGGCTAATAAATTAAGACCATTAAATTCAAATGATCCCATATGTAGGCATGGAAAGTCAACAGTAGAATATGACAATCGGGCAATCACGTTCAATTTTTTTTTCAATTACAAATTGGGCATTACCTAAATAAAGATTGGTTAATTGTCGGTGACAAAAAAATATTATGATATTTGTCTTCTGAGTTATCAGTTAATTTTGTGAAACAAATTTTCGACTAAACATTATGAAAATTCTCACTTTTTATGTTCAAAGTATAATTTTTTGTTAGTTATGTTATGTTGATTTGAGTGAAAAATATTTAATCTGTGAAAAAAATATTTTTTTATGGCTAAAATGTTATATTTTACTACAAAAATAACATTTTTTTTATTTGTTATGTTTTGAAAAAATATCATTTTAGAATAATGACATTTTGTATATATGTCTTCGATTCATTGCATCACATTCAATGTTACAACAAAATCATCTCCGACTCATTCCATACAATATAATATTCTCACAACATTTATTTTTAATTTCAACATCAACATACGATACAAAAATTTAAACAAAGCAATTATTGATAATAATTTATAAATAAATTAAGAAATTAGCATCATTAATTAATTTGAAACTTAGGAAATCACATATTTCGAGTATATATATCTTCGGAATATTTCATCAGCGTGAGAATATGCTCGCAATCCTTTTCTTTGTGGGTCTGTATTATAATATTCAATTAAATTAAAATAATAAAAAAAACCATTGAAATAGGTACGAATGTGAAAGGAAACTGTTTGCAGAATACGGACAATGTAAGATGCATAAACAAGAATTTGAATAAAAAATAATAATAATGTAACTTTTATATTCTATCTTTTAATTATTTAAATAAAATGAATCTTCTAAATTAAAATATATCAAAATAAAAGAAATTGATTGAAGCGTTATTGGAAACAATATAAATAAATTTAAAATATAAATTATTGCAATATTCAGTATCACTCATGCATGAAGTAAAATCATTCAAAAATACATTTTGCTATTTTAAGTAATTTCCTGCCCAAATTACTTACAAAAAAAGAAATATAATATTTAATTAGTTTATTAATTTTTCTAAAAATACAATTGGTTGAGTGTTAAAAGTTATCACTACAACAAGGTATTCCAATGAACATTAAATTACAATTTAATAATCATTATAAATTTTTGATCTCAAATGCATATTATTTTGAAATTACCTTAGTTTGAAAGAATTAATGCATTGTAGTTTTCTTCCAAAACCATATGTATATTGTATATCTTGAACTGTCTTCTTAAAAATTCAAATAAGAGAGCACAAGAAAATTAAAAAAGATAGATTCAAATAAGAGAGCACAAGAAAATTAAAAAAGATAGATTCAAAAGAGTTTCAAATGGATATTAAATTGCTCTCAATAAACATGTATATTACCCTCAATAATTAGAAATGTTTGACACTCAATGCATGCAATTCGAGATTTTCAAAATTTGAAATAGTTAATGTATGATATAATTCTGTCAAAAATATCCAATGTATAATTTTTTTCCATTGAGATGTCTTAGTTGAATTTTAAATTTTAAATTATAAATAATGCAATATTGCATATTATATTAGAAATCAATTTTATTCTATTTATCTTACTAAATTTATCTACTCCAAAATCGAATTATGAAATGACTCCTCTTTTCAGCACCATATATGAGTTGAATCCTTCCAAGATGTAATGTTCGTTTAAATTTAGATTTGTTCGTTGTTATGAACTACCTACATATGGAAACAACGAGAACAACGAGACATTAAGTTTGAAATCTGTCTTTCATGATCGAGAAGTAAAAAATATTATTTTTCTATTTGTACAAAATTTTAATTATTACGTATTAATAATGTGATATTTTTCTTCTATATTACAAAGTTCACGGATACATTATAGTATAAAATGTCCCGTAATGAAAATGATTAAACCAATTCTAAAGAAAGTACGCATCTTATTAGAAGACACTTTATAAAATTTATTGACATTGTTTTGGAATACACATAGTAAATGTCAATAAAATAACTTTTATGATTTATACATAATTTACTTATGATCACATGTTTCATTTTTCTTTCGAAATAATAGGCTGTTGTGTATATTATGAAGAGATTTTGTAGATAAAATCACAACTCATTTGGATAAAGATATTGATGAAACAATTATTGTTATCATTCAAATGTGTCAAACACGTGTCATGTCACAAAATTGTTTGTGAATGTGAATTTAGACGAAATTATTGAATTTTAGAAAAAGTATTTTTCATTAATTTTATTGAATGTGACTAAAAAAAATTTATCAAATGTTAAAAAATAATAATATATAGCTTCTCGAAAATTAAATAATTAAATATGCATTAAGGTTGGTGGTCGACATCAATGCAATAAACATGATAAACATCATGTTATTGCCTTATGCTAACACAATCTAAAATTTTGACATATGATAATGATTATTAGCCAAAAAAATTAATCGACATGCGTTGTATTTAAGAAAGTTTTTTAAAATTAGCGAAAAAATAGTTTTTATTTTTATTTTTTACAATTATATTATTTTTTCAATTTAAATATCTATTCATTTTTTACTAGTTTTTCATAATATCATCCCGTGCATCGCACGGGTTAAACACTAGTTATGAATATTAAGATAAATTAGCTGAAATCTGGAATGAAAAATACGTAAAATATTTGGAATTGGACTAAAAAGTTTAATTGATTCAAAATCATGAAAACTAGAAACTGTGGCCCATGTCTTTACTAATCACATTGATTTCGATGATTTTGGAGCGGTTGTAATTTAATGCTCAATGGATCGGCCCGAGGTGAACTTTTTTTGCCGAGTTTATTATATCTCAATGATGAAATTTGTTCTCTCTTTCTTTCTTTTGAATCGGACTATCTAGCTAACTTCGAAGATAAACATTTATATGGTACAAAGACATTTTGTTTTATTTGATCTAGCATTACAACTTATTCCAAATTATGCGCATAATTTTGTTTTCGGAGTTGATTTAGGAGAAAAAAAAAGTATTGTAAAAGAGTTGGAATGTTCTTGCATAATCGAGTCGAACCCAATCAATTCGAAAGCATTCAATCTCATAGATTACTAGAGCGGTAAAAATAGATATTTTTACAAAATATCATTTTAGACATAAAAATATCATTTTAGAATAATTCGTTCTCATTTTTCTCAAAGAAGTAACTAAATTTTCTAATTAAAGATCATTTTAGAATAATGGCATCTCATAGATACTAGAGTTGTAAAATGGGATGAGATTTTCCCAACTCAACCCACTAAAATTGTTTAGCGGGTTAAGTCCATCTGACGAGAGTATGTCTTTCATAAGACGGTTTCACGAATCTTTATTCGTGAGACGGATCAATCATGTTCATATTTACAATAAAATTAATATATTTGACAAAAAAATAATACTTTTTCGTGGATGACCCATATAGAATATCTGTTTCACAAAATTGACCCGTGAGGCCGTCTCACACGACTTTTTGTGATCCGACGAACCTAACCCGTATTGACAATTCTAAAATTTTTATTCAGAAACTGAAATTGTTGTTCAGTCGCTAAGTCAAAGTTCTTTTATTTTTAACTCCCTAACATATAAAACTTTTTATTTTGCACTCCTTGTTCTAGGATTTACCTCATTTATTTACAAATTTCTTTTAAAAAAAATCTTTTTTTCGTCTCCTCCCTCGACCCCATTTTTCTCGACCTTAACCAAAAAAAACAATCAGAAAAATCTCAAAGCTACGAATCGCCGTTGCTACACTGTTACCTTCTCAATCCTGCCCTTCATTCTCCTTCCTCTTTCTTTTCTTTACCACTCGTCTTGTCTCTACAAAAAAAACCCATCCAAAAAATCGCAGAGAAGTTTAAATGGCATATTGGAGAAGATGAATTTGAGTGACGAACAACCGTCAGCGATGAATTTCCCCTGTTCCTCGGCAAGGTTTGGTTTTTCAGTCCACATATTTACCTTTGTTTGGTTTCATTCTCATTTTCCCTCTGCCCATCTCTCCATCTTAAATGGGAAACAAACGTCAAATTACTGAAGCCGCTAACCATTGGAAACCATGGACAAAGACACGATTTTCAGTGACCACAATTGACGAAGAAACAAAATAATAATTAATAGTTTCATACAAATCTACAGAATAATTAAAATTATAATAATTAATAGTTTCATACAAATCTACAAAATAATATTAGACAAAAACTTGTGTGAGACGGTCTCACGGATCGTATTTGTGACATATTAATAAATATAAGTTCATTATGACATATAAGTTCATTATGACATATTTATGTTCATAATTTTTATAACTAATATTTACACAAATATATTCATTTGCTCGTGTTCTAAAAACCGGTTGCTTAATCAAGTTTAAGCGTTCGCTCGTCCCACTATTTTCTTGGAATAATTGTCCAAACAGAAAGTTTTCATTGAAACAAATACAAATTCTTACAATATTCTCTTTCGAAAATATAATTCGTATTCATCGAAATCTGTTACATGAACATGAATAGCATCGTTTCCATTTTCATGTTGACGCTTTTGTATTTGCTTCACTGAGTTTATCAATGATTTTTTACAGTACTGCAACTCAATGTATCGAAGCGTATATGTTTCTCCTATGGCACTAGGAATCTTATTAATCCATTGGGACTGACAAAAATCAAGCTATCAAGGGGTTGATGAAAAGAATGAGGTCAATTAGGATAAACTCGAATAAGAATAAATGTTATTATGAATCACAAGAAGTTGTGAACTTATGGCTAGCTGTATCTTTGAACGGTTGATACCACACAAATATTGAGTTTCGTGTTGCTATTGTGATAGTCACATTGAAGGAGTTGAATTTGACGACTTGAAGGAGATACAACATATTGCTTATAAAAGAGTTTATAAGTTCATTTCATCTAATGGAACTTGTGGAATTTAGCTTGATTGTCAATTCAGTAAAGAGAGTGAAACTGTTTGTTTTTGTGAAGGAGTTCACAAAACTGACAGCTATAATAAATGGACCAATGGAAAATTTTGTCATTCGAAATTTTCATTTTTCATTATATTAACAAAATTTGTACCCTCGTTACATCGGCGTTATCTGATCGTCGATCGAGGTTACGACGAATTCATAATTATTTATTAAGTAAATTTAGGATATAATAATTAAATAATACATTAATATTAGTGTTACTAAATGCAAAATTATCATTAAACATTCTAGAAGATTCTAGAATATACTAATTAATTAATTGATTAATTAAATAAAAGTTATTTAAATTTCGTTTAGATCTCTAATACGATTTATACGAAGAATCCAGTTTCTGATCGTGGATCTGATTCAAGAGATTGAAAAAAGTGATTGATTCCAGTAGATCATTCGTAGATATTTACAAAAAAGAACAACTCCGCTAATCGGGAACTATTTTGGAATTCAACGTTCTTAAACACAAAAGTAAATCAAATATGAACATTCAATGAATTGTTTAAATCATATTACATTTAAGAACGTTTTGAATGTTAAATTGAAAATTTTTTTAAAAAAATTCCGTTATATCTTAAGTGTGATGAAAAACATTTTTCATTCAAAAGTTGGAAAGACATAGTTACGAGAAATGAAAATTAAAAAAATATAATAATAAATTAACTCGAATATTGCCAAACAGGTGCAGTACAGACATTGACTGTTTAGTTAAATAATTATTTAGCTTGTGGGAAACAGCTGATAGCATTCATTAATTATTATAATATAATAAATCATTCTGATTTCAATGCATCTATAAAATATTCATTTATGACAATCAAATTTTCTCCTATCAATTATTTTAAATTTTTATTAACTTAAATATGATTTATTAAAATAATTTGTACAAGTTGTATAGTGAGTTTGGTAAATGTCGACTCAAATTTTAATATTTGTTAAAGTTTAATTACACACACACACACACACACATATATATATATATATATATATATATATATATATATTCTTTAAAATATTAGGGCATCCGCATTGGTGGGTGTTATAACTAACACCACCTCATCAAAAATCGTAGGGTCCATATGCTACATACACATTACATTAACACATCTATTCTCTCACATTCATTTTAACATTCAAACTCATTATTTGTAGGTCCCGCTGTCCACTCATTCATCTTACTATTAATTTAAATTAAATATATTCACTTTCAAATATTTTTAAGAAATTTGAATTATTATTATTTTATATTAATAATAATATATTTTTAATTTAACATTATTTTTTAATTTCCGAATTTTTTTTTAAAACATACAAATTTGAAATTTAATCCAATACATTAAATAAGAAAAAGTCATCACGCGTGTGGGGTCCGCGTGCCGCGACGGATTTCAATACTCCGTCGCAAATAGCGACGGAGTGTTAGACACCGTCGCTAATTAGCGAATTTTTTTTTAAAAAAACTGACACAGGGGCGTTCATACATATGAACGCCCCACACTCTCTCTCATGTGAGTGGGCGTTATAACGCCCACTCACATTGGAGAGAAGGTGTTAAGGGGTGTTATAACATCTCTTTTGACACCAATGCAGATGCTCTAAGTAAAACGATGTATATATTGACATGTTACTTTAGCATAAATGTCAGTGTCGTATTTAATGCTTATTATTCATTTTTATATGTGAAGTTCGAGAAAAAATCAAGAACCTTCTCTCCATCGTGGAATAGCATAATGCATAGCTGTCATTTTCATATGTATTTGAAAATATTAAAATACATTTAGACAGTAAATTTTTTTGAAAATGAAGTTTGACGAGATTATTTTCTCAAAGCAATTATTGGTAATAATTTATAAATAAAGAAATTAGCATTATTAATTAATTTGAAACTTAGGAAATCACATATTTCGAATATATATATATATATATATATATCTTCGGAATATTTCATCAGCGTGAGGATATGCTCGCAATCCGGGCCAATTAAAAAAGTAAGAGTGAGAAAGAAAGTATTTAAAAAACAAAGACTCTGGCTTTTTTTTAAGAAACAAGGAGTTGACTTTTTGATTATTATATTAACTGTAATTAAATTTTTTAAGGGTAATTTGTAGAAAAATACATCTGTCCAAGATTTATTTAAAATTCAGTACCCAACAGTTCTTTTTTGAAATTTAGTACCTGACAAAACACCAACTTAGCTTTTACTACATATTTCATGTATTTTTACATTTTTACCCTTTCAATTAATAAAAAAAGTATATAAATACTTATTTTGGTTGCACATCTTCTCTTTCCACTCATCAATCCCGATTCATTTGAATGACTTGTATATTTAATTTAAATATTTTTTATTAAAAAAAAAACAAATTCACAACTAATTGAATTTTTTGAAATACTTAGTTTTACTTGTGAAATACTTAATTTCAATTTTAAAATACTTGATTTAGTAAATGAAATACTCAGAATGTTATTAAAAACTGGATATTCGAATATGCATTTAAAAAAAAAAACCGCAACTAATTGAATTTTTTGAAATACTTAGTTTTACTTGTAAAATACTTAATTTCAATTTTAAAATACTTGATTTAGTAAATGAAATACTCAGAATGTGTATTAAAAACCTGGATATTCGAATATGCATTTAAAAAACAAAAACAAATTCGCAACTAATTAAATTTTTTAAAATACTTAGTTTTATTTGTGAAATACTTAATTTAAATTTTAAAATACTTGATTTAGTAAATGAAATACTCAGAATGTATATTAAAAAGCTGGATATTCGAATATGCATTTAAAAAAAAAATCGTAACTAACTGAATTTTTTGAAATACTTAGTTTTACTTGTGAAATACTTACTTTTAATTTTAAAACTACTTGATTTAGAAAATGAAATACTCAGAATGTGTATTAAAAACTGGATATTCGAATATGCATTTAAAAAAAAAAACAAATTCGCAACTAATTGAATTTTTGAAATACTTAGTTTTACTTATTAAATAATTAATTTTAATTTTAAAATACTTGATTTATTAAATGAAATACTCAGAATGTGTATTAAAAAGCTGGATATTCGAATATGCATTTAAAAAACAAAAACAAATTCGCAACTAATTGAATTTTTTGAAATACTTAGTTTTATTTGTGAAACACTTAATTTAAATTTTAAAATTAAAATTAAGTATTTCACAAATAAAACTAAGTATTTCAAAAAATTCAATTAGTTGCGAATTTTTTTTAAATGCATATTCGAATAACCAGTTTTTTAATACACATTCTGAGTATTTCATTTACTAAATCAAATATTTTAAAATTACAATTAAGTATTTCACAAATAAAACTAAGTATTTCAAAAAATTCAATTAGTTGCGAATTTATTTTGTTTTTTAAATGCATATTCGATTATCCAGCTTTTTAATACACATTCTGAGTATTTCATTTAATAAATCAAGTATTTTAAAATTAAAATTAAGTATTTAATAAGTAAAACTAAGCATTTCAAAAATTCAATTAGTTGCGAATTTGTTTTTTTTTTTTTTTTTAAATGCATATTCGAATATCCAGTTTTTAATACACATTCTGAGTATTTCATTTTCTAAATCAAGTAGTTTTAAAATTAAAAGTAAGTATTTCACAAGTAAAACTAAGTATTTCAAAAAATTCAGTTAGTTACGATTTTTTTTTTAAATGCATATTCGAATATCCAGCTTTTTAATACACATTCTGAGTATTTCATTTACTAAATCAAGTATTTTAAAATTTAAATTAAGTATTTGATAAGTAAAACTAAGTATTTCAAAAAATTCAATTAGTTGCGTAAAGTTTTTTTTTTAAAATGCATACTCGAATATCCAGGTTTTTAATACACATTCTGAGTATTTCATTTACTAAATCAAGTATTTTAAAATTGAAATTAAGTATTTTACAAGTAAAACTAAGTATTTCAAAAAATTCAATTAGTTGCGGTTTTTTTTTTAAATGCATATTCGAATATCCAGTTTTTAATACACATTCTGAGTATTTCATTTACTAAATCAAGTATTTTAAAATTGAAATTAAGTATTTCACAAGTAAAACTAAGTATTTCAAAAAATTCAATTAGTTGTGAATTTGTTTTTTTTAATAAAAAATATTTAAATTAAATATACAAGTCATCCAAATGAATCGGGATTGATGAGTTGAAAGAGAAGATGTGCAACCAAAATAAGTATTTATATACTTTTTTTATTAATTGAAAGGGTAAAAATGTAAAAATGCATGAAATATGTAGTAAAAGCTAAGTTGATGTTTTGTCAGGTTCTAAATTTAAAAAAAAAACTGTTGGGTACTGAATCTTAAATAAATCTTGGACAGATGTATTTTTCTACAAATTACCCATTTTTTAACTTAATTAATTCTTTTCTTCTCGGTCGACACACATCTTCCTCCAATTAAAATTTACGAGTCAAATATAAAAACAAAATTTTGGTCGACCAAAATTGCTTTGATCGACATTGCTTGAGTCGACCAAAGCCAGGAGCAGACCAAAATTTGGTCGACCTTGTTTGGGTCGACCAAGCAATTTGGGTAGACCCCAAATTGCTCGACCATGGGTAGACCAAGCTTGTCGACCAAGCAATTTGGGGTTTCCCCTAATTGCTTGGTCTACTACCCATGGGGTTTCCACAATTGCTTGGTCGAGGTAGACCCCAATTGCTTGGTCGACCAAGCAATTGGGGAAATCCCAAATTGCTTGGGTCGACCCAAACAACAAGCAATTTGGGTGGACCAAATTTGGGATCTAAATAAGACCAAAATTTTGGTCGACCCAGTAAAACAACATGGTTTACTTTGTGTCGATTCAGTTAAATATGTGATTCATATGTTAAAACATGTAATATTATATAACATAATTGTGAAATTGTGATTCATATGTTAAAACAAATGTAACATAATTGGTTTTGAAATTGTGATTCATATGTTAAAACATATAACATAGTTGTGAAATTATGATTCATATGTTAAAACATATAACATAATTGTAATTCATATGTTAGAACATATAACATAATTGTGACTCATATGTCAAAACACATGTAACATAATTGTGAAATTGTTATTCATATGTTAAAACAACATGTAACATAGTTGGTTGTGAAATTGTGATTCATATGTTAACACATGTTGCATAGTTGTGAAATCGTGATTCATATGTTAAAATATATAACATAATTGTGAAATCATGATTCATATGTTAAAACATGTAACAAAGTTGTAAAATTGTGATTCATATATTAAAACATGTAAAATAATTGTGAAATTGTGATTCATATGTTAAAACATATAACATAATTGTGATTCATATGTTAAAACATATCATATAATTGTGACTCATATGTCAAAACACATGTAACATAGTTGTGAAATTGTGACTCATATGTCAAAACACATGTAACATATGTGAGAACCGAAATTTTCTTCAAAGATACAATTAGCAATTGTAAGGAAATTGTAGGATTTGATTTTTTGTGTATAAAGAATAAATAAGATAATAAGTTCTGCACCTTGGAAATTTATTGTTAGATATATTTTTGATCAAGTCAACAATATTTTATTGAAGACATGCTTAAATTCGAAATTTGGGAAGAGAAGGTAGGAGATTTAGATATCATATAATTATAGGAGAATTAAGGCTTGAATATTACTAGTAAAATTCGAAAATCCTCCTATATTATTTTGCCTAAATATGATGGTGCCTAGATATTTGATATCATGCAAGATTGAGCCAAAGATTGGAGATTTTATGCTAGACTTATTGTCTATTTTCGAAATTCTTACATGATTCTTGCCTAAGTATTGTAAGGCATGGTTACAAGGGAAGCATACCATGCAAGTTGGAAGGAAATCCTCAACCTTGCACCAAAACCATTAGATCTAACAACATAATTTTCGAATTAATCTAGAGCATTGGATTAGAATATGAATCTCCCAACTTAGGTAGATAAATTTTCGAAATTGGAAGATGAATCAACACCAATGGCAAGAATATGAGAGTCAAAATTGAGAGATTTGAACCAATTTTAGGCATGATTGGACTACCATATTGAGCTCCACCCTTCTCCCCTATAAATACCACATCAAAGCCTAGAATTCCCTACACTATATTTTCGAAATTCTCCTAGCTAAAGTTCTCGAAAATCCAGCAAGCATCCAAGCCGAAATTCTGCTCCAAGGTCGTGCAAGAAATCACGTCGAAGTACCGCTCGAGTATAGAGAAAGGGGCGATCCACTTTCCGAAGTCGAGTATCCACGTTTTAGCAATCTAAAATACTGTAAGTGGGCTTATTTTTAAAACTTTAAAATCTCGAATTTATGTATGCATGTTTTCGAATTATACAAGAAAAATAAATAGTCGAGTACAATCTTCTTTCTACTCCTTTTCTTGTATTGTCATACGATTTTAAAAGCACTGTGAGGAGTCGACTATATACGGGAGGGAATCCCAACCACGACGTACCCTTACGCGGTGGGGGACATAACCGCTATACGGCCTCGCCCCCTTAGAGGAGTAAAAATTAAGGACTGACGTCAGTAAACCGTAGAAAGTAGATGAGTCGCAGTGCTGTGTCAATGTTATGCATGTTTATGAAGTATGTATGCAAGTCATGTTTTATGATTCGAAATTATGCATGTTGTCTTTATTGTGCTCGATTTTCCCCCATTTACTGAGTATTCCCAAAATACTCACCCCCTTATGACCCTCCCCAGATAAGCCCGAAGAACAGATTGAGGAGGAAGAATCCGAGCAGTTTTGGGGATGGTGAAAGTTCGAGAAAGTTGATTATGTTTAAGTTATTTTATTTCAGAATTACGTTTCCGCATTAAAACTCCGTCGTCTTATTTATTTTGGCAATTGTAAAGACAATGGTTATTTAATTTGAGATTATGATATTAAACTGGTTTGGTATATACTGTGCTACAAGAGGCTTGTTGTTACGATTATGTGATTGTCAAACAACGCCGGTGTCCTTCCCGAGTTTCGGGGCGTGACAACATAGTGGTAAAATAATTGTGAAATTGTTATTCATATGTTAAAACAACATGTAACATAGTTGGTTGTGAAATTGTGATTCATATGTTAAAACATGTAGCATAGTTGTGAAATCTTGATTCATATGTTAAAATATATAACATAATTGTGAAATCATGATTCATATGTTAAAACATGTAACATAATTGTGAAATCATGATTCATACGTTAAAACATGTAACATATTTGTGAAATTGTGATTCATATATTAAAACATGTACAATAATTGTGAAATTTAGATTCATATGTTAAAACATCTAACATAATTATGAAATTATGACTCATATGTCAAAACACATGTAACATAATTGTGAAATTGTGACTCATATGTCATAACATGTAACATTATATATATATATATTTGTGAAATTATGTGATTCATATATTAAAAACATGCAACATTGGTAAAAATTGTGTAATTATCCGTTAAAATTAAGTAATTTTCGGTCATATTTGTCAAATATATGGATTTATGTGTTAAAAAAAGGATCGACACAAAAGGCAACCTTGATCGACCCAAAATTAACATGGGTCGACCCAAATATAACAAGGTCGACCCAGGACCTATTTTACTGACGGGATTCATCACCTCCTTTTCAGGGAGAGCTAATGCTTTCGACCCAGAAATTAGCGACGATTTGATTTTAACTGTCGCTAATTAGCGATTGTTTTTAAACTGTCGCCGATTTCTTTAGCGACGGATTGTTTTAAACCGTCGCTATTGGCGACGGTTTGTTTAAACCATCGTTAATAACGACGATTTATAAAATCAGCGAAGAGTTACCGACAGTTTTTTTAATCCGTCTCTAATACCAACGGGTTTTTTAATCCGTCGCTACGAGCGACGGTTTAATACAATCCGTCGCTAATATCGTATTTTCGGTCTCTCCAACATTTTATAGCTTGGTCGACCCAAGCAAATGCTTTGGTTGACCAAGCTTTGGTCTACCCATTTTGGGTAGACCAAAGCATGGGATGGGTATACTTTCCCATGCTTTGGTCGATCCAAGTAATTTTTTCTTGGGTCGACCAAGCTTTGTTCGACCCAACATTTTGGGTCGACCAAGATTTGTCGACTTTTTCTTCTGTAAACGAGTCGAAGAAATAGAAGCGATTGAGTTTGTTTAGATTGGAAATATTTGCATCGAGAATTGATGGAAGAAAACACGATGGAAAGGAAATGAAATGAGGTCGACAGAAGATAAACCTAGTTTGGAGTCGACTGAATAACATGAATGAATTTAATGTTAATAGTTTAAGTTAATGATATATTATACTTAAGTAAAAGGACATTTATGTAAATTGACTTGTGAATCCTTTTTTTTAAATAAGTTACGATCCACTCCCTTTTCCCTGAATTTCCCTCGCAATCCTTTTCTTCGTGGGTCTGTATTATAATATTCAATTAAATTAAAATTAAAAAAAACCATTGAAATAGGTACGAAAGGAAACTGTTTGGAATTTGAATAAAAAATAATAATAATGTAAGTTTTATATCATCTTAAATTTGAACGTTAGTCCTAATATTTAAAATTAATATATATCAAAATAAAAGAAATGGATTGAAACGATACTGGAAACTGTAGAAAACGGACTTCCAAAATGATTTTATTTTCATAAATCACTAGGAATCAACAATTATGAAAATTAAGATAAATTAGCTGAAATCTGGAATGAAAAATACGTAAAATATTTGGAATTAGACTAAAATGTTTAATTGATTCAAGATGGAAACCAGGGAATTTGCAGAAATCGATTTTTGAGTTGAGTTGTGTGTTTTTTTACTTCCGTCGTTGCTTTCCTTCTGCTTTTTCTATTTCTTCCATCATTCCAAGACCTTCTCTGTACCAGCACGCATTTTGATTTATTCAAATTATTTTTGAATTCCTTAGGGCTCCTCCTTTATCTTATATAATACTTGGTTCATCAATTCTGATTTATAATGTCCATACCTATGACATTTGAAACATTCAACATTGAACTTATCTGCTGACTTTGATATATAAGTTGTTGGATGGTGGCCTCCATGTCCTCTACCTTTTCCTTGAAATTGACTCTCTTGATGATGATGATTTTGTTGTTGATTCCAACGATCATTGTTTCTTCTTCCTCCTCTACCTCGATCTCTGCCCCTTCCTTTATTAGCTCTACTAGGTGTAGAGTATTTTCTGATAGCGCTTTCAATGCTTGTTCTTCTTTTTCTTGCTGGTTAATTTTTTGCTCATGAACCAAAAAAAACTATTTACTTCATCAATTGACAGTAAACCAACATCATTTTCTTCTTCTATATCACAGACAAAAAAATTAATTTTGATGTCGGGGATCGAAGAATTTTCTCAATAATGAGAAGATCCTCTGTCTTGTCGCCATGGATCCGCATCTAGTTAATGATTGCCATCATTCTTGAACAATATTCTATAATTGATTCTCCTGACTTCATTCGAAGTATTTCGAACTCCGACAAGGTGTTTGCTGCCTCTTAGCTATTGTTGTACCTTGGTACTTCTTCTTCATGGAATCCCAAATATGCTTGGATGTGTCTTGGCAAAGAATGGTTTCCAAGATTGAGTGGTCAATATCTTGGAAGAGAATTCTTTGCTTCAAGATCCTTTAATTTCAGGCCTTCAACCTCTCTTTTGCGCATCTGTCAACACAACACTTGTTGTTGGTTCTGTTACTCCAGAAACTACAACGTCCAATATTCTTTGGACCTCCAGAAGTTCTCCATGAGCATGCTCCAATGATCATAGTGACCAACAATGCATGGAATGGCTGCCAGTACAAAACTTTTGGAAGCCATCAGTTTCACTTTTTCCTCCTTGGAACTCAACCTTTCTCTGGTAACACGGATGGAAACAAAAAAATACTGAATGACGTGTTTTTCACAATAACAATAAGAAGCAGAGGATAAATATTTAATAAAAAAATTTACATAACCTTAAAGTAACATGAAAATAAACATTATCCAACGTTCAAAAACAAACTCCTATTGACTAGGTAAATAGAAACAAACTTATTGACACTCCTAAAGACTAGGACAACCCAAACGTGTACAAACAAAAGAAATTAAATTTTCTAAAAAGTAGGCTCTATTTTTGTTAGCATAAACTCCACATGATGCGAGAAGCGGGGCAAGGAAGGCGGCTTGGGCGAAGCCATGTATAGATCGAGATAACTCCACGGGGCCTGAAATCACTTCCGTCGACAGAATGGAAAATCGATGGTAGAAGATGGTATCTCGATGATAGAAGATGGCAATACCGATTTGGTAAATTATGTCTATGTAATTCTTTTAAGACAAGAGTGGTAATACTTCATGTTTCACTCTAGATATTAACTTGTCTTTCAGAAGTAGTTCTCAATTTTTTATTACAATTTATGTTTGATATTATTTAAAAAATAAGGATTGAAGGATAAAAAAATTTTATCTTTAGGACTTCTGCTTCAACTTCTCTTCATTGTTTAAAAAATTTCAAGTTCAATGAAAATTTATACATTTTCCTTTTCTTTTTAACTTTTTCACAATTTAATTGTTTAAATGCCAAATTTTTTTCAATGAGGTTTTTGCACTTTTTTTGGGTGCAATTTATTTGGATAATAATTTATTGGTTGATATTTGTTTTTTTTTATTATTATTAAGCTAGATCCATTAAATCAATTCTATATTAGTTGAAATCTTATTTATCGAAAAAAGTTGAAATTACCTCTCTATGAAGATAAATCCATTCAATAAAGACATTTTACATACTATTTTAGATGAAATTTTGGTACATCTGATATGAGTTAAAATGAGTCATATGCCTCTTTTATAAAATAATTATCTAAACTATACGTAAAGATATTATATTCAAAATAATTATCTGAACCATATGTAAAGATATTTTTTTTAAATTAATGTTTTTAAAAAAATATTTAATTTCAAAAATATGGTAGATGGTAGAGTTTTGCAAAAAAAGTTTTTTATTTTTAATTTTTTTTTTATTATTTTATTGAATTTGGACTCATATCTTATTAGTAAAATAGGAAGAAAACATGTAAAAAAAATGAATGTTGAAACTCAAGTTCAATAATTTTAAAAATATATCACTTTAAATGATGAGTTAGTCAACCAATTTTTCTTTAAAAAAAATTCTTTATTTGTAAAATATAAATTAATTTATCTTTCAAAAAAAATTTGAGCTTATTTTTGTTTTATAAAAAATTATTTATTTAAATATATGTTGGTTTAGTTTTCGAAAAAAATATATATGCGTCTATCCACTTATTATATATATATATATTTTAAATAATGGATTTGAGCTCCAACTTACATTTTTTGTTTGTAGACTAATTTGAAAGATAATCATTTTTTTTTAATTTTTTTCACAGGCAAAAATTTTTGAATCTGCGTTAAATTATGAAAGATAAATTTCTTAATATTTATAAAATTAATAATTTTCTAAATTGCTGATCGGTTCACTATTTTAAAGTTATTTATCTTTCAAATTAGTCCTTTTACAAAAAATGAAAGTTGGATAGTGTTATCAATTCGGTTGGGTGGGTTGGGTCGGGTTGAATAATAGTACTATTCAAAAATTTCTCAACCCGAACCCAACCCGAACCCGAACCAATCCAAAAATTCTCAAACCGAACCTGAACCCGAATCAACCCGATCAACCCGTATAACTCGATTCTGAATTTTTTAAAGAAAATTAAATAAAATTAAAAAAAAGTAATAATATTTTAATTTAAACACATAGTAACAAAATTTTCCTCATATATATGATTTAAATTTGAAAGTCTAATTATAGAAAAATAAAGTATATTTACTAAATCAAATAAACAATTATTTTAAAAATAAAAAATGTTCAAAATAAATATTAAATTATGAAAATTTATGATATAAATATACAATAAATATTTTTCAGACATACAATATATAAAAATGTAGGCAATATTAATTAGTTATATTTTTAAAAAAAAAATTAAACTTTACGGGTCAGCCCGAACCCAACCCAACCCGATCATTTTTTTCGGGTCAGCTATCGGGTCCAACCCGATCTGACTCGAACCCGAAACCCCAAACAACATAACCTGATTTTTTTCGGGTTGAACCGTGTCGGGTTGGTGGGTCGTGTTTGATTTTGACACCCCTAAGTTGGATCTCCAATTCATTAATTTTAAAAATAATAAAATAAGTGGATCGACACATATACACTACTTTTTTAAAAAAAAAAAAAAAAACTAAATCAACGTATCTTTAAATAAATAAAAGATCATATTCCAACTATTATTATTATTATTTATTAATCATAATACTACTAATAATAAATAAAAAATGAATGGATGGATACGTAAATATTTTTTTTCGAAAACTAAATCAACACATATTTAAATAAATAATTTTTTTAAAACAAAAAAATTAAATTTTTTGAAAGATAAATTAATTAATATTTTACAAATAAACAATTTTAAACAAAAATTGGTTGACTAACTAACCATTTAAAGTGACTTATTTTTCAAATTATTGAACTTGAGTTTTTACTCTATTTTTTGCATGTAATTTTCCTATTTTACTAATAAGATATATGTCCAAATTCAATAAATAATAATAAAAAAATTAAAAAAATAAAAAACAACGTCCAATGCCTTGGTAGCTTGGACGCTGCAATTTTGCAGCACCAGATGCTATTAATGGTGGATGCTGCAAAATATATTGCAACGTCCGTCATTGATGATAGCGTATTGCCTTAATTTTGCAAAATTCCACAATATACCTTATTTTTAAAATTAATTAAAAAAAAACAAAGATATTATATTCAATTTGGTCCGTTCATACTATTTCAAAGAACAAGAATTTTTTTTTTTTTGAACATAAAGGACAAGAATTGCTTGGCCATAAACTGTATATTTGATGTTTATGATTTTAATTTTTTTATTTTTAAAATAGGACAATAAAGAAAGTTTTGAGGTTTAAATCAAATATTAGAAATTTTTTATTCGATTAATCTTGTTTTACATGTGCTATCGGTTCAGTTTGATTTCAATTAATAAAAATGCATATACGGATATAAAAGTGATTTTTTTAAAAGTTTGTTATAATTAGACCTCAAACTTGAGATTTGGTCTCAAATTTGTCCCCAATTTAAGATATTGTGCGAGTGAAGCTATAAGTAATTGGCCATAAACTGATAATTTTTATTCCCACGTCCAACAATTTGCTTGGCATAATTGTCAAACAAAAAACTTTCATCGAAACAAATACAAAATCTTACTATATTCTCTTTCAAATGTGGCTTCAAAACAAAACATTGTAATCAATGACACGAACACGGAAAGCATCGTTTCCATTTTCATGTTGATACTTTTGCATTTTGTAATCAATGACACGAACACGGAAAGCATCGTTTCCATTTTCATGTTGATGTTTTTGCATTTGCTTCGCTGAGATTACCAATGATTTTTTACAATATTGCAACTCAATATATCGAAGTGTATCTATTTCTCCTATACCACTAGGAATCTCATTAATCAGCTCGGCACGCTCAAGAATCAAGCTTTCAAGACATGGGAAATGCTCTTTTTCCATTTCCCACGTCAACAGATAATCCAAGGAAGAGCGGAAGTACTTGAGTTGAGGAAATTGACCTTCCATCATCACCCACTTTGAAACTTTATTGACTGCAATACTTGTCATCTCGAGCACTTGAAGATTAGGGAGCGACCCAATTATGGTCATATTTTCCCAAGGAAAATGGACTCGGTATAGAGATAACTTCTTTAGACCGATTGGAAAAGCATGGTTCCATGTCATTGAGGGATCGGGGTAGTCCATGTCATTGCAAATTGATATTTGCAAGTCCTCGAGGCTTTGTAAATGGCAAAGGTTTTCGAGATTAAAATAATCCCAATTATGATTCTTCATATGATATGCAACAGCCAATTTCTTCAGATTCACGAGTATTTTGATGATCTCTTCGGTAAATATGAAATCGACTACTGTCTGAATTGTTTGTAGATCACTTTCATGAACAATTCCTCTATCAGAGGCATAGGATAAAGGAAAACCATCGTTCAAGATGAGATGCCTTAACTTCGGCATCTTTAAAATTTCATATGGTACTTTGCAAAACTTTTCGAATCCGAAGATATCTACATAAACAACTATAGTTTCGAGATTGGGAAGTTTCGATATTGAGAGTGGAAATCCATAATCTAAATTGAAAGCAAAGTACCTTAAATTGACGAATGTAGAGATTACATGTGGCAATTTCGGCCAAGTTACTTGGGATGCATCCAAGACACCGACGTGCCTAGACCTTAGATCTATTCTTGGCCTCTTATATTTCTCGAATTCGAAGAAAAGTAGAACCGAACGCACGCTCGAATCTAGGATTTTCCATTCATGAAAATCCTTCGTGCAATGAATTCTGAGGCGGCGATATGGATTCTCTACAAATTCTGTTCCGGAATTGGTTTTGGATGACACATGATAAAGAAGCCCCTCTTCTTCAGCTTTTGTTATGCAAATCTCCCTCAACATATCATGGATTCCAACAGTTTCGAGTTTCCCGTCAGGCCCTTTCTTGCTCACCAAGAGCAAATTTCTGCTCACCAGATCCTCCAAATAACGTTCCCCCACATCTTCCAAGCACTTCGACTGATGATTTGGTTTCAAAAATCCCTCAGCAACCCACAACTTGATTAGCTTAGAAACGTCAATTTCAGAATCTTCAGGAAAAGCTGCTATGTAGAGGAAGCATGGTTTTAGTGGAAGAGGTAACCAATCATAACTAAAACACAGTATCTTTGAGCACTGAAGGGCAATTGTTGGCTCTTTAGAACTTATATTTTCCGAAACATTTTCCCACACTTCTTCTCTCATCACGTTGCCTGAAGAAAGGATTAGTCCTGCCACCACCACGATGGTGAGTGGGAGTCCCTTACAATTTTCCGCAATCTTCTTCCCGACTTCCACCAGTTCGAGAGGACAAGACTGTTGTTCGAAAACACTTTCTTGAAGTAATTTCCAACTTTGATCATTATTTAAACCGTTCATTTGGTGAACAGGAGCATCTGAAGATCTTGCATGAGAAGCCACATCTAATAGCCTGGTGGTTAACAAGATTCGACTTCCACTACCATCATCTGGGAATGCCATCTTGAAATCATCCCATGCCTTGGTACTCCATATATCATCAATCACAATGAGATATCGCCTGCCAAAGAGACTTTGATACACTAGTTTTGCCAGTTCTGCTTCGTTCTCATTAGATTGTTCATTCTCGAGGGACTTCAAAAGCCTTGAAAGAACCTCTCTCCTTTGATACTCTTGCGACACTGTGATCCATGCACATTTGTCAAAATATTGAGAAAGGATTGAATCGTCGTATGCTTTTCTAGCCAGAGTCGTCTTCCCAATTCCCCCCATCCCAACAACTGGGATAATTTGGAGTTTAGCAGAGTCTTCGTATAACCGTTCTTTGATAGCGAGCAAGTCATCATCAAATCCCACTACCACTTTTCTGGCAGTGGCTTGGACCGTGGATGAACGATCAACAGGAAAAGAATAAGATACGGATCGCCTATCTTTTTCCGTGTCACCGTTGTTCATCTTCATCGTCTCTTCCCAAATAAAACCAATCCTTTCAGACGCCATGGTTAAGTCTCGATCCAAGTTCAAATCAGACTCTTCAGAAATCCCATCATCATCAATAGTTGACACCGAACAATGATACGAATCCATGAAATCTTGAGCTTCATATGCAGCTTTTATAATCCCATTTCCCTCACGACCAAGTCTTTCGTGATACTTATCTGAAAAATCTTCAAGGAAAGCAACGATGAAATCTACTTTTTCCTTGAGAGAAACATTTTTTTCTCTGTGAAGAGGATCGATATACTTCTCAAGTTTCAAAATCTCTCGCAATGATCGAGCAACAGAAAGAAGCGAAGCATAAGCAGCAGCCATGGGAGGAGACAAAAATGGAGGGGCTCGGTATAAGTTCATGTCAGTCATAGTTGGCTGCTTATTTTATTAATAATTATTTAGCTTGTAAAAACAGCTGGTAGCCTTTCCCTTTCATTAACAATTAATTTCTGATAAAAAGATCATTATAATTTTAGGGACAGCTCATGGATACGATGAAATTAATATTTTATCCGACAACTTTTTGTATATTCTATTTTAAAATTATTTATTTTCAACTTATTTTGATCATGTCCATTTGCACCAAAATTATAAATTAAATTGTAGGCCCGAATTGCCAAAATTACAAATTTATCAAATTGTCTATTAAAAAATATTACAAATTCAAGGCAAAAACTTGTGTGAGACGGTCTCACGGGTCATATTTGTGAGACGGATCTCTTATTTGGGTCACCCATGAAAAAGTATTACTTTTTATGCTAAAAGTATTACTTTTTATTGTGAATATGGGTATGATTGACCCGTCTCACGGATTATGACCCGTGAGACGGTCTCACATGAGACTCACTCCAAATTCAAATAATGTTTTAAATCAATTTCACAGTCAAATCAATAAATAAAGAGTGAGTTTCATGTGAGACCGTCTCACGGATCATAATCTGTGAGACGGGTCAACTCTACCAATATTCACAATAAAAAGTAATACTCTTAACATAAAAAGTAATACATTTTCATGAGTAACCCAAATAAGATATCCGTCTCACAAATACGACCCATGAGACCGCCTCACTCAAGTTTTTGCCATAAATAAAATAAGGCGGCTTAAGTGGGAAGATGGTACAATTCTTTACTCAAGAATTAAACACTCAGGCAATGTTTGGTTCGAATGATATGATTATCGAATGATTAATAAATGATTGATAAGAAAAATGATAGATAAGGATTTGTAATATGTGGTGATAAAATATGTTATGTTTGGATTGATTTTTATGAATAGGATAAGTGCAGAGGATTTTGTATTATACCCAAAATATCCTTGAGAAGTTTTGGTTTCGATATTTGAATTTGATATACATTTTGTAAACATATTTTTATTATTATATCAAAAATGTAATATACGACTACTGTTGACAAAACTCAAAAGTGAATTCTTAAAAAAAAAAAAGTTATCAAGCAAAGGAAATGAGTAATAAATATATAAAATTATTGCTTTAAAAATTTTATGGAAGGAAAACGCAAAGGGCATTTTAGGAATAATATGAATATTTAAAATAAGGATTCTTAGTCCTTAGGTTGTAGGTGGGTTTAATTGTCCACATTTAGTACAACTTAGTCCTTTATATACATGATAAAATGAGTTTAGTAAAAATTGAACCAAACATGGGATTAGACTCAAAACCAACTCTTTATCCTACCTTAACCCTCGTACCAAAGGTTGCCTGAATCAGTGATAAATGTATTTACGATATGATAAATGTATTTACATCAAAAACATACCTGAAGCATATGTGATAGTATAATTGTACGTTAATGATATATTAATTGTGGGAAGAAATAATAATATCATCAAGATTATTAAGAAGATGTTTAAAAAAACAACTTCGATACGAAAGATATGGGAGAAATAGATGTCATTTTGGGAATACAAGTCACAAAACATAGGAAGGACTTGTTTTGTCGCAATTTCACTATGTTGAGAAAATATTGGAAAAAGATAATGCGAATGATGTGTCCTTGATGAAAACACCTGTAGATCCAAGTTTGCATCTTTCCAAAAATAAAGGTGAACACATATCTCAATTAGAGTATTCAAAGACCATAGGTAGTTTGATGTATCTCATGAACTGCACTCGTCCAGATATTACTTAGTATGTCAACAAACACGGCAGATTTAAAAGTAATCCTGTTAATGATCATTTGAAGGCATTAATAAGGGTACTTAAATATTTAAGATACACCTTAAATTATGGATTACAATATCGAGACATCCCGCGGTCCTAGAAGGTTATAGTGACGCAAATTAGATATCTGAAACAAATGATTCGAAATCCACAAGTGGTTACATATTTACCATTGGTGGTGAGGCTATATCATGAAAGTCTTCTAAGCAAACTTGCATTGCTCGATCCATAATGGAATTGGAATTTATAGCTTTAGATAAAGTTGGAGAAGAATCCGAGTGGCTTCGAAATTTCTTAGAAGAAATCTCATGTTGGAATAAGCCAGTGTCCTCAATAATAATTCATTGTGAGAGTCAATCAGCAATTGGAAGGGCAAAAAAAACTATATATAACGATAAGTCTCGACACATCCGTCGTAAACATAATACCACACGACAATTAATCTTTTAATGGCATTATCTCCATTGATTATGTAAAATCAATGGAGAATCTCGCGGATCCACTTACAAAAGGTATGCCGAGAGATCAAATGAATTGTCTATCAAAGGAATGGAATTAAAACCCCAATATTAAATCTTGTAGTGGATACCCAACCTAGTTGACTGGAGATCCCAAAATCTAAGTTCAAAAGGGACAACTAAATTACGAGATTTGTAGAAACACCTGGAGAAATCTCCTATGTATTCCTATGATAAGAAATGTTGCCCACAAAAGGGTATGAGGCCAGGTTCCTAAGATATACTAATAAGTATGTTGGAGTATAGTGGGATACTCTCCTAGGAGATCACCGACGTAAGTGCGAATTGTGACAACTTCAAATATGAAAAGCACTCACGAAACCAAGCAGTGTCCATGGGAGAAATGGACCAAACAGTGAGAACATAATGAAATATTAGAAGTGTTATTGTGTGCATATAATTGTCTTGATTTACACAAAACGGCGAACAGTTTAAGGCATCACAACTACTAATTACCAAGTAAATCCGATTATATCTTACTAAGGAAGATTCAAAGCAAAAGCTACATATCCCGATGCAATAATCTTTCACTAGAACACTATTTGTCGAGTCAATTTAGTCACATGCATTAATTTTCATTCATGTGGGGGATTGTTAAAAAAATGAGTTTTGTACTAATTTGGAATCGATAAAATAATTTGAACGAGTTACGTGACAAACAAAATTACTTCTCGATTACTAATTCGAGTGAATGAGAAATTAATTGAGTTCAAATTTTATCGAGTGAAAAGATTGAATCGAAATGATTATATATATATATATATATATATATATATATATATATATATTTGAAAATAATGATGTTGGCACCTCAATTAACTTGTCCGAAGAGGTGCCGTGATTTGATCCAAACAATGTGTCATCTTATTAGTAAAATGGTGCATCATTTCATGAAGAGGCATGTTTTTTGATTCAAAACTTTTCATCTTTTATAAATAAGACCTCACTCATTTGTATTTATTGCATCAATTCTCTTCTTTTCCTTTTTTTCTATATTTAATTCTAGATGCGAATTTTTTTTAAGCATTAGCACTTAAAGTTCAAATTTTCAAGATATAAAATCTTGAGTGTAAATTTTCTAAACTTATACGCTTAAATTCGAACTGTGGAATTAAATTCGAGAGTTGTCTTCAAATTTTGAGTTTTTTAAACATTTGCGTTTAAATCCAAGTTTTGCAAGATTTAGATTCTTGGAATTGTTAAATTTAACGCTTAGAATTTGAAATTAGAAAGTTTGCATATCATATTGATAGCGTTATAAACATCTCAAGTTTGCGTGGCTTTAACATTTGTCGTGCTTCTATTTTGAAGTCGTAGTCGTTGTATCTTGGGAAACGAATTGCCAACAACCATGAGCACCGGGGTGGGGCAATATCGTTTTAAGGAAAAAGAGTCAAACTCTTGCCTCGACAATTTTCTCATAGCCATTTGATCCACCCCTATTTCTATTCCGAGATTTCCCAAGACAAATAAAAGTATACCAACCAACCAACAAAAATCAAGAACCCCGAGTCAATTGTTAGGAAAAGTGTAGTGTCATTTCACACCTTCTCTCCATAGTTGAATAGCATAATGCAACAACATCATTTTTCGTATGTATTTGAAAATATTAAGATACGTTTAGAGGGTAATTTTTCAAAAATGAATCTCCGGCTAACAAATAAATGTTGTTTTTACAAAAATGAATCTTCGGTGATCAATAGCTTGGAAGAGAATTCTTTGCTTCAAGATCCTTTAATTTCAGCCCTCAAGCCCTGTCTTTTGCGTATCTGTCATCACAACACTTGTTGTTGGTTCTGCTACTCCAGAAACTAAAACCATCCAATATTCTTTGTACATCAAGAAGTTCTCGATGAGCATGCTCCAATCATCACAGTGACTATTAAAGCGTGGAATGGTTGCCAGTACAAAACTTTCGGAAGCCGTCAATTTCACTTTTTTCCTCCATGGAACTCAAACTTTCTATGGTACCATGGATGGAAACAAAAAAAGTACTTAATGACTTGTTTTCCACAATAACAATAAGAAACAGAGGATAAATATTTGATAAACAACCAACCTATATATATAGACTAATACATTACTGAAAGCAACATGAAAATAGACATTATCCAACATTCAAAACAAACTCCTATTGATTAGGTAAATAGAAACAAACTTACTGACACTCCTAAAGATTGGGACAACCCAAACGTGTACAAACAAAAGAATTTAAATTTTCTAAACAAGTAGGCTCGAGTTTTGTTAGCACAAACTCTGCATGATGCGAGAAGATGGCCAAGGAAGGCGGCATGGGAGAAGCCAGGTATAGACCGAGATAACTCCACGAGGGCCTGAAATCACTTCCGTCAACAGCATGGAAAATCGAGGATAGAAGATGGTATATCGATGGAAGAAGACGACATACCGGCAATCACATCCATTGATGTGGTAAATTATGTATATGTAATTATTTTAAGACAAGAGTGATAATTCTTCATGTTTCACTGTAGTTATTAACTAGTCTTTCTGAAGTTGTTCTCAATCTTTTTTATATTACAATTCATGTTTGATATTATTTAAAAAATAATAATCAAATATTGAAAGATAAAAAAAAATATGATCTTTAGGATTTGTACTTCAACGTCTCTTCATTGTTTGCAAAACTTTCAATTTCTCAATCAAAATGTATACATTTTCTTTTTAACTTTTTCACAATTTAATTGTTTAAATGTCAATTATCTTTCTATCAGGTTTTTGCACTTTTTATGGTACAATTTATTTGGCTAAATTTTTTTGGTTGATATTTGTTTTGTTTATTAAGCTAGATCCATTTAATCAATTTTAAATTAGTTGGAATCTTATTTATCGAAAGAAAGTTGAAATTACCTATCCTATGAAGATAGATCCATTTAATAAAGACATTTTACATACTATTTTTAGACTAT
Organism: Primulina eburnea; assembly: GCF_022965805.1. Taxonomy (NCBI): domain Eukaryota; kingdom Viridiplantae; phylum Streptophyta; class Magnoliopsida; order Lamiales; family Gesneriaceae; genus Primulina; species Primulina eburnea. Next base: position 35,717,826 of record NC_133110.1, read on the forward strand.
TTTAAATGAAATTTCGGTACATCTTATATGAGTTAAAATGAGTCATATTCCTCTTTCATAAAATAATTATCTGAACTATACGTAAAAATATTATATTCAGAATAATTATCTGAACCATACGTAAAGATATTGGTTTTTTTGTAAAAAAAATTTTTAATTTTAAAAAAATATTTAATTTTAAAAAATAAGATAGATTTTCAAGTTTGGCAAAATTAAGGCAAAACACCACCATCAACGGCGAACACTACAAATAGCAACGTGTCATGTGCAGCTGTACATGGTACTGTCTGTTGCCTTTGGCAGCGGACACTGCTTTTTATTTTTAATTTTTTTCAGTATTATTATTTCTTTATTGAATTTGGACATATATCTTGTTAGTAAAATAGGAAGACAACATATAAAAATTGAGAATTGAAACTCAATTTCAATAATTTAAAAAATAGATGAATTTAGATGGTGAGTTATTCAACAAATTATTTAAAAAAAAAAATTCTTGATTGTTAAATATTAATTAATTTATCTTTTAAAAAATTTTGAACTTAATTTTGTTTTTCAAAAAAAAATATTTATTTAAATATATGTTAGTTTAATTAGTTATCGAAAAAATGTGTACGAGTATCCATCCATTTTCTATTTTACTAATAAGATATATGTTCAAATTCATAAAGTGCATATACAGATATAAAAGTGATTTTTTTAAGAAATTTGTTATAATTAGATCTCGAACTTGAGATTTGGTCCCAAATTTGAGATTTTAGTGCAAGTGAAACTATAAGTCATTGGCCCTTTGTTTCCTCATTCCACTGTTTGCTTGGCAAAATTGTCAAAACAAAAATCTTTCATCGAAAGAAATACAAATCTTACTATATGCTCTCTTAAATGTGACTTCCAAACAAAACATCCTAATCAAAGTAATAAATTACATGAACACGGAAAGCATCGTTTCCATTTTCATGTTGATGCTTTTGCATTTGTTTCGCTGAGATTACCAATGATTTTTTACAGTACTTCAACTCAATATATCGAAGTGTATCTATTTCTCCTATACCACTAGGAATTTCATTAATCCGCTCGGCACGCTCAAGAATCAAGCTTTCAAGACACGGGAAATGCTCTTTTTCCATTTTCCACGTCAACAGAGAATCCAAGGAAGAGTGAAAGTACTTGAGTTGAAGAAATTGACCTTCCATCATCACCCACTTTGAATCTTCATCGACTGCCATCCATATCATCTGAAGTACTTGAAGATTCGGAAGCGACCCAATTATGGTCATATTTTCCCAAGGAAAAAGGACTCCGTATAGAAATAACTTCTTTAGACCGATTGGAAAAGCATGGTTCCATGTCATTGAGGGATCAGGCTGGCAGCGCATTGAGATTTGCAAGTCCTCGAGGCTTTGTAAATGGCAAAGGTTTCGAGATTATAATAATCCCAATCATGATTCTTCATATAATATACAACAGCCAATTTCTTCAGATTCACAAGTTTTTTGATTATCTCTTCGGTAAATATGAAATCGGCCACTGTCTCAATTGTTTGTAGATCACTTTCATGAACAATTCTTATATCAGAGGTATGGGATAAACGAAAATCTTAGTTCCAGATCAGATGCCTTAACTTCGGCATCTTTAAGATTTCATATGGTACTTGCCATAAGTTTCCGAATAGGATGACATCTGGATAAACAACTATAGTTTCGAGATTGGGCTGTTTCGATATTGAGACTGGAAATCCATTGGGACATGATGCATGGGTTAAGGCAAAAGCAAAGTACCTTAAATTGACGAATGTAGATATTACATTTGAAAATTTCTGCCAAGTTACTTGGGGTGCATCCAAGACACCGACGTGCCTAGATCGTAGATATAATCTTGGCTCCTCGTATCTTTCGGAGAAAATTAGAACCGAACGCACGCTCGAATCTAGGATTTTCCATTCCTGAAAATGTTGCGTGCAATGAATTTGGAGGCGGCGATATGGTTTGTTTATGATTTCTATTCTGGAATTCGTTTTGGATGAGACACCATGAAGAAACCCCTCTTCTTCAGCTTTTGTTATGCAAATCTCCCTCAACATGTCATGGATTCCAACAGTTTCGAGCTTCCCGTCAGGCCCTTTCTTGCTCACAACAGCAAACTTCTGTTCACCAGATCCTCCAAATAATGTTCGCCCACATCTTCCAACCATTTGAATTGATCATTTGGTTTCAGAAATCCCTCAGCAACCCACAACTTAATTAGCTCAGAAACATCAATTTCAGTATCTTCAGGAAAAGCTGCTATGTAGAGGAAGCATGGTTTTAGTCGAAGAGGTAACCCATCATAACTAAAACACAGTATCTTTGAGCACTGAAGGGCAATTGTAGGCTCTTTAGAACTTATATTTTCCGAAATATTTTCCCACACTTCTTCTCTCATCACGTTGCCTGAAGAAAGGAGTAGTCCTGCAACCACCACGATGGTGAGAGGAAGTCCCCCACAATTTTCCGCAATTTTCTTCCCGACTTCCACCAGTTGGAGAGGACAAGATTGTTGTTCAAAAACACTTTCTTGAAGTAATTTCCAACTTTGATCATTATTTAAACACTTCATTTGGTGAACAGGAGCATCTGAAGATCTCGCACGAGAAGCCACATCTAATAGCCTGGTGGTTAACAGGATTCGACTTCCACTACCATCATCTGGGAATGTCATCTTCAAATCATCCCATGCCTGGGTACTCCATATATCATCAATCACAATGAGATATCGCCTGCCAAAGAGACTTTGATACACTAGTTTTGCCAGTTCTGCTTCGTTCTCATTAGATTGTTCATTCTTGAGGGACTTCAAAAGCCCTGAAAGAACCTCTCTCCTTTGATACTCTTGTGACACTGTGATCCATGCGCATTTGTCGAAGTATTGAGAAAGGATTGAATCTTCGTATGCTTTTCTAGCCAGAGTCGTCTTCCCGATTCCCCCCATCCCGACAACTGGGATAATTTGGAGGTTAGCAGAGTCTTCGTATAACCGTTCTTTGATTACGAGCAAGTCATCATCAAATCCCACTACCCTTTTTCTGGCAGTGGTTTGGACTGTGGATGAACGATCAACAGGAAAAGAATAAGATACGGATCGGAGATCTCTTGTCGTGTCCCTGTTGTTCATCTTCATCGTCTCATCCCAAATAAAACCAATCCTTTCAGACGCCATGGTTAAGTCTCGATCCAAGTTCAAATCAGCCTCTTCAGAACTCCCATCATCACCAATAGTTGACACCGAACACTGATACGAATCCATGAAATCTTGAGCTTCATATGCAGCTTCTCTAATCCCATTTCCCTCACGACCAAGTGTTTCTTGATACTTATCTGAATAATCTTCAAAGAAATCAACGATGAAATCAACTTTTTCCTTGAGAGAAACATTTTTTTCTTTGTGAAGAGGATCGATATACTGCTCAAGATCCAAAATCTCTCGCAATGATCGAGCAAGAGCAAGAAGCGAAGCATAAGCAGCAGCCATGGGAGGAGACAAAAACGGAAGGGCACAGATATGCGACACATTTTCTTTAAAGTATAAGTTAATGTCAGTCATAGTTGGCTGCTTATTTAATTGATTATTTAGCTGGTAGCATTTCCATTCATTAACAATTAATTCCTGATTAAAGATCATTATAATTTAAGGGACAGCTCATGGATACGATTAAATTAATTTTTATCCGACAAACTTTTTGTAAATTCTATTTTAAAATTATATAAATTGTGTTTTATTTTCAACTTTTTTTGATCATGTCCATTTGCACCTGAATTATAAATTAAATTGTAGGCCAGAATTGCCAAAATTACGAATTTATCAAATTGTCTATTAAAAATATCAAAAATTCAATTTCACAGTCAAATCAATAAATAAAAGGCAAAAACTTGTGTGAGACGGTCTCACGGGTCATATTTGTGAGATGGATCTCTTATTTAGATCATCCATGGAAAAATATTACTTTTTATACTAAGAGTACTACTTTTTTTGTGAATATGGGTAGAGTTGACCCGTCTCACAGATTAAGATCCGTGAGACGGTCTCACAGGAGACTCACTCTAAATAAAATTGGTGAATGCAATAAGGGAGCCAAGAAAGGCGGCTTAAGTGGGGAATTCTTTAGGTCGCAAGCATTAGCTTAAAAATTACAAAGAAACTCAAGAATTAGACACTTTAACTTAGAAACTGCACACATGGAGGTCGCCTGGATTAAGAAATAGCTGACATAACAAAAAATCAAGGTACATTTTGATGAAAACTGACTATTGATGTAAGAAACATCGTCTAGATTGCATATAATTACTTGCTTATCGTCACTGTTAAGAGGAGTGCGCTTACGAGTTCCGAGACCGAGACTTGACAGACTTCTTCCAAACTCTGAATAATTTCACTGCTGGAGACGCTTCATGATGGCGGGACTCATATACATGTAGCGCTGGGCACAATAATTGGCGAGACAAGTAGATTCACTAGAGCTGAACTTGCTTCCACCAGCACTCGAATGTAAGCTTTCCAATCATTTTCACTAACCATAGCATTTTCTTTTTCTCGCTGTAAAGATTTATCCATGGAACATATCAAATATTAATTAGAAAGTCCATCAACAATACATATGATCAACAAATATCATGAACACAACTCGAAGAAGAAAGTAGCACATATATGAGTTCGGAAATATCAATAAGCAATTTTAGAATGTACCTAAAAAAATTGATTCAAGAGTGGAAAGCTCTATATCACTGAAAAACTAAATGCAGCAAAATAATCACGAACTAAAATTATATTTTCAATGAGTTTAAGAATCTTGAATGGACCAAACTTACAGTTCCACAGCCCCTCTGTACAAAGATGTGCTACATGCCCATAAATCATATGTAATTGAGCAAGCTTCTTCAAATAGCATGACAAGTTGACTAGTGACATTAAAGAAGGGATCTAAATACACAAAGTGATAGTTATGTTGAGAGCAAACTATAGCCTATCAAATCTCCGAGGTTTAAAAGGAAAATACAAGTATATGTATATATACATTATCACGAAAACAACAAAACCTAACTCAGAAAGTAAATAAAGATGTAGTAAACACTGACAACAGAATGTCGACCAAACAAATATAAATATGTACATAATTGCCAGGGGTGAGAGAAAATGAACAAAATGAGGCAAAAACATAGTTGTTGAAAGCGTGCACTTCGTGCGCTTTGAAGTGCGCGTTTCAGTGCGCTTGAAAGAAAAGCGCCGAAAATAATTTTTAAAAAACATGCGCTGCTAAAAAATAAAAATAAAAGCCCTGATGCGATTGATTTCTGGGCTGCTCTCCTGCCTCTGCTCTCTGGCTCACCACCTCCCATCTGACCTCGCCGGCGCTTTGTCTACCTCTCTGCCTAAGTTATGGATCGGTAAGAATTCCTCTTCTTTTATATTTAATGTTTTAGAAGATAAAAATGAATTTCTTCTTTAGTTTTTATAGTTTTGTTTACTTTTTTCAATTCATTGATTGATTATTATGATTTTCAGTTGGTTAATTCTTAAACATGTCAAATACAAATCTGCCAAATCGGAAGGATATTGTTTGGTCTTATGCTAGACTTTCGGATACTAAAAATCCAAATATTGTTTTGTTAGTTGTGTTTTTTGTGGCAAAACAACAAATGACGGGATTTATCGAAATAAGCTACATTTCGCTGGGGACAATAGAAATATGAAAGCTTGTCCGAAATATTCCAAGCAAGTTAAAGAAGAAGTTGGAGAGTTCATGGAGAAAAAAAGTGAATTGAAAATCAAATGAAAGATATTGTTGATTTAGAAGAATATGAGGTTGATATTCTAATAAACAAAAAGGAAAACGGACAATATCCAGTTCAAGCATCCATCCTACAGTCCAAAGTAAAAAGTGTCAGCAAATTGGACCTATTAATCTTTACTTTATGAAAGATGTCGATGAAATTTCCAAACAAAGACGTTCAAAATATAAAAGCTTATTTTATGAAAATAAAAGGAAATTAAGAGACATTGCGGTTGAGAAACTCGCTACACGGATGTATGATGATGGAATTCATATTAATGTCATTAAATATGATTCTTTTGAGCATCGAAATAATGTTATTGGGTGTTATGGATTGGGAACGAAACATCCATCATATCATGAAGTGAAGGTTAAATATGGGTGCACGATCATGAGATGGGTGGATGGATAAATAGAGTAAGAGTCTAATAAAGTTTTCAAAGGAAGTGTATTTATTGAATCATTTGATGCTTCGGAGTATTCTCACACGAGCGACAAGATGTTTGAGTTACTTTCTAAATTTGTGATTTGCGTTCGAGAAAAGAATGTGATTCAAGCTGTAACAGATAACGCAAGCTGCAATGTCAATGCAGGTAATATTTTAATTTTATGTTGCATTCAATTAAGAATTAGATATTTTCATTTTGTTTGATTAAATTTACTTTGTTTTCTCATGTCGTCTTTTGAAAAAACCGATTTCCACACTTGTAAGGTCTCTCTGTGCAGCTAATTGTTTAGATTTGTTAATCGGGGATATATTCAAAAAATTTCTCGACTCAGAACATTGCATTAAATATTTACAATAAACCACAAGTATTGACCATGACGAGGGAGTTTGGACAGAGAAACATGGTAAGAACTGCAAAGACACATTTCGCAACTGCTTTTTTGACTTTAAAGCAGTTTCAAGAACAACAAGCGAATTTGAAAAAGATGTTTCTTCTGAAAAGTGAGCAAATAGTCGATTTTCTAAAGTGGTTGTCGGAAAACGTGTAGCAAAAGTGATTTTGATGCTTTCATTTTGGAAAACTATAGTGTATGCTTCAAAAGTTGGCGGCCCTTTGGTGAAAGTATTGCGGCTAGTAGATGGTGAAAAAAAGTCTCGTATGGTCTATAATTAAGAGTCAGTGGATAAAGCCAAAGAAGCTATCAGAAAAAAATCGTAGAGTTTTTTTATTTCATTGACGACAGATGGACCATTCAACTCCATCGACCTTTGCACGCATATGGATATTTCTTGAATCCAGAGTATTTTAATTAAAACCTGGCATAAAAAATGATACAGAAGTGATGGTGGGTTTGTACAAGTGCATATCAAGATTGATGAGAGGTGATGATTTACAAGATAAGATTACGACTCAATTGGAAAAATACAAAAAAGATGACGATTATTTTGATATTTGATATTTCATATATCACATTTTCAAAGACTTTTGGTTATATTTTTATTTTTTTGAGAATTTTGTTTTCCATTTTTTTTCCCATAAAGCGTGTGCTTTGCTTTGCGCTTTAAGCACCAGACACTTGAGCTCTTTTTTATGCCTCGTGATTTTGACACTGTGCAAAAACAAAGACCAAGCGTGCAAGCGAGCAAATGCGCAAATAGTCGGAACAAATCACCAAATCTTTTCTAGGGACACAGGTTTTTAACTTAAGGGCAATTCTAAGGCACGGAACAACTCTACCATCAACATCCCTGAGACAGGGCCAACCTAGACCCAAAAACTGACGAAACTTAAGGACTTCAAATCCACCACGAATCAACAAATAAAAATAAGGCCACCTATTCGCGCATGCAATGGTCTGTCAACTCTGTATATTAAAAAATTACATCATTAAAAGAAACACCATATTCCCTCAATAGAAAACATGATCAAAACAAGCATTCGTTTCTTTGGGAAATAAATAAATGTTCCGGGATTACAGTAGTCAAATTTTCATGGACCTGCCGATTACTACACAGAATTCAACATGTCATAACAATCTCAATCTGTGACATCAATTACAAATAAGCAGAAGATTCAATTAAAAAAAACTATAAAAAAAATAAAATAGAAGCCAAACAAAAATTAATTCCTCAACAGTTAAAATAAGATATTGCTTCCTAAAGATATTCACATCAAGATTTAATCCACAACACCCAAATGAAACAAACACACGCATTCAAATGAATAGTATTTTGAATAACTTACGTTCAGAAACCTCTGCAATTCGGGGGAGCTTAGCCCTGAAGCATAAATTATTTCTGGTAATTCTGATTTAAATCTGGAAAACCCCTACAAGACTTGGAATGATTGGGTTAAACACAGAACTGGATATATAATTGTGGGCTTGGCCCGGGTACCTCATATTGGACACAAATTTGATATAATATATATATATATATATAGGAATTAAAAATTTCTGTAAAAATCAATTTGAAATTTCAATTTCGATTTACTCAATTAAAAAAAAATTGAAATCACCCATAAATAATTTTTTTTTTTGTTTAAGATTATATAGCACATAAACATTGTTGATTATATAAGTATTTAAACAAAAAATAATGTAAGAATGTCTAACATTTCAATTTTATAAGACAGATCTTTGATCCTATGGACCAATGAAATCTATTACATTTTATGTCAAATTACTTTTGACTATATATACGGATCAAGTCAATCCGTCCCATGAATTTGATCAAAGAAATCATTTCACAAAATATAGATAGAAACGGTCTCTCGATAATTATTTAAATATTCAAATAATATTACAATTTATTTTTCTCCTATATACGTAGTGAATACTTGTGATTTTTACATGCTCTTTTCTAAATAAAAATATATAGAATAGTTACTTTTTACATATTTTTAATAATAGTTGAATATTTAAATAAATAGTACGTCTCACGGAAACATATCAACTTTCTCATATTTACAAGAATAAGTAATATTTTTGGCATTAAAAAGTAATATTTTTCATTAGTTACCTAAATAGGAGACTCGTCTCACAAAATTGGTTCGTGAGACTATAGTAAAAAAAATTTGTGTTAAATAATTATCTGGATTTTCTTGGGCAATGTAAAATTAAACAAAACACTAAAGATATATCAATATTTCAAATCATTCGAATGTCTTTTTTTTTTTTTTTGCATCGTATTCACGAATCACGATGATATGCTCAAAAGATTTTGATGATAGATTCTTGACTTTGTCGATTTGAGAGATCCCTTTGCATCGAATACAAATTTTGACCCCAAAAATTAAGCAAAGATATGGTTCATTTTAATCTTAGTCAATGAGTTTAATAATATAGTATAAAACTTTGTTGGAAATATAAACTTTTATATTTGAGATCATGGATGATATAATAGAGACATATGAAAAAGAAATATAGCTTTTATATTTGGGATTGGTTAGAAGTTATATCATGTTCAATCCAATGTTTTTAAACCTAGATCGGACCGGCCTATTCAGTCGAAAACCGCTCTGAAACACTCCCAGAAACCGTTTTACTGATCAAAACCAAGAACTGGTCTGACCGGTTGGTTCACCTTTAATTTTTTTTAATTTAAATATTTATATATTTAAATTTTTACTTTTTGTTGTATATATGTGATTATTTGGTTTTTGAACTTTGTTAAAAATATTACTTTAATAGCATTAGAGTTTATCTGATTTTTAAAATATGTATATAATTATTTTATATATTTGATTATATATATTTAGTTGGTTAGATTTTAAATTTTTGTAAATATATTTTTTATTTTTTATATGCAAATTTAACTAATTCAAAATATATTATTTACTATATTATATTATATATATATATATATAAAAGCAGAGTTTTTGTCAAAAAATAGTAATTTCTCGCCAAAATATAATTTCTAAAAAAAGAAAGATTTATCATGATTATTGACATATATGTATTGCAATAAATGATCACCTCAATTATTGTTTGCATTGGTTATATCAATTCATTTAATTCATATTTGAACTTAATTAATTTTTATATTACTCCAAATGTAATTTATGTTTTTTTTACGCAAATTAAAACTAAACTCTATTGAAAACATAAACTATATCAAAAATTTTGCATTGATTATATCAATCAGTTTAGTTAAAAACTGTATAAATAAATTTAAAATACAAATTATTGCAATGTTCAATATCACTCATGAGGTAAATCATTCAAAAATAAATTTTTCTATTTTAAGTAATTTCCTGCCCAAATTACTTACTAAAAAAGAAATACAATATTTAATTAGTTTATTTAATTTTTCTAAAAATTAAATTGGTTGAGTGTTAAAAGTTATCACTACAACAAGGTTTTCCAATTAATATTAATTTATCATTTAGTAATCATAAATTTTTGATCTAGATACATATAATTTCGAAATTACCTTAATTTGAAAGAATTAATATATTGTATTTTTCTTCCAAAACCATACGTATATTGTATATCTTGAATTCTGTTCTTAAAAATTTAAATAAGAGAGCCCAAGAAAATTAAAAGAGATTGATTCAAAGAGTTATAAATTGACATTAAATTACCCTCAATAAACATATATATATTACCCTCAATAATAAAAAAATGTTGACACCCTATGCATGCAATTCGAGATTTACATAATTTCAAACAGTTAATGTATGATAATTATGCAAAAAGCATCCAATTTATAATTTTTGTCCTTTGGGATGTCTTATTTGAATTTTAAATTATAACTAATACAATATTGCATATTATATTAAAAACCAATTTTAATCTATTTCACGTACTAAATCTATCTACTCCAAAATTGAATTCTGAAATGACTCATCTTTTCAGCACCATATCCGAGTTGAATCTTTCCAAGATGTAATGTTCGTTTAAATTTAGATTTGTTCATTATTATGAACTACCTTCATATGGAAACAACAATACATTAAGTTTGAAATCTGACTTTCATGATCGACAAGTAAAAAATATTATTCCTCTATTTGTGCAAATTTTTAATTATTACGTATTTACTAATGTGATAATTTCGTTCTATATTACAAAGTTCACGGATACATGATAGTATAAAATTTCCCATAATGTAAATGATCAAACCAATTCTAAAGAAAATACACATTTTATTAGGAGACACATTACAAATTTATTGGCATTGTTTTGGAATACACATAGTAAATGTTAATAAAATAAATTTTCTGGTTTATACATAATTTATTTATAATCGCATATTTCATTTTTCTTTAGGAATAATAGGCTGTTGTGTATATTATGAAGACATTTTGTAGATAAAATAACAATCTATTTGGATAAAAATATTGTTGAAACAATTATTGTTATCATTCAAATGTGTCAAACACGTGATATGTCACAAAATTGTTTGTGATTGTGGATTTAGAAGAAATTATTGAATTTAAAAAAAAATATTTCTCATTAATTTTGTTGAATTTGATTTAAATTTTTTTTTATCACATGTTAAAAAATAATAATATATAACTTCTCAAAAATCAAAGAATTAAATATGTATTTTTTTTTAGTAAGTAATTTGGGCATGATAAGCATCATATCATTGCCATAGGCTAATACTGTGGGGACCCGGACGTTAATCATGTTTTAAATCATAATTATTACTAATTAATCAATTAGTATAAACAGGGTCTACATTTTTTTTAAAATGCAAAGCGGAAACGTAATGTAATTAAATTCAAATTACATATTAAACATATCATACAATTATTGTATACTCTACAATAATCCGACTAGATTCAACTACAAGTCAGTGCTAAATCCTAAGTTGCTTCAAAGCCCGGATCTCCACGCTATCTAATCCAGCCTCGTTCTCTTCTTGACCCTGATTCTAGCCCACCTGTTGCCATGCACACATACAAACAAGACAACAGCCGGATAACTCCGGTGAGATATAAATATCCCAGTATAAATCATGTATACATGCAATCATATAAACAATATAAGAGCATATAACAGAAAATCATATCATATATCAAAATCATGATATGAATCAATAACAAGAATGAATCACATTCTAAACATGTACCCTAATCAGGAACATAAATAAATATCAAGAATAAATTCTATTCTAAGCATGTACCAATATCAAGAACATAACTTAACATTCATCAATACAAATCGATATACTGTCACTCAACCTCGTGACTCTACTTTTTAGACTAGACTCAATCCTAGCCTAGGAATCCCGATTTTCAGATGTGGTGATCCTATACCGAATTCCGTAATAGAAGGAACTCTGACCCTATTACTCGATATAACCACATATGGTGTTCCTATAGCGATTTAAGATATAACCACTTATGGTGTTCCTATATCGAATTACGATATAACCAAATATGGTATTCCTATATCTATTTACGATATAACCACTTAGGGTGTTCCTATATCGAATTACGATATAACCAAATATGGTGTTCCTATATCGAATTCCGTAATAGAAGAAATTCCAATTCTATTTACTCGATATAACCAAACATCCGGTGTCCTGATCTAACCGTCATGGAATGTAGCTCCATCGCTAACATCCTATCTTGAGATATCGTGCAATGTGCCCGTGGAGATACCACCACTATAAGGCACTTCTGTCACAAGATTACTCGTTTAACACCTGTCATCTATAATTCAAGAGAACAAGTATATCAATCAACTCAATGCAAATATCAATGCAATAAAGTAAAGTATGTGATTTAGGGAAACTCGAGTCAAACCTCACTCGAGTTGTGCAATCCCAACTCAACATTAATTTATACCTTTATCTTCTCGCTCAGAAGAAAAAGAAGAAGAAGTCCCGACTCTATGTCGGTCCATTCTCAATCTGATAATGACAATTGAATAGGTATAATATCAATACACAACTCAATTCAATACATGTTCTGATTAATATTCAAATCGAAATATACTCTGATCAATATCGAATCAACTGATTTTCGACGGCATAACAATACAATCTGAATAACCCCGTCAATTCTGAACATCACACATATAATACTGGAACTCATAATCTGTGTTAATATAATTCATACTCTGAATACTACCACAATTCTGATATAGAATCTCAGTCAATATCTTTCAAAAATCATAACAATTACATAAACAATATGTTCTTTAATCTGACTTCAATTCTATAATATTTACGGTAGCAGAAACATCATATCTTAATCATATTCGATTCTAGCAACATCATATTTTCAAAACATCTCAAAACGTAACAAAACTTACGTCCTTGTGTAGCTCGTAGCGAAAGGAGCACGATACTGCGTTCGGATTCGAATTCTGATAGACGGATTTTCCACAATCGCAAATCTAAAAGGCGTAAGGATTTTCTTTCAAAGTCTTCGCCCCTTTTGTCTGAATTCTGAGGAAATAACGTGTCATTCTTCTGTATATATACTGCATGCACTTCATGAAACGTGGCATCATTTTTCAAGCGACACGCATGCCCGCGGGTGCGGTGTGTTCAGCAGCGCATGTGTAGTAGCCCGAATCCCAAATTGGGTAATTAACGGATTATTGGTGATTAAGAAGGTTTAATGTGTAATTTTGACCGAGTCATGATCGGACGGACCGAAGATGGTTCGGAAGCACCGAAGAGTTCGGAAGGTCCGAAGTGGGTTCGGTGGATCCGATCATGAGGTGTCAAGAGCAGCTGGACACGTGCATGTTCGGACGGTCCGAAGTGTATGATCGGAGGATCCGATCATGAGCTGTCAAGAGCCAATGGACACGTAGCGTTCGGACGTTCCGAAGTGGTGTTCGGAGGATCCGAACATGGCCTATAAATAGTGCTCGGATTTCTCATTTGTGACTTGCCATTCCTTGAGTTAAGTCTCCTCTTTGAGAGTTTTGGAAGGATTCTAGGGCTAGTTGTTGTTCGAGCGATAGCCAAGAGCTGCCGGGATTGGTAGCATAGCAGCGCCGGAGTTTCGAGGCAATCGACATCAAAGGGCTGTCGACGGACGAAGGCTTGTTCTAGACCTGATTAGCGGTGTTGCGTAAGGCTAGGCTTGCTGTGATAGAGGTACGAAAGTACTATCCGAGATATCCTGGTTGAGTATACATTCTTATATGTGTTGCATGATTATGTGGTGCATTGATATATGTCATATGATGCATGCTATTATGTCACGTTTATTACTGCACGTTGCATTTCATGTTGAGCCGTATTCTCCTTTGAGATAGCCTTTACTGTTGAGCTGTATCTCTTTCGAGATAAGCTATATCTTGGGGCCGCTCAGCCCTGTCTTGTGGACGCATGGACACCGAGAGTACACAGTGGCCGACGGGTCGGGAGGGCTTCGGTGGTCCGGGACATTTTAGGTCCACGTCTGTCTTGTAGTGGATGCAGTGACCCAGAGGTGTACCGCGCGGCACTATCCACTTGGCGCCTCTAGACTGAGCATTTTGAGATCCTTTGTGATTCCTGTTTCTTGACTACCCCGGTATCATGATCATAGCATGTGCATTTCATATAGGTCTGTATACTCATACTTTTGTACTGGGCGTTCTTATCGCTCACGTCCTCGGTTTTGTTTATTCTTGGACACCCCATTCCCACGGGGCAGGCCTCAGGTTGGACAGCTCAGGAGGAGCAGGAGGAGGACGTTGAGTAGCTGGTTGGTTTAGTTTATCGGTATTGTTGTTGACTTTTTCCGCTGTTATCTCTGATTATTGTTAATTAGGTTAATTGCATGCTTAGTTCTTGACTAGTAGGTGATTCTGGAACGGGTCACTACATTTATGGTATCAGAGCATGCGTGCGATTTTGGGATATAGATTTTTGTTTTGGGATTTCCGTTGACCAATTTACTAGTTTCCCTATTCTATGTTGTAGCAAGGGCTGACCACTGTGGTGATGAGAGTAGTCAGGGAAGTGTAGGTCGTTGGGGTGACCAGGACGATTTGTTAAGCGTCATAAGTTACCGCATGTTTCTCTAGATGTCATTCTTTCCGTTTCTACTCCGATGGGTCATTCGGTTTTAGCCAAGCGTCTAGTGATGGGTTGTCCCTTAGATTTGGAGGGTAATGATGTTGTTATTTTCGTTTTGTTCATTTTCTAAGCTTGATTTCGAGGACGAAATCGTTTTAAGGGGGGGAGAATGTAGTAGCCCGAATCCCAAATTGGGTAATTAACGGATTATTGGTGATTAAGAAGGTTTAATGTGTAATTTTGACCGAGTCATGATCGGACGGACCGAAGATGGTTCGGAAGCACCGAAGAGTTCGGAAGGTCCGAAGTGGGTTCGGTGGATCCGATCATGAGGTGTCAAGAGCAGCTGGACACGTGCATGTTCGGACGGTCCGAAGTGTATGATCGGAGGATCCGATCATGAGCTGTCAAGAGCCAATGGACACGTAGCGTTCGGACGTTCCGAAGTGGTGTTCGGAGGATCCGAACATGGCCTATAAATAGTGCTCGGATTTCTCATTTGTGACTTGCCATTCCTTGAGTTAAGTCTCCTCTTTGAGAGTTTTGGAAGGATTCTAGGGCTAGTTGTTGTTCGAGCGATAGCCAAGAGCTGCCGGGATTGGTAGCATAGCAGCGCCGGAGTTTCGAGGCAATCGACATCAAAGGGCTGTCGACGGACGAAGGCTTGTTCTAGACCTGATTAGCGGTGTTGCGTAAGGCTAGGCTTGCTGTGATAGAGGTACGAAAGTACTATCCGAGATATCCTGGTTGAGTATACATTCTTATATGTGTTGCATGATTATGTGGTGCATTGATATATGTCATATGATGCATGCTATTATGTCACGTTTATTACTGCACGTTGCATTTCATGTTGAGCCGTATTCTCCTTTGAGATAGCCTTTACTGTTGAGCTGTATCTCTTTCGAGATAAGCTATATCTTGGGGCCGCTCAGCCCTGTCTTGTGGACGCATGGACACCGAGAGTACACAGTGGCCGACGGGTCGGGAGGGCTTCGGTGGTCCGGGACATTTTAGGTCCACGTCTGTCTTGTAGTGGATGCAGTGACCCAGAGGTGTACCGCGCGGCACTATCCACTTGGCGCCTCTAGACTGAGCATTTTGAGATCCTTTGTGATTCCTGTTTCTTGACTACCCCGGTATCATGATCATAGCATGTGCATTTCATATAGGTCTGTATACTCATACTTTTGTACTGGGCGTTCTTATCGCTCACGTCCTCGGTTTTGTTTATTCTTGGACACCCCATTCCCACGGGGCAGGCCTCAGGTTGGACAGCTCAGGAGGAGCAGGAGGAGGACGTTGAGTAGCTGGTTGGTTTAGTTTATCGGTATTGTTGTTGACTTTTTCCGCTGTTATCTCTGATTATTGTTAATTAGGTTAATTGCATGCTTAGTTCTTGACTAGTAGGTGATTCTGGAACGGGTCACTACAGCAGGTGCGCTCAAGCTTCGGCTACTTTATAATTTTCAAAAATTTTCGACCGCGGGTGCGGTGTCACTACCGCGGGTGCGGTCCCTCTTGCACCGCGGGTGCGGTATCGCTTCGAATAAAATTTGCCAACTTTCTGTCCATGCACCGCAGGTGCGGTCTTTGTTGCACCGCGAGTGCGGTGTGGCTTCGGCCTTTCTTAAAAAAATCCACAATTGCATGACCGCGGGTGCACTCCTGTTCTGGGCGCGGGTGCGGTCTTGTCTCAAATAAAAATTCTTATTTTCTCATGTCTTTTCTACCCTCATTGCATGTCATGCATTCTCATATCTTCCGAGTCTCACGTTAATGAAGATTAATAATCTTGGTTTATCAATTCTATAATTCCTGGGCATTACATTTCTCCCCTTCTTAGATCTGAGTTCGTCCTCGAACTCACAAACAATCAATTCAGATATATCAGAAGATATGTATAACAGAGTTTAAATCAAATTCTCATCTCAATGAATTCATTCTGAAATCTCTTTCTTGTATCAACCTCTGATTTCAAATCTGGATAAAATATACCCTGAATGTCTGTCAATATGTGACAAGTCTGAGAGAAAGCTCGTGGTATACCCTGTCATAAGTACAAAATCAACCGGAAATCATAATCCGATATACTCTATTTCTGTATTCTAATTATTCTGACCATTTTTCCTGACATCGATCTGTGTCATTTGGTTATATTTGTACGTCATCTTGTACAAACTAATAGATATAGATTGAACAATCTGTCAATCACAATCATATCATATCCTAATCTGGAAAAATGGCGGTAATTTCATTACAAAAGCCATAGAAATGTACTCCCATTTCTATTTAGAACTATACAATTCTGTAATAAATCTTCTGATTTCTATCTTTCTGTCTTTTCTGTTAGTGATTCAGACGTATCAGTACAATTTCTGCCAACATTTCAATACAATTTCTATCATAACTGATCTCATCTGTCTATATCACAATTATTTGTTCGAATATCATACATTTTCAATCATCAGACTGAACACTGAATCCACTACGGTGCATTTCTGACCCTATCCGTGATTTCAGATCCGAACTACTGATATAAACAAATTAGTTAATAACATAAATTAAAGAAGAAATACCTACCTGGTATTCGGTTCTGACTATCAAATCAAGTTTTGAACAATCTGATCAAACTTCTAAACTACTTTAATCTTCAAAATCAGTTCTGACTCGACTGAACTGTATATAAGCTCAACGGTTCTTAACGATCGGTATCTAAAAACGAACTCATAATGATAATAATATCGGATCAGATTCAGAATATCAATACGCAATACTGATCTAATAACTGCATAGAACGCAATTTCTGACATTTCGAAAATTCTGCCATATTCAATGTCGTACTCAGCCACTGATCACGGTCTCACCGTGCTACAATCAATCAGTATACTATTTTCAGATATCACGGACTCTGAATACAATCTTTTACCATCCCGATACATATCCGAACAATTTTGTATGCAACAATTTCAGTTCCCAGAATATTCAATAAAAATTTCAACTGTTCAATTCAATCGGTTATATGCTATGAATATAATAAAATGTCATAGACAAAACAAGCATAAAATCATCATAACACTTCCGAACACAGACTTTATCAATCCAAACACAGAACTGAAGTCTTTTACAGAGAAACACATAATCAGGTGTAACTCTAATTCTCCGGCAGTAAATCTTTCAACTGACATTCCAATTCTTTCAGTTCAATCAGTATTATTTATTAAGAAATTCTAAAATGAAACCCATACCTGGTATCGAATCAAGACTGACATCATTCTTCCTGATACAGAACAAACCTGAAATCTCATCTGAAAGACTATAGCAAACTTCCTGCTACTAGTAAATCTATTCATGATAGACTCAACTTCAGTCATCAACTGAATACATAAGGAATTACTCCATTCCTTTCGATAATCATCGAATCATAACAATACAGATATCAAGGAATTTAAAATCTAAATCCTTATCGTATAACATTCATTCCTTGGCCATTTCAGGTTCGAATCTTACCATCTCCTGGAAAGAATCTAAAATAGCTCTGTACTTGTTCGATATATCAATATCAATAACGTAATCCGAATCAGGCAACACAAGTACAACACCCTTTAACTCGTTTTCATTCTCAGCTTACTGTAGTATATAATATGTCACAGAATTCACCGATATCAATTCTTTTCCCCAAAGAGTATAAAGGTCAGTACTACAGTAACACAGACCCAACAGGTACAACATATATCAACGCAACTCAGTCACAGATAAACATCAAGAATGCATTCGTATATATCAATACATATGCAATACAATCATAAAAGATCAATACCTGTCACTATATCATCAAGGGTGTCCTGGTTCTGTTCCTCGATCCTTTCCACCAGATGATCCTGCTCCCTGAAATCTTCAGGGACCTCTCTGTGGACAAGCTTTAGCGAAATGTCCTTGTTGTTTACATATATTGCACCTACCAGTTACTCCCCGGCATTGCTCCGTGAGATGTCTCCCGCCACAAACTCTGCAATAGGTTCCAGTATAACTCGGGCTGGAACTACTAGAGCTAGAGGAACCACTCTCTAACTTCTTGAATGGCTTCTTTCGAGCTTTCAGCAATTCCTGCTTTCCACTCGTGCTACCGCGATCAAATCGGAGAGGGGATTGTTGTGTCTGGGGTTGTCACACACAACCTTCCTAGTTGTCTAATCAGACTCGTCTCCGCTCTCTTCGCTCTACTCAAGGCATCAGCAAAATGGTACGGTCGCTGTATATTCATCAATGCAACTATCTCCGAGTTCAATCCTCTAATGAACTGAGCCATTACAGCTTCATCATTCCCAGCTACATGAGGAGCAAAATGCAGTAGAGTAGAGAATTTATCAACATACCCTTCAATATTCAGTTGACCTTGGCTCAAATTCTCAAATTCTAATTTCTTGTCCTCTCGGTACGATCCTGCGAAGAATCTTCGATAAAATTCAGCTTTAAAGACTTCCCATGTGATCACAGTACCACGTAGTTCTAATATTCCTTTGGTTGTAATCCACCAACTCCTGGCAGCCTCTCTTAACTGATGGGGCACCAGTTTAACTCTCTGTTCATCTGTACAATCAAGTAAATCGAACAGTATTTCTATGTCATCAAACCAGTTTTCACAACCTTCAGACGTCTCGATACCACTCAGAATCGGCGGTTGCAATAACTGGAACTCTCCCAACTTTATTTCCATCTGAGTTTCTGATACATCTATCTGATCAGACGAAGTATTACCCCTTTCTGGAATCCTTCTAGGAGGAGTATCTGATAATCACAGATATTAGTAGTAACAGGAGACAAATCCGTCTCAATCCCAATCTGATCAGCTTACCTCTGATCAATAATTGGTTCTGATCCAGTTTCAAATAATACATATTACCAAATCAACTCAGATATTCAGGTAACATGTAGCTTCATATACAGTAAAAACATACTGAAATCTTAGCATATACAATGTAATTTCAACATTATATTCAATCATATGCCATATAAATCCAGGCAGTAACATATAATATCATGCTAGCATACACAATGTAATTCCATTATAATCAATCACATGCTAGCAATCACATGCAAGGAAAGAAAACTCATTCTACCCCGCTCACTCTTCTCTATCTCAGTGCTAAGGAACCTATAGTTCAAGGACCTACAGCTCTGGAACCTAATGCTCTGATACCACCTGTTGTGGGGACCCGGACGTTAATCATGTTTTAAATCATAATTATTACTAATTAATCAATTAGTATAAAAAGGGTCTATAATCAATTAGTATAAACAGGGTCTACATTTTTTTAAAATGCAAAGCGGAAACGTAATGTAATTAAATTCAAATTACATATTAAACATATCATACAATTATTGTATACTCTACAATAATCCGACTAGATTCAACTACAAGTCAGTGCTAAATCCTAAGTTGCTTCAAAGCCCGGATCTCCACGCTATCTAATCCAGCCTCGTTCTCTTCTTGACCCTGATCCTAGCCCACCTGTTGCCATGCACATATACAAACAAGACAACAGCCGGATAACTCCGGTGAGATATAAATATCCCAGTATAAATCATGTATACATGCAATCATATAAACAATATAAGAGCATATAACAGAAAATCATATCATATATCAAAATCATGATATGAATCAATAACAAGAATGAATCACATTCTAAACATGTACCTTAATCAGGAACATAAATCAATATCAAGAATAAATCTATTCTAAGCATGTACCAATATCAGGAACATAACTTAACATTCATCAATACAAATCGATATACTGTCACTCAACCTCGTGACTCTACTTTTTAGACTAGACTCAATCCTAGACTAGGAATCCCGATTTTCAGATGTGGTAATCCTATACCGAATTCCGTAATAGAAGGAACTCTGACCCTATTACTCGATATAACCACATATGGTGTTCCTATAGCGATTTAAGATATAACCACTTATGGTGTTCCTATATCGAATCACGATATAACCAAATATGGTATTCCTATATCTATTTACGATATAACCACTTAGGGTGTTCCTATATCGAATTACGATATAACCAAATATGGTGTTCCTATATCGAATTCCGTAATAGAAGAAATTCCAATTCTATTTACTCGATATAACCAAACATCCGGTGTCCTGATCTAACCGTCATGGAATGTAGCTCCATCGCTAACATCCTATCTTGAGATATCGTGCAATGTGCCCGTGGAGATACCACCACTATAAGGCACTTCTGTCACAAGATTACTCGTCTAACACCTGTCATCTATAATTCAAGAGAACAAGTATATCAATCAACTCAATGCAAATATCAATGCAATAAAGTAAAGTATGTGATTTAGAGAAACTCGAGTCAAACCTCACTCGAGTTGTGCAATCCCAACTCAACATTAATTTATACCTTTATCTTCTCGCTCAGAAGAAAAAGAAGAAGAAGTCCCGACTCTATCTCGGTCCATTCTCAATCTGATAATGACAATTGAATAGGTATAATATCAATACACAACTCAATTCAATACCTGTTCTGATTAATATTCAAATCGAAATATACTCTGATCAATATCGAATCAACTGATGTTTCGACGGCATAACAATATAATCTGAATAACCCCGTCAATTCTGAACATCACACATATAATACTGGAACTCATAATCTGTGTTAATATAATTCATACTCTGAATACTAACACAATTCTGATATAGAATCTCAGTCAATATCTTTCAAAAATCATAACAATTACATAAACAGTCTGTTCTTTAATCTGACTTCAATTCTATAATATTTACGGTAGCAGAAACATCATATCTGAATCATATTCGATTCTAGCAACATCATATTTTCAAAACATCTCAAAATGTAACAAAACTTACGTCCTTGTGTAGCTCGTAGCGAAAGGAGCACGATACTGCGTTCGGATTCGAATTCTGATAGACGGATCTTCCACAATCGCAAATCTAAAAGGCGTAAGGATTTTCTTTCAAAGTCTTCGCCCCTTTTGTCTGAATTCTGAGGAAATAACGTATCATTCTTCTGTATATATACTGCATGCACTTCATGAAACGTGGCATCATTTTTCAAGCTACACGCATGACCGCGGGTGCAGTGTGTTCAGCAGCGCGGGTGCGCTCAAGCTTCGGCTGCTTTATAATTTTCAAAATCTTCGACCGCGGGTGCGCTACATACAAGACCACGGGTGCGGTGTCACTACCACGGGTGCGGTCCCTCTTGCACCGCGGGTGTGGTATCGCTTCGAATAAAATTTGCCAACTTTCTGTCCATGCACCGCGGGTGCGGTCTTTGTTGCACCGCGAGTGCGGTGTGGCTTCGACCTTTCTTACAAAAATCCACAATTGCATGACCGCGGGTGCACTCCTGTTCTGGGCACGGGTGCGGTCTTGTCTCAAATAAAAACTCTTATTTTCACATGTCTTTTCTACCCTCATTGCATGTCATGCATTCTCATATCTTCCGAGTCTCACGTTAATAAAGATTAATAATCTTGGTTTATCAATTCTATAATTCCTGGGCATTACAAATACAATCTAAAATTTTGATATATGATAGTGAGTATTAGCCAAAAAAATTAATCGCATGCGTTGTAATTAAGAAAGTTTTTTAAAATTAGCAAAAAAATAGTTTTTATAATTATATTATTTTTTCAATTTAAATATCTATTCTTTTTTCACTAATTTTTAATAATATCATCCCGTGCATTGCACATGTTAAATACTAGTTTTATATAATATAACAATGTTCTAATCCGACCGTATGATTGAATCTGTCAGAGTAGTTGAACCACTATTTTAAAATTGACCGGTTCGATCACCGATATGGTTATAAAAACATAGATTCAATCATTAAATATATCAAGTAATTTATTTTCATTTCAAAATTTCACCTAAAATTTTATTGCATTTCTTGGAATTTTTATTTGTATTAACACGATAGACAATTATTATGCGATATAGGAACTCGAACTAATGACATTTTAATTTGTAGCACACGAATAGGATGTGTCACTTGGTAGTATTTATGATGTATTAATTTGCCATTTGATTTATTGTATGATTTTTATACTATAAATAAAATTGAACAAAAGCAACATCTTCTTCATGAAGGAAAGAACCTATCCAATCCCATTTTAAGTCAATGTCTCTTTTGAGGGATTTACTTTATCCTAAAGCTCTAGTCTTTTTCATTCTTTTTCGCTTTCAACCCTATCATTTTTTTTTAAATAAAAATCAAGAAAATAAAGATATCACACATGATGCTTTATATATATTTATATTAATCCAACCTTATTTAAAATATTTATATACGTGGAGAAATTAGCTTTATGTGTCAGACATCCATAATTCGCATTTAATATCAAATTATCATTCCATTTGGTAATTATGACAGCAGTCTTTGGTAATGAAGCAGTCCAAGTTTTCAACCAACGCATTGATAATTGTGCTTTCACAATCCATGTGTTTGACCCTGAATTAGCACTTTATCGGATGAGAAATTAAGACATTTGTCATGCATATATGTTTGTTTTTTTAACTCAGAATGTTAGGAATATAAACGAGTCAAACTAATTATGAATAGTTCGTAAGCGACTCGGTCAAGCTCGAGTCAAGTTTGAATAGCTCGACCGTTCACTCGAGTTGAGTTCAAGTTTAATTTTTGCCCATATAAATACAAAATTTAAACCTAAAAATCATGCTACAAACATTATAGAACTTTTTGAGGTTGAACTTCAATAACTCGATATTTTCACGGACCGAGCTTGAGCTTGAAATGAATAGTCAGTCGAGCTCGAGTTGTATGATTGTCGAGTTTGACTCGGTTCATTTGCATCCCTACTAAATACAGTAAAAGATCGTGTTTTAATTGTATCGTTTAATTTCTTTACAATTTTAGTCATTAGAGTTGACGAGGCTCCAAACATGTCATTGCTCCGGGAAAAAAAATGATTAAAATTGCAAAACAAATTATTAAAATTATCATCCACTCATGGCAATTTCCTTTGTTGATTAGGATGAAATTAAAGTCGAATAAAAAATAATATACCAATAGATTATTTATATTATTGACTCATAAATTCGAGTGGAGTGGGATGATAATTAATTAATTATACTTAGATATCTTTTTACAGACAAACAATGTGCTTTCGGATTTAAAAAATTGTATGCAAATTACGGCGTGGACACAACATTTTTCTAAAGAAAAGTTTCCTAGAAAGAAAATAAGCCGTTAAAATACTCTTTTATATAGAACCCCCGAGTGTAGAACTCTCCGTGCACGTCCACCCTTACTCTTTAAGTCTCAGTTTCATTTAAATTCCTTGCTGTGTTTGCCACATTCATCATCAGATTCATAATTTTTTTTCTACATTTCGTAGAAATCTTCTATAATCGTCTTTTGGAGGGAATTCGTCGATGACGGACAAGTTTAGCTTCGTTAAAGATGGAGTTATCAGCAAATTGCCTCCCGGATTCCGGTTCCAGCCGACGGATAAGGAGATCGTCTTTCAGTACTTGGCCCGGAAAATATTTTCATATCCACTGCCTGCTTCAATCATTCCAGAAATCGCCATTTCGGGTTCTGGTCCCTGGAGTTTTCCAGCAGGTAGTTTATCATATCTTTTCCCTACCTTTTCAGCATTCTTGATTCTGTACTACACATGCATATGCAATAGGGTTTTCTGTAATTAGTTCTTTATTTGTTTTTATAGGCGATTCGGATCAAGAAAGGTACTTTTTCATCAACAAGGCCAACTATGGAAACCAGAAACGAATCGTAATACCAACTCGTGCTGGTTTCTGGAGGGCCATTGGTCCGGAGAAACGAATAGTTTGCTCGAAAACGATGCCACTAGTCGGGATCAAGAGGACGCTGGTGTTCTACGAGGGGAAGAACACTCGAGTCGCGAGAACTGATTGGATCATGCACGAATACTATATTACTGCCCTTGCAACAGCAGCTAGTACAATCCAGCAGAAGAAGAAAATTTCTCTGGTATGATTATTTCTATATGTTTTTCGGTTTTCCAAATTCTTGTATAGTTTTCTTGGTACTCATCGGATCTTGATTCTATATATATAGTTGCAGGGATCTTTAATTCCAATAGGAAACTGGATTTTGTGCCATTTGTCTACGAAGAAAACAAGTGATCATAAGGGAAAAATCGATTACAGCGCGGGACTTGGGAGTTATAGTTCTTCTTCGTCATCTTCTTCAGTGGATTCTGATTCTTCTAGCATTCTAACTGAGGTCTCTTCAGATATTGTCTCCAATGATGAAACTAATTAGTAGCAAGAATTTAATGTACTTCATTTCCCATCTTTTTTATAGATTATTCAAAGTTATTGATCAGTAGTTACATTTCTTCAAGATGAGATTTATAAAATGTATTTAATGCATCACAGCACCACCTGAACTTGGTTCACGAGGGCTGGTGCAGAATTATCATCAATGAAACCAACATTTCGGAGTATTCAATGAACCGTTGGACTCCATCGCTACGTCGATTAGCTCGACTCTAAGTGCACCACATTTTGCTGGCTGAGAGTTTGATGGGTTGATCTCGTTCAAAATTAAATTGGTTACGCATCTATAGAATTATAAAAAACATCGTTTGGAGCTAATATTGAAATTCAACATTTTTTTTTCATCATCTTGGCTCAAGTTTTATAATTATTTGAGTTAAAAAAATAGCTATGTTGTCAGTATCATCCAATCATTCATCATCATCTCACGAGCCAAACGGTACACCAGATTTAGATGAATTGTGAGAGATGTGGCTAAATAAACATACATGATGAGGGTTCTTTTGATAGCATAGATGTGAGAGAGGTCACTGCATCATCTAGTATTTCGCTCAAGTTTTACAATAATTCGAGTTAAAAATTAGTTATGTTTTTGGTATCATCTCATCATTCGTCATTTCATCTCATGAAGTCAAGCCGTATATCAATACTTGGATCAAATCGGGAAAGAACATTGTGAGAGAGATGTTGTTGAATAATTATAGATGAATGGTTCTTCTGAAATTAGAGAGCTAAACCTAGCTTTTCTATATAACCTAAATCGATTTAAGCTCGAATGAGCCTTTATACAACCACACTTTTAAAATTTAAATGAGATCAAAATTTGTAAATGCATGTGCTAGCTAGCGATATAAAATAAATAAAGGATAGGACTTTTCACTGTGAGAACCCGAATTTCCAGCAGCGAGCATTTTTGCAGAAGCTATCAATATTCAGCAGCAATGCAAAATTTCCAGCAGAAGCTAATATTTCAGAAATGGGTCTTTTCCAGCCGACAAAATCCAGCAGACAGAATCCAGCAACAGAAGAGTTCAGTAGCGAGATTCCAGCAGATAGCTACTGATTCTGCTCAAGACTTTTAACTGAAGCATTTAACATGAAATAAAGGCTGTTGATGCCAGATTATGGTCATTAATTGGAAGGATAACAGTCAGATTTTGGCCTACAAATAGCACCCTCAACCTCTGAATTGGGTTACACAAATCTTGAGATTATCACCTGAATTTTCGAGCTAAGAGAGTGCTTATTTTCGAGCATTAAAATCCAGTAGAAAGAGCAACCAGATTCCAGAAGACTGCAACCGAAACTTTCAAGCAAATTATTACTGTAAGTGAGCTTATGTATAAATATCTTGAAATCAGTTTGATAATTCTGTTTTTAAAGCACAGTTTCTGTATGTTTGATATCTGATTTTTGAAGCACTGAAACCACCTAGTGAACTAATGGTAGGAATATATATTCTGAACATCTCTGAATTCTGATTTCTGATTCTTGCCTCACCCCTTAGAGGAGAGAACATATAGGGGACTGATATCAGTTTAGCCATGAAATTCACTAACATGCTCAGTGCTTACTAATTCTGATTTCTGAATTCTGATTTCTGTTATGAAAATAAGAGGTTTCTGTATATTATTGTATTACTGTTTTTGTTGAAAACGCTTTCGAAAACTGGGAGTTATACCCGCCCCTGCTTACTGAAGTAACAATCATATCACTCACCCACCAAACCCATCTCAGATAAGAACGAGGAAGAAATATTAGAAGAAGAAGAAGAGAGCAGATCCAGTTCTGGGGCTGGTGAAGAAGACTATTGTTCTCAGTTTATGTTTATGTTAATTCCGCCGCGTCTGTTAAGACACTGTTATGTCTGGTTTTACATTTCCACTGTAAAGCATTAGTATTCGAATTCCAACAGACAATTGATTTATTCCGTATTATGAATAAAAAGGCTGGTTTCTGAATTTTGTACTTCTGAGGCTTGTTGTTTTTGAATGTAAATTTGAGAGCAACGCCGGTGTCAACCAACCCCCGTTCCGGGGCGTGACATTCACCATTTTGATCTCTCTCTTCCTAATACCTATTTGCATCTTCAAACTCAACCTAGGTCTTGTTTCCTATCTCCTCTTCACTAACAATGTCGGCCTCGGGGCCGATCATCGTCCTCCCCGAAGATGCGAGCGATGAGCTTTTTTTCACATATTCCATTCTTATTTATGATATCAATCCCGTTACTATATATATATTTATATTATGTAGACCCTATCTTTATATTATGTAGACCCAATTTTCTTTGTGTATTTATTATATTTTCTACTAATAAAAATGTCATCCTTGTTTTTTCTTTAATATAAAAAGAGAGAGAGAGAGTAAATGATAATAAAGTTTTACAACAGTGAGCTGCAACTAAGTCAACTTTGAACCAAAGTAAAGTGGCCGGAGAAAACCTAAAGGCTATATGTATAATGAATCTGCTGACTTTTGCGTAAAAAAAGAAAAAACAATTTGGGAAATAAATTAATCAGAGGTTGTATCAACAGCAAGCAAAGTATATATACTATTCACAACCAACTAACATATATACGTATATGTATGTGTATATATGTTTTTTAAAAAAAAACATCTCTTTTTGAAGTGGATGAACTGCAGAAATAATGTTTGCACGTTCACCCCTTTTAATCAAACTACTTTTCTTTAACATGTGAAATTCTTAATCAAGGTATCATTCTCATGGTTTGGAGAACTAAAAACTCGTAATTAATTTGAAACGTGATACCATTTAAACTTGACCGTTTCAATTTTAATTAACTTTTTTTTACTTTTTCAGACTTTCAGTAACGCGCGAAAGAATATATGACTCGGGAAAAAAATTCTATATAATATATATATATATATATATATATATATATATATATATATATATATATATATATATATTTGTTTTTAATTATATTTTTGAGTTGAGATAAAAATGGCACTTTATATTTGAAAGGGCAATAACCAAGTAGAATTATATTTTTTTTCTAAAAAGAAAAATATTGTAGTGACGTTAATATCTGAGTCAGTTTTGTTCTTTTTACTAGTATTTAACATATGCGATGCACGTGATGATATTATTAAAAATTATTGAAAATTAATAGACATTTAAATTGAAAAAATAATATAATTATAAAAATATTTTTCGCTAATTTTAAAAAACTTTCTTAAATACAACGCATGTCGATTCATTTTATTGGCTAATAATCACTATCATATATCAAAAATTTAGATTGTGTTAGCATATATCAATGACATGATGCTTATTGTGTTTAGTGTATTGATCTCGACCACCAACCTTAATACATATTTAATTCTTTAATTTTTAGAAGCTATATATTATTATTATTTTAACATGTGATAAAAAAAAATTTTGTATCAAATTCAATAAAATTAATGATAAATACTTTTTCTAAAATTCAATACTTTCATCGAAATTCAAATTCATAAACAATTTTGTGACATTACACGTGTTTGACACATTTGAATGATAGCAATAATTGTTTCATCAATATCTTTATCCAAATGGGTTGTAATTTTATCTACAAAATCTCTTCATAATATACACAACAGCCTATTATTCATAAAGAAAATTGAAATATGCGATTATAAATAAATTATGTATAAATCAGAAAAGTTATTTTATTAACATTTACTATATGTATTCCAAAATAATACCAATAAATTTTATAATGTGTCTTATAATAAGATGCATACTTTCTTTAGAATTTGTTTAATCATTTCCATTAGTGGACATTTTATACTATCATGTATCCGTGAACTTTGTAATTGTAGTGACCCGTTCCAGAATCACCTACTAATCAGAACTTAAGCATGCAAAATTAACATTTAAAACTGAATCAGGTAATACAGCGGAAAAACAGTAATACAACCCAATCGAATCTGTAAGTACAAAATACTTAAACAACCAGATCGAACTAAATACCAAGAACGAATACCGATAACTACAAGTCAACCTCTGCCATCTCCCTGTCCACTCCCTCCTGGACCGTCCAACCTGAGACCTGCCCCATCGAATAGGGTGTCCAAAACAGAGATAAACCGAGGACGTGAGCATAAAACGCTCAGCACCGAAAGCATGAGTATACAAGCCTATATGAAATGCACATGCTATGATATGATACCAGGGTAGTCAAGAAACAGGAGTCACAAAAGATCTCAATATGCTCAGTCTAGAGGCGCCAAGTGGATAGTGCCGCGCGGTACTCCTCTGGGTCACTGCATCCACTACAAGATCAGACGTGGACCTAAAATGTCCCGGATCACCGAAGCCCTCCGGACCCGTCGGCCACTGTGTACTCTCGGTGTCCATGCGTCCACAAGACAGGGCTGAGCGGCCCCACAAGATATAGCTTATCTCGAAAGAGATACAGCTCAACAATAAAGGCTATCTCGAAAGAGATACGGCTCAAGATGAAATGTAACATGCAGCAATAAGCGTGACATAATAGCATGCATCATATGACATATATCAATGCAGCAAGTAATCATGCAACACATATAAGAATGTATACTCAACCAGGATATCTCGGATAGTACTTTCGTACCTCAAACCAGTAGATCCTAGCAATCAGCCCTAGAATCAAGCCTGCGTCCGTAGTCAGCCCACTGATGCCGCTAGCTCCCAACTAGAGCACAACTCCGCTACAAAACCAGTAGCTCCCCGCTAGTGCCTAAACCTCGGGAAAAGACTAGAAACCCATCAGAAACGACTAAAACGCTCTGGAACACTCGGAATTGGCGAGTAACAAATGAAGCCTCACGCCTCTATTTATAGACAACGATCGGTAGATCCGACCCACTTCGGACGATCCGATCCGGCACACTTCGGACGATCCGAACCCTGATCGGACGATCCGAATCCTGCATGTCTTCCACGTGTCCAGCCACCTGTCTTCGGACGATCCGAACCCTGATCGGACGATCCGAACCTTGCATGTCTTCCACGTGTCCAGCCACCTGTCTTCGGACGATCCGAACCCTGATCGGACGATCCGAACCCTGATCGGTCCTTCCGATCACAACGAAATAATATTTAATCCAATAATTAACTCAAATTAGGCATCGGGATACTACATTCTCCCCCCTAAAAAGGATTTCGTCCGCGAAATCGAGTCTGAAAAATGACAATTTTGAACAACAATACATTCAACTTAAGAATGAATTACAACTGAAATTACAATCATAACTGAAAATACTACAACTAGAACAACTCTGGATGCTCTGACCGCATGCGACTCTCTAGTTCCCAAGTAGCTTCTTCAGTACCTCGGCGCTGCCACTGCACTAAGACAAGAGGAATAGTCTTATTCCGCAGTACCTTATCCTTCCGGTCTAAGATCGAAACCGGTCTTTCCACAAAAGACAAATCCGGATTCAGCTGAACTTCTGTCGGATGCAAAACATGAGACTCATCCGCTACGTATCGTCTCAACAAAGACACATGAAACACATTGTGAACACTAGACAGATACGGTGGCAAAGCTAATCTGTAGGCCAAATCTCCCACACATTCTAAGATCTCAAAAGGACCAATGAATCTCGGAGATAGCTTACCCTTGAGTCCAAATCTCAGAATCCTCCGAAAAGGTGATACCTTGAGAAACACTTTCTCGCCTGCATCAAAATGAAGAGGTCTGCGCTTGGTGTTCGCATAACTCGCTTGTCGGTCCTGAGCAGTCTTAATCCGCTGTTTGATCACAAGAACTTTGTCCATGGCCTGCTGAATCAATTCTGGACCCTCGACCTGTCGTTCTCCGACTTCCTCCCAGAACAGAGGAGTACGACAACGTCGACCATACAATGCTTCAAACGGAGACATACCAATACTCCTATGAAAACTGTTGTTGTATGCAAACTCTATCAGTGGCAGATGATCCTGCCAAGCTAGCCCGAAATCCATCACACAAGATCTCAACATATCCTCAAGAGTACGAATAGTCCTCTCTGACTGACCGTCAGTCTCTGGGTGATATGCAGTACTCAAACTCAAGGTAGTGCCCAAGGCTTGCTGAAAGCTGCCCCGAAATCTAGATGTAAATCGAGGATCTCTGTCACTAACGATACTCACGGGCACACCATGAAACCGTACAATCTCTTGAATGTACAACCGTGCCATCCGATCGAAAGTGAAATCTCTGTTATACGGAAGAAAATGGGCAGACTTAGTAAGCCGATCCACTACCGCCCAGATAGCATCTCTATTCCCCACAGACATAGGCAAGTGAGTCACGAAGTCCATCGTGATATGCTCCCACTTCCACTCCGGAATAGGAAGATTCTGCAACAAACCTCCAGGTCGTCGATACTCAGCCTTCACCTGCTGACAGACTAGGCACTTGGAGACATACTGATAAACATTACGTTTCATACCTTTCCACCAAAATCGAGTCCTCAAATCCTTATACATCTTGTTGCTCCCCGGATGAACACTTAACTTGCTACGATGAGCCTGGGATAAAATCTCCTCCCTCAAAGTGTCATCTTCCGGTATAACAACACGACCAGATAAGCACAAAAGACCCTTGGACTGATAGTGGAATCCAGAAGTATTATCTCCATCAGCCAACCGAGCTAATCTCTGAATCTTAGAATCAGACATCTGAGCATCTCTAATCCGAGAATACAAAACTGGCTCAGACAAAATAGTAGCTACACGGATACTCTCCGTTCCCTTCCGATGTTTACAATTGAATCCCATCGAACAGAAATCCTGAATAATCTCAGATACAGCACAAGTCTGAAGAGCAGACAATCTTACCTTGCGACTAAGAGCATCGGCCATGAGATTCGCAGATCCTGGATGATACTTTATCTCACAATCATAATCCTTGAGTAGATCCATCCAACGACGCTGACGCATGTTCAACTCAGCCTGAGTGAACAGATACTTCAAACTCTTATGATCAGTGAAAATCTCAAATCGCTCACCATACAGATAATGGCGCCAGATTTTCAAAGCAAAAACGATCGCTGCTAATTCCAGATCATGAACAGGATAGTTTTCCTCATGAGGCTTCAACTGTCTCGACGCATAAGCAATCACATGCTCATTCTGCATCAGAACACACCCTAGTCCCTGTAAAGAGGCATCGGTGTAAACACTGAAACCACCAGATCCAGACGGTAAAGCCAAAATAGGTGTAGTAGCCCGAATTCCAAATTGGGTAATTAACGGAGTATTGGTGATTAAGAAGGTTTAATGTGTAATTTTGACCGAGTCATGATCGGACGGACCGAAGATGGTTCGGAAGCACCGAAGAGTTCGTAAGGTCCGAAGTGAGTTCGGTGGATCCGATCATTAGGTGTCAAGAGTTGATCGACACGTGGGAGTTCGGAAGGTCCGAAGTGGGTTCGGTGGATCCGATCATGAGGTGTCAAGAGCAGCTGGACACGTGCAAGTTCGGACGGTCCGAAGTGTATGATCGGAGGATCCGATCATGAGCTGTCAAGAGCCAATGGACACGTAGCGTTCGGACGTTCCGAAGTGGTGTTCGGAGGATCCGAACATGGCCTATAAATAGTGGTCGGATTTCCTCATTTTGACTCGCCAATTCAGAGAATTCCATAGCATTTCAGTCGTTTCTGACAGGTTCTAGTCTTGTTCCGAGATTTGGGCACTAGCGGGGAGCTGCTGGTCTTGTAGCAGAGCTGTGCTCTAGTTGGGAGCTAGCGGCATCAGCGGGCTAGCGACGGACGAAGGTTTGGAATTTTATCAGTATTTATCTCAGGATTATCTAGTTAAGTCTGGTAGATAAGTTTAGTGATGGTTTTCACTTGATGAATAGGCTTGGATTAGACCTGTTGTCTGGTTGTTCCAGTGGATTAGGATTGCTGTGATAGAGGTACGAAAGTACTATCCGAGATATCCTGGTTGAGTATACATTCTTATATGTGTTGCATGATTATGTGGTGCATTGATATATGTCATATGATGCATGCTATTATGTCACGGTTATTACTGCACGTTGCATTTCATGTTGAGCCGTATTCTTCTTCGAGATAGCCTTTGCTGTTGAGCTGTATCTCTTTCGAGATAAGCTATATCTTGGGGCCGCTCAGCCCTGTCTTGTGGACGCATGGACACCGAGAGTACACAGTGGCCGACGGGTCGGGAGGGCTTCGGTGGTCCGGGACATTTTAGGTCCACGTCTGTCTTGTAGTGGATGCAGTGACCCAGAGGTGTACCGCGCGGCACTATCCACTTGGCGCCTCTAGACTGAGCATTGTTGAGATCCTTTTGTGACTCCTGTTTCTTGACTACCCCGGTATCATGATCATAGCATGTGCATTTCATATAGGTCTGTATACTCATACTTTTGTACTGGGCGTTCTTATCGCTCACGTCCTCGGTTTTGTTTATTCTTGGACACCCCATTCCCACGGGGCAGGCCTCAGATTGGACAGCTCAGGAGGAGCAGGAGGAGGACGTTGAGTAGCTGGTTGGTTTAGTTATCGGTATTGTTTTGATTCGATATGGTTGTATTGGATATTTTATTTTTGAGTTATTCTAGACTTCGATTGGGTTGTATAATTATAGTTGTCGACTTTTTCCGCTGTTATCTCTGATTATTGTTAATTAGGTTAATTGCATGCTTAGTTTTTTTGATTAGTAGGTGATTCTGGAACGGGTCACTACAATAGGCGCAGATGTCAAACGTCTGCGAAGTTCCAAGAAACTCTCTTCGCACTCTGATGTCCACTCAAATGAAACATCTTTCCGAGTGAGCTGAGTGAGTGGCTTAGCAACCTGAGAGAAGTTGACAATGAAACGGAGATAATACCCAGCCAATCCCAGAAAACTGCGGATCTCGGCTACTGTCGTCGGACGCGACCAGTTCAATACCGCTTCCACCTTGCTCGGGTCAACTGAAACTCCCTTGCTAGAAATGACATGACCAAGGAATACAACCCTGTCAATCCAAAACTCACATTTACTCAACTTCGCATAAAGCTGATTCTCGCGAAGTGTCTGTAAAATAGTCCTTAAGTGTTGTACGTGTTCTTGCTGATCATGCGAATAGATTAAGATATCATCTATAAACACCACAACAAACTTATCCAAGAATTCCCGAAAAACCCGATTCATCAGATCCATAAAAACTGTTGGTGCATTCGTCACCCCAAAAGGCATAACCAGAAACTCATAATGCCCATACCGGGTCCTGAATGCAGTCTTCGATATATCTCCCTGATGAACCCGAAGCTGATGATAACCAGACCTTAAATCAATCTTGGAATACACAGAGGTACCTTGCAGTTGATCAAATAAATCATCAATCCGTGGCAACGGATACTTATTCTTTATCGTAGCACGATTCAACTGCCGATAATCTATGCAGAGCCGCATAGAACCATCCTTCTTTTTGACAAAAAGAACTGGTGCTCCCCACGGGGACACACTGGGTCGAATATACCCCTTGTCAAGAAGATCCTGCAACTGCTGTTTTAATTCTTGCATCTCTGATGGAGCTAAACGATAAGGAGCTTTAGAGATTGGTGCCGTGCCTGGCACTAAATCAATGCCGAAATCCACTTCCCGAACGGGAGGAAAACCAGGAATCTCCTCGGGAAAAACATCCGGAAAATCGCAAACCACTGGAATGTCGCTGATACCGACACTATCTGCGGACGAATCAATAGCATAGATAAGGTAGCCTTCCCCGCCCGACTCTAAAGCACGACAGGCTTTCAGAGCAGAAACCACAGGCATCGGGGGTCGCGCTCCCTCTCCATAGAAAAACCAACTGTCGCCCTCAACTGGACGAAAATGCACAAACTTCTGATAACAGTCCACAGTAGCTCTAAACACAGTCAGCACATCTATTCCCAGAATGCAATCAAAATCCTCCATCGCAAGAATCATCAAATTAGCAGTTAAAACATTACCCTCAAACTCTAGAGGACAACCCAAAACTAGACGTTTAGCTAGCACCGAATGACCCATCGGTGTGGAAACAGATACCACAACGTCCAAAGAAGTGAAAGGTAATGCATGACGCTTAGCAAATCTCGCAGATATGAATGAATGTGATGCACCAGTATCAATGAGAACGTAAGCAGGTAATCCACATAATAAAAAAAACACCTGCGATAACTCTGTCGTTCTCCTCAGCAGCCTGATCCTGGTTAAGAGCAAAGACCTGCCCTTGAGTACGCGGTCGGAGGTTAGAACCCTGAGTAGACTGTCCCTGCTGTGGCCTCTGATGAACTGAAGCCTGAGAACCAGATCCTGATCCTCCGCCCGTCTGTGGACAGTCTCTCTTCATATGGCCCATCTCACCGCATTTGTAACAAGCACCCGCAACTTTGCGACAACGCTCCGTCGGATGATCCTTCCCGCAATGCTGACACGGGCCCTTCTTCTTCCCAAAATGGTGAACTCCTCCAGATCCAGAGGAAGAAGAAGTAGATCCAGCCTTCTTGAATGCTTGGGCGCGGGGACCCAAAGAACTAGTAGGACGAGCAGACTGCATGGCTCGACCTCTCAGCAAACTGCCCTCAGCCTGGCGACAACGGTTCACAAGGCCCTCATACGATGTCGGATCATCGCAGACAACAACCCGATCAAAAATCTCCTGATTGAGGCCCTGGAGAAAATGGTTATACTTGGCCCTAGCATTGTCACTGACATGTGGATCATACGGAAGCAACTCAAAGAACTTCTGCTGATACTCATCAACAGACAAACTTCCCTGCTTCAGATTGATCAACTCAATCGCCTTGGTCTGCAGAAGGGCTGGCGGAAAGTAAAGCAGCATGAAAGCGGCTCGGAAATCAGCCCAAAGAACTCGACCCTGTCGCTAAACTATCGGTGCAGAGGTAGACCTCCACCACTTGCGCGCACCACCCTCCAGCAAGAAATCAAGGGTATCAATCTGCTGTTCCGCCGAGCACTGAAAAGTCTTGAAGCAGCTCTCCATCCTCTCAAGCCAGTTCTCCGCAACATCCGGAGTCTCACCG
Organism: Primulina eburnea; assembly: GCF_022965805.1. Taxonomy (NCBI): domain Eukaryota; kingdom Viridiplantae; phylum Streptophyta; class Magnoliopsida; order Lamiales; family Gesneriaceae; genus Primulina; species Primulina eburnea. The sequence goes on from NC_133110.1 coordinate 35,753,906, forward strand.
CCCGAAAGAGGTTTTGGCCCCATCTGCAAGAACCGATGCATACTAAAACTCCGAGGCTCATCACGACGGTGTTGACGACGTTCTCGATGCTCTCGACGATGCTCCCGATCGTCGCGGTCTCCCCAGCGTCCAATGCTGCCATGACTACTAGCATCGTCGTCAAAACCAGACATCTCTTAGCTACAAAAGTTACCAGAGATTAAACCCAAAAGAACAGTTCTAATCCCAAAATCTTAATGCATGCTCTGATACCATAAATGTAGTGACCCGTTCCAGAATCACCTACTAATCAGAACTTAAGCATGCAAAATTAACATTTAAAACTGAATCAGGTAATACAGCGGAAAAACAGTAATACAACCCAATCGAATCTGTAAGTACAAAATACTTAAACAACCAGATCGAACTAAATACCAAGAACGAATACCGATAACTACAAGTCAACCTCTGCCATCTCCCTGTCCACTCCCTCCTGGACCGTCCAACCTGAGACCTGCCCCATCGAATAGGGTGTCCAAAACAGAGATAAACCGAGGACGTGAGCATAAAACGCTCAGCACCGAAAGCATGAGTATACAAGCCTATATGAAATGCACATGCTATGATATGATACCAGGGTAGTCAAGAAACAGGAGTCACAAAAGATCTCAATATGCTCAGTCTAGAGGCGCCAAGTGGATAGTGCCGCGCGGTACTCCTCTGGGTCACTGCATCCACTACAAGATCAGACGTGGACCTAAAATGTCCCGGATCACCGAAGCCCTCCGGACCCGTCGGCCACTGTGTACTCTCAGTGTCCATGCGTCCACAAGACAGGGCTGAGCGGCCCCACAAGATATAGCTTATCTCGAAAGAGATACAGCTCAACAATAAAGGCTATCTCGAAAGAGATACGGCTCAAGATGAAATGTAACATGCAGCAATAAGCGTGACATAATAGCATGCATCATATGACATATATCAATGCAGCAAGTAATCATGCAACACATATAAGAATGTATACTCAACCAGGATATCTCGGATAGTACTTTCGTACCTCAAACCAGTAGATCCTAGCAATCAGCCCTAGAATCAAGCCTGCGTCCGTAGTCAGCCCACTGATGCCGCTAGCTCCCAACTAGAGCACAACTCCGCTACAAAACCAGTAGCTCCCCGCTAGTGCCTAAACCTCGGGAAAAGACTAGAAACCCATCAGAAACGACTAAAACGCTCTGGAACACTCGGAATTGGCGAGTAACAAATGAAGCCTCGCGCCTCTATTTATAGACAACGATCGGTAGATCCGACCCACTTCGGACGATCCGATCCGGCACACTTCGGACGATCCGAACCCTGATCGGACGATCCGAATCCTGCATGTCTTCCACGTGTCCAGCCACCTGTCTTCGGACGATCCGAACCCTGATCGGACGATCCGAACCTTGCATGTCTTCCACGTGTCCAGCCACCTGTCTTCGGACGATCCGAACCCTGATCGGACGATCCGAACCCTGATCGGTCCTTCCGATCACAACGAAATAATATTTAATCCAATAATTAACTCAAATTAGGCATCGGGATACTACATTCTCCCCCCCTAAAAAGGATTTCGTCCGCGAAATTGAGTCTGAAAAATGACAATTTTGAACAACAATACATTCAACTTAAGAATGAATTACAACTGAAATTACAATCATAACTGAAAATACTACAACTAGAACAACTCTGGATGCTCTGACCGCATGCGACTCTCTAGTTCCCAAGTAGCTTCTTCAGTACCTCGGCGCTGCCACTGCACTAAGACAAGAGGAATAGTCTTATTCCACAGTACCTTATCCTTCCGGTCTAAGATCGAAACCGGTCTTTCCACAAAAGACAAATCCGGATTCAGCTGAACTTCTGTCGGATGCAAAACATGAGACTCATCCGCTACGTATCGTCTCAACAAAGACACATGAAACACATTGTGAACACTAGACAGATACGGTGGCAAAGCTAATCTGTAGGCCAAATCTCCCACACATTCTAAGATCTCAAAAGGACCAATGAATCTCGGAGATAGCTTACCCTTGAGTCCAAATCTCAGAATCCTCCGAAAAAGTGATACCTTGAGAAACACTTTCTCGCCTGCATCAAAATGAAGAGGTCTGCGCTTGGTGTTCGCATAACTCGCTTGTCGGTCCTGAGCAGTCTTAATCCGCTGTTTGATCACAAGAACTTTGTCCATGGCCTGCTGAATCAATTCTGGACCCTCGACCTGTCGTTCTCCGACTTCCTCCCAGAACAGAGGAGTACGACAACGTCGACCATACAATGCTTCAAACGGAGACATACCAATACTCCTATGAAAACTGTTGTTGTATGCAAACTCTATCAGTGGCAGATGATCCTGCCAAGCTGGCCCGAAATCCATCACACAAGATCTCAACATATCCTCAAGAGTACGAATAGTCCTCTCTGACTGACCGTCAGTCTCTGGGTGATATGCAGTACTCAAACTCAAGGTAGTGCCCAAGGCTTGCTGAAAGCTGCCCCGAAATCTAGATGTAAATCGAGGATCTCTGTCACTAACGATACTCACGGGCACACCATGAAACCGTACAATCTCTTGAATGTACAACCGTGCCATCCGATCGAAAGTGAAATCTCTGTTATACGGAAGAAAATGGGCAGACTTAGTAAGCCGATCCACTACCGCCCAGATAGCATCTCTATTCCCCACAGACATAGGCAAGTGAGTCACGAAGTCCATCGTGATATGCTCCCACTTCCACTCCGGAATAGGAAGATTCTGCAACAAACCTCCAGGTCATCGATACTCAGCCTTCACCTGCTGACAGGCTAGGCACTTGGAGACATACTGATAAACATTACGTTTCATACCTTTCCACCAAAATCGAGTCCTCAAATCCTTATACATCTTGTTGCTCCCCGGATGAACACTCAACTTGCTACGATGAGCCTGGGATAAAATCTCCTCCCTCAAAGTGTCATCTTCCGGTATAACAACACGACCAGATAAGCACAAAAGACCCTTGGACTGATAGTGGAATCCAAAAGTATTATCTCCATCAGCCAACCGAGCTAATCTCTGAATCTTAGAATCAGACATCTGAGCATCTCTAATCCGAGAATACAAAACTGGCTCAGACAAAATAGTAGCTACACGGATACTCTCCGTTCCCTTCCGATGTTTACAATTGAATCCCATCGAACAGAAATCCTGAATAATCTCAGATACAGCACAAGTCTGAAGAGCAGACAATCTTACCTTGCGACTAAGAGCATCGGCCGTGAGATTCGCAGATCCTGGATGATACTTTATCTCACAATCATAATCCTTGAGTAGATCCATCCAACGACGCTGACGCATGTTCAACTCAGCCTGAGTGAACAGATACTTCAAACTCTTATGATCAGTGAAAATCTCAAATCGCTCACCATACAGATAATGGCGCCAGATTTTCAAAGCAAAAATGATCGCTGCTAATTCCAGATCATGAACAGGATAGTTTTCCTCATGAGGCTTCAACTGTCTCGACGCATAAGCAATCACATGCTCATTCTGCATCAGAACACACCCTAGTCCCTGTAAAGAGGCATCGGTGTAAACACTGAAACCACCAGATCCAGACGGTAAAGCCAAAATAGGCGCAGATGTCAAACGTCTGCGAAGTTCCAAGAAACTCTCTTCGCACTCTGATGTCCACTCAAATGAAACATCTTTCCGAGTGAGCTGAGTGAGTGGCTTAGCAACCTGAGAGAAGTTGACAATGAAACGGAGATAATACCCAGCCAATCCCAGAAAACTGCGGATCTCGGCTACTGTCGTCGGACGCGACCAGTTCAATACCGCTTCCACCTTGCTCGGGTCAACTGAAACTCCCTTGCTAGAAATGACATGACCAAGGAATACAACCCTGTCAATCCAAAACTCACATTTACTCAACTTCGCATAAAGCTGATTCTCGCGAAGTGTCTGTAAAATAGTCCTTAAGTGTTGTACGTGTTCTTGCTGATCATGCGAATAGATTAAGATATCATCTATAAATACCACAACAAACTTATCCAAGAATTCCCGAAAAACCCGATTCATCAGATCCATAAAAACTGCTGGTGCATTCGTCACCCCAAAAGGCATAACCAGAAACTCATAATGCCCATACCGGGTCCTGAATGCAGTCTTCGATATATCTCCCTGATGAACCCGAAGCTGATGATAACCAGACCTTAAATCAATCTTGGAATACACAGAGGTACCTTGCAGTTGATCAAATAAATCATCAATCCGTGGCAACGGATACTTATTCTTTATCGTAGCACGATTCAACTGCCGATAATCTATGCAGAGCCGCATAGAACCATCCTTCTTTTTGACAAAAAGAACTGGTGCTCCCCACGGGGACACACTGGGTCGAATATACCCCTTGTCAAGAAGATCCTGCAACTGCTGTTTTAATTCTTGCATCTCTGATGGAGCTAAACGATAAGGAGCTTTAGAGATTGGTGCCGTGCCTGGCACTAAATCAATGCCGAAATCCACTTCCCGAACGGGAGGAAAACCAGGAATCTCCTCGGGAAAAACATCCGGAAAATCGCAAACCACTGGAATGTCGCTGATACCGACACTATCTGCGGACGAATCAATAGCATAGATAAGGTAGCCTTCCCCGCCCGACTCTAAAGCACGACAGGCTTTCAGAGCAGAAACCACAGGCATCGGGGGTCGCGCTCCCTCTCCATAGAAAAACCAACTGTCGCCCTCAACTGGACGAAAATGCACAAACTTCTGATAACAGTCCACAGTAGCTCTAAACACAGTCAGCACATCTATTCCCAGAATGCAATCAAAATCCTCCATCGCAAGAATCATCAAATTAGCAGTTAAAACATTACCCTCAAACTCTAGAGGACAACCCAAAACTAGACGTTTAGCTAGCACCGAATGACCCATCGGTGTGGAAACAGATACCACAACGTCCAAAGAAGTGAAAGGTAATGCATGACGCTTAGCAAATCTCGCAGATATGAATGAATGTGATGCACCAGTATCAATGAGAACGTAAGCAGGTAATCCACATAATAAAAAAAACACCTGCGATAACTCTGTCGTTCTCCTCAGCAGCCTGATCCTGGTTAAGAGCAAAGACCTGCCCTTGAGTACGCGGTCGGAGGTTAGAACCCTGAGTAGACTGTCCCTGCTGTGGCCTCTGATGAACTGAAGCCTGAGAACCAGATCCTGATCCTCCGCCCGTCTGTGGACAGTCTCTCTTCATATGGCCCATCTCACCGCATTTGTAACAAGCACCCGCAACTTTGCGACAACGCTCCGTCGGATGATCCTTCCCGCAATGCTGACACGGGCCCTTCTTCTTCCCAAAATGGTGAACTCCTCCAGATCCAGAGGAAGAAGAAGTAGATCCAGCCTTCTTGAATGCTTGGGCGCGGGGACCCAAAGAACTAGTAGGACGAGCAGACTGCATGGCTCGACCTCTCAGCAAACTGCCCTCAGCCTGGCGACAACGGTTCACAAGGCCCTCATACGATGTCGGATCATCGCAGACAACAACCCGATCAAAAATCTCCTGATTGAGGCCCTGGAGAAAATGGTTATACTTGGCCCTAGCATTGTCACTGACATGTGGATCATACGGAAGCAACTCAAAGAACTTCTGCTGATACTCATCAACAGACAAACTTCCCTGCTTCAGATTGATCAACTCAATCGCCTTGGTCTGCAGAAGGGCTGGCGGAAAGTAAAGCAGCATGAAAGCGGCTCGGAAATCGGCCCAAAGAACTCGACCCTGTCGCTAAACTATCGGTGCAGAGGTAGACCTCCACCACTTGCGCGCACCACCCTCCAGCAAGAAATCAAGGGTATCAATCTGCTGTTCCGCCGAGCACTGAAAAGTCTTGAAGCAGCTCTCCATCCTCTCAAGCCAGTTCTCCGCAACATCCGGAGTCTCACCGCCCGAAAGAGGTTTTGGCCCCATCTGCAAGAACCGATGCATACTAAAACTCCGAGGCTCATCACGACGGTGTTGACGACGTTCTCGATGCTCTCGACGACGCTCCCGATCGTCGCGGTCTCCCCAGCGTCCAATGCTGCCATGACTACTAGCATCGTCGTCAAAACCAGACATCTCTTAGCTACAAAAGTTACCAGAGATTAAACCCAAAAGAACAGTTCTAATCCCAAAATCTTAATGCATGCTCTGATACCATAAATGTAGTGACCCGTTCCAGAATCACCTACTAATCAGAACTTAAGCATGCAAAATTAACATTTAAAACTGAATCAGGTAATACAGCGGAAAAACAGTAATACAACCCAATCGAATCTGTAAGTACAAAATACTTAAACAACCAGATCGAACTAAATACCAAGAACGAATACCGATAACTACAAGTCAACCTCTGCCAGCTCCCTGTCCACTCCCTCTTGGACCGTCCAACCTGAGACCTGCCCCATCGAATAGGGTGTCCAAAACAGAGATAAACCGAGGACGTGAGCATAAAACGCTCAGCACCGAAAGCATGAGTATACAAGCCTATATGAAATGCACATGCTATGATATGATACCAGGGTAGTCAAGAAACAGGAGTCACAAAAGATCTCAATATGCTCAGTCTAGAGGCGCCAAGTGGATAGTGCCGCGCGGTACTCCTCTGGGTCACTGCATCCACTACAAGATCAGACGTGGACCTAAAATGTCCCGGATCACCGAAGCCCTCCGGACCCGTCGGCCACTGTGTACTCTCGGTGTCCATGCGTCCACAAGACAGGGCTGAGCGGCCCCACAAGATATAGCTTATCTCGAAAGAGATACAGCTCAACAATAAAGGCTATCTCGAAAGAGATACGGCTCAAGATGAAATGTAACATACAGCAATAAGCGTGACATAATAGCATGCATCATATGACATATATCAATGCAGCAAGTAATCATGCAACACATATAAGAATGTATACTCAACCAGGATATCTCGGATAGTACTTTCGTACCTCAAACCAGTAGATCCTAGCAATCAGCCCTAGAATCAAGCCTGCGTCCGTAGTCAGCCCACTGATGCCGCTAGCTCCCAACTAGAGCACAACTCCGCTACAAAACCAGTAGCTCCCCGCTAGTGCCTAAACCTCGGGAAAAGACTAGAAACCCATCAGAAACGACTAAAACGCTCTGGAACACTCGGAATTGGCGAGTAACAAATGAAGCCTCGCGCCTCTATTTATAGACAACGATCGGTAAATCCGACCCACTTCGGACGATCCGATCCGGCACACTTCGGACGATCCGAACCCTGATCGGACGATCCGAATCCTGCATGTCTTCCACGTGTCCAGCCACCTGTCTTCGGACGATCCGAATCCTGCATGTCTTCCACGTGTCCAGCCACCTGTCTTCGGACGATCCGAACCTTGCATGTCTTCCACGTGTCCAGCCACCTGTCTTCGGACGATCCGAACCCTGATCGGACGATCCGAACCCTGATCGGTCCTTCCGAACACACCGAAATAATATTTAATCTAATAATTAACTCAAATTAGGCATCGGGATACTACAGTAATATAGAAGAAAAATATCACATTAGTAAATACATGATAATTAAAATTTTGTACAAATAGAAAAATAATATTTTTTACTTCTCGATCATGAAAATTAGATTTCAAAATTAATCTCTTGTTGTTTCTAATATTTAGGTAGTTCATAACAACGAACAAATCCAAATTTAAACGAACATTACATCTTGGAAAGATTCAGCTCAGATATGGTGCTGAAAAGATGAGTCATTTCAGAATTCAATTTTGGAGTAGATAAATTTAGTAAGATAAATAGAATAAAATTGATTTTTAATATAATATGCAATATTGCATTATTTATAATTTAAAATTCAAATAAGACATCACAAGGGAAAAAATATACATTGGATGCTTTTGGTAGAATTATATCATACATTAACTTTTTGAAATTATGAAAATCTCGAATTGCATGCATTGGGTGTCAACATTTCTGATTATTGAGGGTAATATACATGTTTATTGAGGGTAATTCAATGTCTATTTGAAACTATTTTGAATCTATCTCTTTTAAATTTCTTAGGCTCTCTTATTTGAATGTTTAAGAAGACAATTCAAAATATACAATATATATACTTATGATTTTGGAAGAAAACTACAATACATTAATTCTTTCAAATTAAGGTAATCTCGAAATAATATGCAATAGAGATAAAAAAAAAAAAATTATGATTATTAAATGGTAATTTAATGTCTATTGAAAAATCTTATTGTATACTCAACCAATTTTATTTTTAGAAAAATTAAATTAACTAATTAAATATTGTATTTCTTTTTTAGTAAGTAATTTGGACAATAAATTACTTAAAATAGCAAAATGTATTTTTGAATGATTTACCTTATGAGTGATAATGAGCATTGCAATTATTTGCATTTTAAATTTATGTATACAGTTTTCAATTAAATTGATTGATATAATCAATACAAAATTTTTAATATAATTTATGTTTTCAATACGGTTTAGTTTCAGTTTGAATAAAAAAAATAAAAAAACGTATAATACATACATTATATTTGAATTAATATAAAAATTAATTAAATTCAAAATTGAATTAAATGATCAATTCAAGCAATAATTGAAATGATCATTTATTGCAGTACACATATGTCAATATTCATGATGTATTTTTCTTTTTTTAGAAATGACATTTTGACTGAAAATTATTATTTTTGCAAAACTCTGCATATATTGTAATAAAAATTAAATATATCATAGTAACACAAAATCATATCACAAATTAAATTGATTGATATAATCAATGCAAATTTTTTAATGTAGTTTATGTTTTAAATAGAGTTTAGTTTCAGTTTTAATAAAAAAATAAAAAAACATATAATACATAAATTATATTTGAACTAATATAAAAATAAATTAGATTCAAATTTGAACTAAATGAATTGATATAATCAATGCAAGCAATAACTGAAGTTATCATTTATTGCAGTACACATATTTCAATATTCATGATATATATATATATATATATTATATATATATATATATATATATATATATATATATATATATATATATATATATATATATATATATATATATATATATATAATATATATATATATATATATATATTTGGTAGGATATTTCAAGAGGGCATTTCATGTGTTTGTCAATCACACAGCATCAGTTATGTTGTACATTTGACTAATCCCCAAAAAAACTTGTCCTAAACGTACAATAAAATTAAGACTCCCCAAATTCATTTAAAAAAAATCTAGCATCACATATAATGTAAAAAAGAAACCTTGTTTCTCTATTTCAATACATTAAAAAATTACTTTAATAACTAATTTATTACAGACAATAAATGATTAGCTCATAATAGTTTATATTTTTATTGTCATATCTCTCATTGTTATCACTTTCAACGTGCTTAATTGACACATTTTTGTGTGATTTTATTGTAGGGTGAAGTTTTCTGTTCTTGCGATAAATTTGGGCTAAAAAGGGTGATTTTATATCATAATTAAAGTTGCCGATATGATCTTAGTGGAAGATGTGGAGCATAAAAATTCAGAAGATGTTTTTGCATAAGGCGTGATCACGCCTTGTGACGATTCCTTGGTTGCCTAGTGATATGAGGAATTTTTATATCAAAGAAAAAAATACAAGATAGAGTTTTTTATGCTCTATATTATTGGAGGATATTTTCTAGTATCTTTTAATTTTTAGGTATTAGGTTTTTTGTTTTAGTTTAATGGGCTTTTCTTCTTTTGGACCCATTAATTCCTTTCTTGTCCACCAATACCTCACGTACACGACATTCTCTTTTTCTTTTTTTTCTTGACCACTATTCACAAGCAGTACAAGGGAGGCGGCAGAGAAGAATTCCACCAACCAATCTCAAGGATTTTCTCTCCAATTCTCTCCACACTTTAGGCTAAGTTTTATTTTTGATTCAAAGGATATTTTTACTATTTCGATTTATCACTGTGAGACTTTTTGTGATTTAATATTCGTGTTTTGTTCAAGTATTTGTTGATTTATGATTTATTTATATGAAAGTTGTGTGTTGATTAATCTGACAATTTAATTCGATATATAATTTTCTACTGCTAACCATGAATTCAGTGATCCGTAATTGTCATGAATGATTGGTACATGAGTAGCGATAGATTAGGTGTGTTGTGCTATCATAGCATATTTAATCTAAATAAATCAACGAAACTCGATCTATCAATTGCAGCTATCTCGGTTGTTAGATTTTAGGATTAACTGTTTTCACAAAACGAAAATGCTATTTTTAATTAATATGGAACGCTATCGTGCCCAGTTAGTTATTGATAAGTTTTGACTGGATGCTGGGTTTGGTCAATTAAATTAGGAAAACACAAGAATTTTAGTGGTTATCCCTATAATTCTAAAGTTAATTGCTTGTAATTGCATGAATAAATATATGTTAGCCGAATGAACAGTGATACAATTGAATAGTAGAAATCCCTTGAATCGAGCTTGGTAATATTAATTTCCATTTAATTAGTTTTTTCATCTTGATTTGTTATTTCTTCTTGCATGTTAAATTAGTTCTAGTATTTTATTTAATTCATATCCAAAATTCCCCCTTTTATTTGCACTTTTACTCGAAAGAAATCACCCCCCGTTCCCTGTGGATTCGACCCTGCTCACCATTACACTAATTTTATTTAAAGAGTAGGAATTTAAGTTTGGTGGCACAACGACAGCACACCAAATTTTGGCGCCGTTGCCGGGGAACGGTGCAAGGTTAATTTTTTTCGAATTTCGTTATTTTTTGTCTCATTCTTCTTGTGCAGGTGATTTTATCAAGAAAAGAGGAATTTGAGAATTTTTTTGTAGTGAAATACTTCGAGATGTTTCATCGACAAGTATTCACAAGTTTTTCCCAACAAACCGAAGAGCCATTCTATGCAGCATGGAAGAGATTCAATAATTTAGCAACAACATTCAGGAATCATGATTTTTCTAACTATGTTCTTATTCGAATTTTCCTAAAAGGTTTGGATGCAGTTACACGAAGATGGGTATTTAATGGAGCAATAACAACTGGAAGTCCACTACTTAGTCGAGGTGAAGACAGTGTGATATATTTGCTAAATGATATAGCCGACTTTGACTACCATCAGTATTGGGATCATTCGCTGCAGAGTTGGAGACACCAATACACTCCAGAAATTAACCAATCTGATTTTACAGACCAACCTTTCGAGCATCAAGAAGATGAGGGATGTAGTCTTGAATTAATCATAACTCGATTGAATGATATGGTAAACAAGCACGTGGCATTGGATGAGGAAACTGTCGAGCCTCAGTCTGAAGAAGTTTTGGAAGAAATATCAAACGAAGATGAGGCACCAATGAAGTTGAGAGATGAACAAGCTCCTGAGACTATCGATTTGAGCTCGTCGATAATATCATCATATATACATCTAGGAGATCCTTGTCTTTCTCCATTGCCGATTTCAACAGATTTTGTTCTTCAAGAGCTAACTATGATACACTCATCTCATGCCTATTATTTAAAGTCACGTTTTGTTGAGGAGACGAGCTTACATTGCATACATCAAGCCAAACTTGAGGACACATGGAACCAAGACCCATATATGGTGTCATATGACAAGTACTTTGGGCGTCAGCCGCTCTTTGAATGAGTGCTTTTGATGTCGAGCATAACGACTTAAAAAAATTGTGCTTTTGGGAGGCAACCCAAATTTTAGTTCTTGTTTTTTTAATTTTATTCCAGTAGAGGATTTCGCACAAGGCGTGGCCACGCCTTGTTGAAACACCTCTGCTGAAATTTTTTTTAAAAAAAAAATTGCCCTAAACACAGTAGATGTCTTTTGACAAGGCGTGGTCACGCCCTGTCCGAAGACATATTCTGGAAAAAAAAAATTTGCCTTAAACACAGTAGATGTCTTTTGACAAGGCGTGACCACGCCCTGTCAAAAGACATCTTCTAAAAAAAAAATTAAAATTTACTTTTCTTTTATCTAACATTATTTGTTCTCACCCCTTTTCACATCTTCTCTCGCAGGCTTGTTAACACCGCAACAACAATATAAAGCTTTGCTCCATGATGTCCAAAAGTTTTCAGGGGAGTTTTCTAACTTCTTTTGCGTTTTACTGTCTATGTTACGTGTGAGGCCCGGGGCCGAAGAGGGCGGGGGGTGAACGCCGGTGCCATCAGTTGCACGGACAATGAGCGGCTCCTGGCAGGCTTCTAGGTGAAGGGAACATGAATGAACCGACCCACACGGGAATGAGAGGGATTCCGAGACTGGGCAATGTAATGGACTGAACAGTTGAAGAGGGCTTAAAAGATTTGATTGGTACTACTCATATCACGAAGGTGCATCTTCTTTTCGGTAGCTCATCACATAAGAACTCCAAAGTTAAGCGTGCTTGACTTGGGGCAATTTTGGGATGGGTGACCTCCTGGGAAGTTTCCTAGGGTGCGTGTGAGTGAGGACATAAGCACGCTGGAAAGACTCGTCTTGGTACAGTGAGGACAGTCGTCAAATCTGGGGCGTTACAAGTGGTATCAGAGCCGACCTCTCTTAGTACGGTGTGGTTCGGGGACGAACCAAGCGGAAGCTGGTGGGCATGTGAGGCCCGGGGCCGAAGAGGGCGGGGGGGTGAACGCCGGTGCCATCAGTTGCACGGACAATGAGCGGCTCCTGGCAGGCTTCTAGGTGAAGGGAACATGAATGAACCGACCCACACGGAATGAGAGGGATTCCGAGACTGGGCAATGTAATGGACTGAACAGTTGAAGAGGGCTTAAAAGATTTGATTGGTACTACTCATATCACGAAGGTGCATCTTCTTTTCGGTAGCTCATCACATAAGAACTCCAAAGTTAAGCGTGCTTGACTTGGGGCAATTTTGGATGGGTGACCTCCTGGGAAGTTTCCTAGGGTGCGTGTGAGTGAGGACATAAGCACGCTGGAAAGACTCGTCTTGGTACAGTGAGGACAGTCGTCAAATCTGGGGCGTTACATACGCATCTAAATTTTGTGTCATTGAGGACATTGTCACATATAGGTGTGGGAGGGGGTATATAGCCTTATTTCTCGTTTCAATTTCTATTTTTTTTTTCAAATTTTTTGCATGTTTATTCGGAAAAAAAATAAAGAAGAAAGAGATGAGAGAGTCCGGCAAAGTGAAGTTGTTTGATCCATACAACATTAGTGTTTATTCATTATCTCTCTCATTTGAATCTTAATGCCTCTGAAGCGAGTCTATGAAGAAAAAAAAACTATTGTTTTCCTTATGTGCTACTGATTTTGCATTCTTACTGCTATATTTATGGGTAGTTGCTTTTGATGATGTGTTGAAATGACAAGTGTATGGGGTCTAGAACACATACCGTTTTTTTTTGTGAGCTTTGAGCCATGAGCAATCATCATATCATGCTCCAATTTTTTCTTGATTGTGTGTTAGTCATACATTGTTGATTTTTTCTAGAACTTGCTTTGTTATACATGTCTTTGTTTATACCTTGTGATGGATTATGTGCATAAACAAAGTAAAGGGCATTAGGTTCAAACAATTTTCTTTCGCGTCATCTTAGCCGTTCTTTGAGCCTACCCTGATTCATTAACCCTTAGTGAGCCAAGTTCGAGCCTGAGCCTATTTGTTGGAAAATAACCACGTTACAAACCATGATAAATCCTTTTTGTTGGTTATCCCTCTATTTGAACCTTGAATTGGAGAAGCATGCACACTTTTCGCATTTAGCATCGCTTTGAGCCAAGAAAGCGTAAATTGTTGAGATCGAAGTGATTAAATGCTCGACATCGTAGTCTCAAACGCTTTGTTAGAAAAACATCTACTGAAAAAAAGACTTCTTTTGAAAAAAATAATAAAAAAAGAGAAAAAAATACATATTTATAATGAAGAAAAAAAAAAAAGGAGTGAGAAGGAAAATAAGAGCAACGAAGAAAAAAATGGTTCTTGGATGTTATAATGAGATTGAAGATGTTATTGTTAGCAGGATGCAATTGTCTTTGTTGAAAGTGTATATGTATTCTTCAGTTCCATAAACCGTTGTACTTATTTCCTACCTGCCCTCTAGCCACGGTACAACCCATTTACAGTCCTTGTTTGTGCATTTTAATTCATTCACTTGGTAGAGGATATGATATATTTGCAAGCTTATGGTAAAAAATTTCAGTTGTGTTTTGACATGAGAGCTCCTTGATACATACCTAGACACTTACGAGTGAAATGAGCGAATCTTGTGAGAAGTTTTTGGACTCTATGCGTTTTTATTTCTACACATTCGGATGGAAGCAATTGCTCATGATGTTGGTAGTCGGATGCCCAACAATTACATTTTTTTGGTGCATGAAAAAAAATATATTTACGGACAAGTAAATGAAGCAGAAAAGAGGATAATGAGTTGAGATAATGAATTGAACTCTATTATGCTTGAGGACAGGCATGGTTTAGATGTGGGAGATTTGATTAGCTCATAATAGTTTATATTTTACTGTCATATCTCTCATTGTTACCACTTTTAACGTACTTAATTGACACATTTTTGTGTGATTTTATTGTAGGGTGAAGTTTTCTGTTCTTGCGATAAATGTGGGCTAAAAAGGGTGATTTTATATCATAATTAAAGTTGCCGATATGATCTTAGTGGAAGACGTGGAGCAGAAAAATTCAGAAGATGTTTTTGCATAAGGCGTGATCACGCCTTGTGACGATTCCTTGGTTGCCTAGTGAGATGAGGAATTTTTATATCAAAGAAAAAAAATACAAGATATAGTTTTTTATGCTCTATATTATTGAAGGATATTTTCTAGTATCTTTTAATTTTTAGGTATTAGGTTTTTTGTTTTAGTTTAATGAGCTGTTCTTCTTTTGGACCCATTAATTCCTTTCTTGTCCACCAATACCTCACGTATAAGACATTCTCTTTTTTTTTTTTCTTGACCACTATTCAAGCAGTACAAGGGAGGCGATAGAGAAAGAATCCATCACCAATCTCAAGGATTTTCTCTCCAATTATCTCCACAACTTTAGGCTAAGTTTTATTTTTGATTCAAAGGGTATTTTTACTATTTCGATTTATCACTGTGAGACTTTTTGTGATTTAATTTAATATGTGTTTGTTAAGTATTTGTTGATTTATAACAAAACTGAATCATGTATACAGCGGAAAAAGAAACAAAAAAACCGTACTACAACCAATCGAATCTGAGTACAAAATTACTGTTAACAACCATAGATCGACTAAATACCCACGTAACGAATACCGATAACTCCAAGTCAAAACCTCTGCCCATCTCCCTGCCACTCCCTCCTGGACCGCCAAACTGAGGAACCATGCCCCATCACTAGGGTTGTTCCAAAACAGGATAAAACCGAGACGTGAGCATAAAACGCTCAGCACCGAAGCATGAGTATACAAGCCTTATAAATGTCACATGATATGATATGATACCAGGGTAGTCAGAAAACAGGAGTCCCAAAGATCTCCATATGCTTCAGTCTGAGGCGCCAAGTGGATAGTTCCCGCGTGTACTCCCTCTGGGTCATGCATCCACTAACAAGACTCAGCGTGTACCTAAAATTTCCCGGACATCACCGAAGCCCTCCCGGACCCTTCGGCCACTGTGTACTTCGGATGTCCATGCGTCCACCAAGCCGGTGCTGCAGCTGCCCCAACAAGATATAGCTCTACTCGTAAAGAGATAACGCCTCAACATAAAGCTACTCTCGAAAGAATACGGCTCAAAGATTGAAGATGTATACCATGCAGCAATAAGCGTGTACATAAATAGCATCATATATGAACATATATCATGCAGCAAGTAATCATGCACACACTATATAAGAATACTGTTATACTCAACAGGATATCCTCGGGGTAGTACTTTCGTACCTCAAACCAGTAGATCCTAGCAATCAGCCTAGAATCAAGCCTGCTCCGTAGTCGCCCACTGATGCCGCCTAGCTCCCAACTAGAGCACAGCTCCGCTACAAAACCAGTAGCTCCCGCTAGTGCCTAAAACCTGGGAAAAGACTAGAAACCCATCAGAAACGACTAAAAACGCTCTGGAACACTCGGAATTGGCGAGTAACAAATGAAGCCTCACGCCTCTTTATAGACAACGATCGGTAGAGATCCGACCCACTTCGGACGATCCATCCGCACACTTCGGACGATACCGAACCCTGATCGGCCTATCCGACATCCTGCATGTCTTCCACGTGTCGCCACCTGGCTTCGGACGATCCGCAACCCTGATCGGACGATCCGAACCTTGCATGTCTTCCCCGGTCCAGCCACCTGTCTTCGGACGATCCGAACCCTGATCTGGCGAATCCGGACCCTGATCAGGTGTCCTTCTCCGATCACAACGAAATAATATTTAATCCAATAATTAACTCAAATTAGGCATCGGGATACTACATTCTCCCCCCTAAAAAAGGATTTCGTCCGCGAAATCGAGTCTGAAAAATGACTTTTGAACAACAATGACATTCAACTTAAGAATGAATTCACAACCTGAAATTACAATCATAACTGGAAAATACTACAACTAGAACAACTCTGGCTGCTCTGACCGCATGCGACTCTCTAGTTCCCAAGTACTTCTTCAGTACCCGGCGCTTGCCACTGACACTTACGACAAGAGGAATAGTCTTATCCGCAGTACCTTTCATTCCGGTCTAAGATCGAAACCGGCTCTTTCCACAAAGACAAATCCGGATCAGCTGAACTTCTGTCGGATGCAAACATGAGTACTCATCCGCTTACGTATCGTCTCAACAAGCACATGAAAACATTGTGAACACTAGACAGATACGGTGGCAAAGTCTAAAATCTGTAGGCCAAATCTCCCACACATTCTAAGATCTCAAAAGGACCAATGAATCTCGGAGGCTTAGCTACCTTGAGTTCCAAATCTCAGAATCCTCCGAAAAGGTGATACCTTGGAAACACTTTCGCCTGCATCAAAATGAAAGGTCTGCGCTTGGTGTTCGCATAACTCGCTTGTCGTCCTGAGCGTCTAATCCGATGTTTGATCACAAGAACTTTGTCCCATGGCCTGCTGAATCAATTCTGGACCCTCGACCTGTCGTTCTCTCTCGCGACTTCCTCCCAGAACAGAGGAGTACGACAACGTCGACCATACAATGCTTCAAACGAGACTACCAATACTCCTATGAAAACGGTTGTTGTATGCAAACTCTATCAGTGGCAGATGATCCTGCCAAGCTAGCCCGAAATCCATCACACAAGATCTCAACATATCCTCAGAGTACGAATAGTCCTCTGACTGACCGTCAGTCTCTGGGTGATATGCAGTACTCAAACTCAAGGTAGTGCCCAAGGCTTGCTGAAAGCTGCCCCGCAAAATCTAGATGTAAATCGAGGATCTCTGTCACTAACGATACTCACGGGCACACCAGAAACCCGTACAATCTTTGAATGTACAACCGTGGCCATCCGATCGAAGTGAAATCTCTGTTATACGGAAGAAAAGGGGCAGACTTAGTAAGCCGATCCACTACCGCCCAATAGCATCTCTATTCCCCACAGACATAGGCAGTGAGTCACGAAGTCCATCGTGATATGCTCCCACTTCCACTCCGGAATAGGAAGATTCTGCAACAAACCTCCAGGTCGTCGATACTCAGCCTTCACCTGCTGACAAGGACAAGGCACTTGGAGACATACTGAAAACATTACGTTTTCATACCTTTCCAACCAAAATCGAGTCCCTCAAATCCTTATACATCTTGTTGCTCCCCGGATGAACCTCAACTTGCTACGATGAGCCTGGGAAAAAATCTCCTCCCTCAAAGTGTCATCTTCCGGTATACAACACGACCAGATAAGACAAAACGACCCTTTGGACTGATAGTGGAATCCAGAAGTATTATCCCATCCGCCAACCGAGCTAATCTCTGAATCTTAGAATCAGACATCTGAGCATCTCTAATCGAGAATACAAAACTGCTCAGACAAAATAGTGACTACACGGATACTCTCGCGTTCCCTTCCGATGTTTACAATTGAATCCCATCGAACAGAAATCCTGAATAATCTCAGATACAGCACACAAGTTCTGAAGAGCAGACTAAATCTTACCTTGCGACTAAGAGCATCGCGGCGTGATGATTCGAGATCCTGGATGTGAATACTTTAATCTCCAATCATCATCCTTGAGAGATCCATCCAACGACGCTGACGTACATGTTCAACTCAGCCTGAGTGAACAGATACTTCAACTCTTATGATCAGTGAAAATTCAAATCGCTCACCATACAGATTATGGCGCCAGATTTTCAAAGCAAAAACGATCGCTGCTAATTCCAGATCATGAACAGGATAGTTTCCTCATGAGTTTCAACTGTCTCGACGCATAGCAATCCACTGCTCCTTCTGCATCAGAACACCACCCCTAGTCCCTGTAAAGAGGCATCGTTGTAAAAACTGAAACACCAGATCCAGACGGATAAAAACAAGCCACAACGGTGTAGTAGCTCCGAGTTCCAAAGGTGTAATTAACGGATGTATTGTTGATAAGAGTTTATTAATGTGTAACTTTTGACACGAGTCATGATTCGGGTTAACGGACCGAAGAATGGTTCGGTAATGCACCGCGATGTTCATTACGGCTCCGAAGTTGAGATTCTGGTGGGATCCGATCATTAGTGTCAAGAGTTGCATCGACCACGTGAGTTCGCGTAAGGTCCGAAGTGGGGTTCGGTGGATCCCGATTCATGAGGTTGTCCAAGAGCAGCTGGACACGCTTGCCAGTTCCCGGGACGGTCCGCGTGTATGGCTCGCGCGATCACGACTCATGCTGTCAAGAGCCAATGTGACACGTAGCGTTCGGCGTTCCGAGTGACATCCCTAATGGTGTTCCGGAGGATCCGAACATGGCCTATAAAAGTGGTCGGGAGTTTCCTCCATTTGAACCTCGCCAATTCCAGCATCCATTAGCATTTCATCGTTTCTGACAGGTTCTTAGCCTTGTTCCGAGATTTGGGCCTCGGGGAGCTGGCCTGGTCTGTAGATACAGAGCTGTGCTCTAGTTGGGAGCTTAGCGGGTACATCCTCGGGCTAGCGACGGACGAAAGGTTTGGAATTTATCAGTATTTATCTAGGGATTTCTTAGTTAAGGTCTGGTAGATAAGTTTAGAGATGGTTTTCACTTGAGAATAGGCTTGGATATGAACCTGTTGTCTGGTTGTTCCAGTGGATTAAGGATGCTGTGTATAGAGGTACGAAAGTATCAATCCGAACGCAATATCCTGGTTGAGTATGACATATCTTATATGTGTGCATGATTATGTGGTTGCATTGATATATGTCCTATGATGGCATGCTATTATGTTCCGGTTATACTGCCAGCGTTGCATTCATGTTGAGCCGATTCTTCTTCGAGATAGCCTTTGCTGTTGACTGTATCTCTTTCGAGAGTAAGCTATAGTCTTGGGGCGCCTCCGCTCAGACCCTTTCTGTGGACGCACTGACACCCGAGATTACACCAGCTGGCCGACGGGTCGGGAGGGCTTCGGTGGCTGTCCGGGACATTTTAGGTCCCGTCTGTCTTGTAAGTGGATGATGACCCAGAGGTGTACCGGCGCGCACTATCCAACTTGGCGCCTCTAGACTCGAGGCCATTGTTGAGAATCCTTTTGTGACTCCTGTTCTTGCACTACCCCCGTAGCATGCATCAAGCAGTATATCAATTTCAATACTGGTCTGTAGACTCATACTTTTGACTGGCGTTCTTATTCGCTCACGTCCTGACGGTTTTGTTTTATTCTTGGACACCCGCATTCCCCAACGGGGCAGGCCTCAGATTGGTACAGACTCAGAGGAGGGCAGGACGGAGGACTGAGTAGCTGGTCTGGTTTCGTTATCGGTATTGTTTTGATTCGATATGGTGTATTCTGATATTTTATTTTTGAGTTATTCTAGAACTTCGATATGGGTTGTATAATTAATAGTTGTCGACTCTTTTTTTTTCCGCTGTCTATCCTCTGATTATTGTTAATAATCATGGTTAATTGCATGCTTAGTTTTTTTGGATTTGTAGGGTGAATTTCGGAACGGGTCGACTACAATAGGCGCAGATGTCAAACGTCTTGCGAAGTTCTCAAGTAAACTGCTCTCGCCACTCTGGAGTCCACCTCAATGAAACATCTTTTCCGAGTGAGCTGCGTGAGTGGCTAAGCAACCTGAGATGAAGTTGTCAATGACACGGGAGATAGATACCCGCACAGCCATCCCATAGAAACTGGGATCTCGCCTACTGTCGTCGGACGCGCCAGTTCCATATACACCGCTTCCACCTTGCTCGGGTCACTGAAACTCCCTTGTATTCCGAAATGACATACCCAAGGATACACCCCTTGTCAATCCAAAACTCACATTTACTCAACTTCCATAATGTGAGTTTTGCGAAGTTCTGTAAAATAGTCCTTAAGTGTTGTACGTTGTGCTTGCTGATCATGCGAATGGTATTAAGATTCATCTATACAATCAACCCACAACAAACTTATCCAAGAATTCCCGAAAAAACCCGATTCATCAGATAGCATAAAACTGTTGGTCATTTCGTCACCCCAAAAGGCATAACCAGAACTATAACTGCCTCATGCCCACCGGTACCGGGTTCCACTGAATGGCAGTCATTCGATATATCTCCCTGATGAGACCCCGGAAGCTGATGATGACCAGACACATTAAATCAATCTTGGAATACCCCGAGAGGTTTCCTTGCGTTGTGCAAATAAATCATCAATCCGTGGCAACGGATACTTATTCTTTCGTAGCACGGCAACTGCCGATAATCTATGCAAGAGCCGCCATAGACCATCCTTCTTTTTGACAAAAAGAAAACTGGTGCTCCCCACGGGGACACATGGTCGAATATACCCCTTGTCAAGACAGATCCTGCACACTGCTGTTTTATTCTTGCATCTCTGATGGACGCTAAACTATAAAGGAGCTTTTTAGCAGATTGGTGCCGTGCCTGCCCTAAATCAATGCCGAATCCACTTCCCGACGGGCGGAAACACCAGAATCTCCTCGTGAGAAAACATCCGGAAAATCGGCAAAACCACTGGAATGTCGCTGATCCGACCTATCTGCTGACGAATCCAAAGCATAGATAAGGTAGCCTTCCCCGCCCGACTCTCAAGCACGACAGGCTTTCCAGAGCAGAGAACACCACAGGCATCGGGGGTCGCGCTCCCTTCCATAGAAAAACCAACTTTCGCCCTCAACTGGACGAGAAATGTCACACCAACCTTCTGATAACGTCCACAGTGCTGCTACCACACAGTGCCACAATCTATTCCCGAATGCAATCAAAATCCTCCATCGATCAAGAATCATCAAATTAGCAGTTAAAACATTTACCCTCAAAGACTCTAGAGGACCTACCCAAAACTAGACGTTTAGGCTAGCCACCGAATGACCCATCGGGTGGAAACGATACACAACGTCCAAAAAGTGAAAGGTAATGCCTGACGCTTAGCAAATCTCGCAGATCTGAATTGAATGTGATGCACCAGTATCAATGAGAACGTAAGCAGGTAATCCACATTAATAAAAAAAACACCTGCGATAACTCTGTCGTTTCTCCTCAGCACCTGATCCTGTTAAGAGCAAAAGACCTGCCCTTGAGTACGGGTCGGAGTGTAGAAACCCTGAGTTAGACTGTCCTGCTGTGGCCTCTGATGAACGACAGAGCTGAGAACCAGATCCTGATCGCTCCGCCCTTCTGTGGGACCATCTCTCTTCCTATGGCCCTCTCACGCATTTGAACAAGTCCCCGCAACTTTCGGAACACCCTCCGTCGGATGATCCTTCCCCGCAATGCTGACACGGGGCCTTCTTCTTCCCAAAATGGTGACTCCTCCAGTCTCCAGAGGAAGAAGACATTAGACCAGCCTTCTTGAAATGCTTGGGCGCGGGACCCAAAGAACTAGTTAGACGAGCAGATGCATGGCTCGACCCTCTCAGCAAACTGCCCTCACCTGGCGGACAACGTTTCACAAGGGCCCTCATATACATGCTCGGATCATCGCAGACAACAAAACCCTATCAACAAACGGCCTGGATTGAGGCCCTGGAGAAAATGGTTCTATACTCATGGCCCTAGCATGTCACTGACATGTGGATCATCGGAAAAACTCCAAGACTACAGATATTCTGCTGATGACTCACAACAGACAAACTTCCTGCTTCAAGATTGATCAACCAATCGCCTTGGTCCTGCAGAACGGCCTCGGCGGAAAGTAACAAGCAGCAGAAAGCGGCTCGGAAATCACCACCAAAGACTCGACCCTTGTCGCTAATACTATCGGTGCAGAGGAAAGACCTCCACCACTTGCGCGCCCACACCCTCCAGCAGAAAGAATCAAGGGTATCAATCTGCTGTTCCGCCTGAGCACTGAAAAAGTCTTGAAGACAGCTCTCCATCCTCTCAAGCCATTTCTCCGCACATCCGGGAGATCTCCAACACCGCCCGAAGAGGTGCTTTGGCCCCACTCTGCAAGAAGAACCGTGCATACTAAAACTCCGAGGCTCATCACGACGGTGTTGACGGACGTTCTCGATGCTCTCGACTGATGCTACCGATCGTCGGTCTCCACCAGCGTCCATGCTGCCATGATCTACTAGCATCGTCGTCAAACCAGGGACATCTCTTCAGCTACAAAAGTTACCAGATATAAACCCAAAAAGAACAGTTCTAATCCAAAATCTTAAGCCATGCTCTGATACCATAAATGTAGTGACCCTTCCAGACATACCTACTAATCAGACTTAAGCAGACAAATTACATTACAAACATGATCAGGTACATACAGCGGAAAAAACGTAATACAACCAATCGAATCTGTAAGTACAAAAAATGACTTAAACAACCAATCGAAACTAAATACCCAAGAACGAATACCGGATAACTACAAGTCAACCTCTGCTCTCTCCCTGTCCCACTCCCTCCTGGACCGTCCAACCTTGAGACCCTTGCCCCATCGAAAATAGGTGTCCACAAACAAGTATTAAACCGAGGCGTGAGCATAAAACGCTCAGCACCGAAAAGCATGAGTATCCAAGCCTATATGAAATGCACATGCTATGATACTGATACCAGGGTGTCAGAAACAGGCAGTCACAAAAGAATCTCAATATGCTCATTCTGAGCGCCAAGTGGATGTGCGCGCGGTACTCATCTGGGTCACGCATTCCACTACAAGATCAGACGTGGACCTAATGTTCCCGCGATCACGAAGCCCTCCGCGGACCGTCGGCCACGTGTACTCTCGGTTTCCATGCGTCCCAAAGAACAGGCTGAGCCGGCCGCCCACCACAAGATATAGCTTATCTCGAAGGAGATACAGCTCAACAATAAAGGCTCATCTCGAAAGAGATTAACGGCTCAAGATGAACATGTAACATGAGCAAAATAAGCGTGACATATCGCATGCATCATATGACATGATACTCAATGCAGCAGTAATCATGCACCACATTAAGACTGTATAACTCACCAGGATATCTCGGATAGTACTTTTCGTACCTCAAACCAGTAATCCTAGCAATCAGCACTAGACATCAAGCCTGCGTCCCGTAGTCGCCCACTGATTCCGCTAGCTCCCCACTAGAGCACAACATCCGCCTAACAAAACCACAAGTAGCTCCCCGCTAGTGCCTAAACCTCGGGAAAAGACTAGAAACCCCATCAGAAAGACGACTAAACGCTCTGGAACATCTGGCATTGCGAGTAACAAATGAAGCCTCGCGCCTCTATTTCTAGCACAAACGATCGGTAGATCCGACCCACCTTTCGGACATCCGATCCGGCACACTTCGGACCGATCCGACCCTGATCGGACGATCCGAATCCTGGCATGTTTCCATCACGTGTCCAGCCACCTGCTTCTCGGACGATCCGAACCCTGATCGGACGACCCGACACCTTGCATGTCTTTTCCACGTGTCCAGCCACCTGGGTCTTCGGACGATCGACAACCCTGATCGGCGATCCGACACCCTGATCGAGCACTTCTCCGATCACACGAAATAATATTTGAATCCACACTAATTAACTCAAATTAGGATCGGGGATACTACATTTTCTCCCCCCTGAAAATGATTTCGTCCGCGACAATTGATGTCTGAAAAATGACCGACATTTGACAACAATACAGTTCAACTTAAGAATGATTTTACAATGAAATTACATCCATACACTGAAACATACTAAACTAGAACACTCTGGTATGCCTCTGACCGCGCGACTCTACTCTAGTTCCCGACGTAGGCTTCTTCAGTACCCTCGTGCTTGCCACTGCACTAAGACAAGAGGATAGTCTTATTCCCTTACCTGTACCTTATCCTTCCGGTCTAAATCGAAACCGGTCTTTCAAAAAGACAAATCCGGAATTCAGCTGAATTCTGTCGGATTGCAAAACATGAGACTCATCCGCTACGTATCGTCCTCACACAAAGACACATGAACACATTGTGACCTAGACCGATACGGTGGCCCAAAGCCTAATCTGTAGGCCAATCTCCCACACATTCTAAGATCTCAAAGGACCAATGAATCTCGGAGATAGCTTACCTTGAGTCCCAAATCTCAGATCCCAACTAAAAGTGAACCTGGAGAACACTTTCTTACCTGCACATCAAAATGCAAGAGGTCTGCGCTTGGTGGTTCGGCATAACTCGCTCTGTCGGTCCTGAGCAGTCTTAATCCGCTGTTTGATCACAAGAACTTTGGTCCATGGCCTGCGAATCCAATTCTGGACCCGCGACCTTCGTCTCGATTCCTCCCAGAACAGAGGAGTTACGACACACGTCGACCATACAACTGCTTCAAACGGAGACATACCATACTGCCTATGAAACTTGTGTTGTATTCAAACTCTAATCAGTTGGCAGAGGATCCTGCCAAGCGGCGCCCGACATCCATCACACAGATCTCAACATATCCTCAATATACGAATAGTCCTCTCTGATCTGACCGTCAGTCTCTGGGTGATTATGCCAGTACTCAAACTCAAGGTAGTTGCCCAAGGCTTGCTGAGCTTGCCCCGAAATCTAGCATGTAAATCGGAGGATCTCTGTCCTAACGATACTCACGGGCACAACATGAAACCGTCATCTCTTGATGTACAACCGTTGCCATCCGATCGAAAGTGAAATTCTGTTAATCACGGAAAAAATGGGCAGACTTTAAGCCGAATCCACTACCGCCACAGATAGCATCTTCTCTTCCCCACAGACATAGCAAGTGAGTCACGAAGTCCATCGTGGAATGCTATGCTTCCCACTTCCACTCGCCGAATAGGAAGTTCTGCAACAACCTCCAGGTCATCGATACTCAGCCTTCACCTGCTGACCGGCTAGGCACTTGGAGACATACTGATAAACATTACGTTTCATACTTGCCACCAAAATCGAGTCCTCAAATCCTTATACATCTTGTTGCGTCCCCGTGAACACTCAACTTGCTACGAATGAGCCTGGGATAAAATTTTTTTTTCTCCTCCCCTCACGTGTCATCTCCGGTTTTAAACAACACGACCGATAAGCACAAAGATCCCCTTGGACTGATAGTGGAATCCAGAAAGTTTATCTCATCCCAACCGAGTCTAACTCTGAATCTTCGAATCAGGACATTGAGCACTCCTAATCCGAGAATACAAACTGGCTCAGACAAAAATAGTAGCTACACGGATACGCTCGTTCCCTTCCGATGTTGACAATTGAATTCCCATGAACAGAAATCTGAGCGAATCTCAGATACGCACACGTCTGAAGAGCAGACAATCTTACCTTGCGACAAGAGCATCGTCCTGTGAGCTTCGCAGATCCTTGGATGATACTTTATCTCACAATTCATAATCCTTGAGTCGATCATCCAAACGACCGTGACGCATGTTCACTCAGCCTGAGTGAACAGATACTTCAAAACTCTTAGATCAGTGAAAATCGCATCAGCCCATACAGATACGCGCGCCAGATTTCAAAGCAAAATGATCGCTGCTAATTCCAGCTCATGAACAGGATAGTGTTCCTCATGAGGCTTCACGTCTCGACGACAGAAGCATCCACATGCTCATTCGGCATCAGAACACACCCTAGTCCTGTAAGAGAGGCATCGGTTTAAACACTGAAACACCAGGATCCAGACGGTCAAAGCCAAAAAGGCGCAGGATGTCAAACGTCTGCGCAAGTTCCAAGAAACTCTCTTCGCACCTGATGTCCACATCAAATGAAAACATCTTCCGAGTGACTACGAGTGAGTGGCTTGCAACTGTTAGTAGAAAGTATGACAATGAAACGGAGATCATACCCCAGCCATTCCCAGAAAACTGCGGATCTCGGCTACTGTCGTCGGACGCGACCGTTCAATAACACCGCTTCCAACCTTGCCTCGGGGGGTCGGGCTTGAAACTCCCTTGCTAGAAATGACATGACCACGGAATACAACACCCTGTCACTCCAAACCACATCTGTACTCATCAACTTCGCATCAGCTGTATTCTCGCGAGAGTGTCGTAAAATAGTCCTTAAGTGTTTTACGTGTTCTGTGCTGTCATGCGGAATTAGATTAAGATTCATCTATAAATACCACAGCACAACTATCCAAGCATTCCCGAAAAACCCGATTCATCAGATTCCATAAAAAACTGCTGGTTCCTTCGTCACCCCAAAAGGCATAACCAGAAACTCATATATGCCCATACGGTCCTGAATGCAGTCTTCGATATATCTCCCTGCTGAACCCCGAAGCTGATGATAACCAGACTTAAATCAATCTTGGGAAATACACATGAGAGGTACCTTGCAGTTTATCAAATTATAATATCAATCCGCTGCACCGGATACTTATTCTTTATCGTAGCACGATTCACTGCCGATATCTAGCAAGCCGATAGAACCATCCCTTCTTTTGACAAAAAGAAAACTTGGTGCTCCCACGGGAACACTGGTCGATAACCCTTGTCAAGAAGATCCTGCAACTGCTGTTTTTAAGTTCTTGTACATCTCTGATGTGAGCTAAACATAAGGACTTTTTCAAAGAGATTGGTGCCGTGCCTTTGCACTAAATCAAATGCGAAATTCCACTTCCCGAACGAGGAGGAAAACTCAGGAATCGTCCTGGGAAAAACAATCCGAGAAAATCGCAACCACTGGAATTTCGCTGATACCGCGACACTATCTGGGACGATCAATAGCCATAGATCAAGGTAGCCTTCCCCGCCCACTCTCAAGCACCACCAGGCTTTCAGAGCAGAAAACCACAGGGCATCGGGGGTCGCGCTCCCTCTCCATAGAAAAACAACTTGTCGCCTCAACCTGACGAAAATTGACAAACTTCTGATAACATCCCACAAGTAGCTCTAAAACACAGTCGCACACTATCTCCCAGAATGCAATCAAAATCCTCCTCGAAATCATCAAATTAGCGTTAAAACATTAACCCTCAAACTCTCAGGACACCCAAACTAGACGTTTAAGCATAGCACCGAATTACCCATCGGTGGTGGGAAACAGATACCACAACGTCCACAAGAAGTGAAAGGTAATGCACTGTACGCTTCAGCCAATCTCGCAGATATGAATGATGTGATGCACCAGTAATCCAACTGAGACGTAAGCGTGGTAATCACATAAAAAAAAACACCTGCTTTTTTTTTTTTTTTTTGGCTAACTCTGTCGTTTCTCCTCAGCAGCCTGATCCTGGTTAAGAGGCAAGAGACTGCCCTTGTGAGGTACGCGGTCGGAAGGTTAGAACCCTGAGTAGACTGTCACCTAGCTGTGGCCCTGATGACTGAAGTGCTGAGAACCAGATCCTGATCCTCCGCCCGTCTGTGGACAGCTCTCTTCATATGTGGCCCCATCTCACGCGCATTTGTAACACAGCACCCGCCAACTTTGCGACACGAACGCTTCCGTCGGATGATCCTTCCCGCAAATCTGACACGGGCCCTTTCTCTTCCAAATGGTTGAACTCCCCAGAGCCAGAGGAAGAGAAAAGTACGATCCACCTCTTGAATGCTTGGTGCGGGGGACCGCAAAGAAACTAGTAGGGACGTAGCAGACTGCATGGCTCGCCTCTCATCAAAAACTGGCCCTCAAGCCTGGCGACAACGGGTTCACAAGGCCCTCATATCGGATTCGGATCATCGCAGACAAAACCCGATCAAAATCTCCGATTGGGCCCCTGGAAAAATGGGTTATACTTGGCCCTCAGATTGTCACTGACATGTGGATCATACGGCAACCTCAAGACTTCTTTCGATACTCATCACCGACAAACTTCCCGGCTTCAGGATGATCAACCATCGCCTTGGTCGCACGCAGGGCTGCGCGGAAAGTAAAGCGCAGTAAAGCGGCTCGGAACATCCGCCCAAAGCAACTCGACCCTGTGCCGCTACAACCTCATCTGGTGCAGAGGTTAGGACCTCCACCACTGTGCGCGGCCACCACCCTCCACAAGAATTCAAGGGTATCAATCTGCTGTCTCCGCCGAGCCCACTGTGAAAAGTCCTTGAAGCATCGCTCTTCCCATCCTCTCAAGCAGTTCTCCACAGGCAACATCCGGAGCTCTCTCACCGGGGGCCACCAAAGAGGTTTTTGGCCCCATCGCAAGAAACGAATCATACACTAAACTCTCGCGAAGGCTCACACGACGGTTGTTGCCGACGTTCTCAGATCGCTGCCGACGACCGCTCCCCGATCGTCTCGGGGTCTCTCCCAGCGTCCCAATGCTGCCATTAGCCTAACTAGCATGTGTCAAACCCAGACATCTCTTCAGCTAAAAATTTACACAGAGATTAAACCCAAAAGAAAGTTCTTAATCCCACAAATCTTAATTGCATCTCTGAACTCTGAAAATGTAGTGACCCGTTCACAGAATCACCATAATCCATAAAAACAAAGCCATGCAATCTTAAATTTAAAAAATAGGTATTACAAGCGGAAACGAGGACAAAAAAGTATAACAACCCAATCGAAATCGTAAGTACAAAATACTTAACACCAGATCGAAACTTAATACCAGAACACAATACCGATAACTCAAGTCACCTCTGCACAAGCTTACCTGGTCCACCCCTTTGCGCCAACCTGGACCGGGGAGCCCAGAGACTGCTGCCTGAGACTGCCCTGTGACCTTGCCCCCACGTACATAGGGTGTCCAAACAGGAATTCAAACACGAGGACGTAGAGCATAAAACCGCTCAGCACCGAAAGCATGAGTATACAGCCTATCATGAAAATGCCATGTATTGATATGATACCAGGGTAGTCAGAACAACAGGAGTGCACAACAAAGATCTCAATATGTCTCACGTCTAGTAGGCGCCAAAGTGTATGCCCACTACAAAAAAAGGGTATGGCAAGCGTAACTCCTCTGGGTCCTGCACTCAAGACGGCGTCGGACTAAAATCCGTCAAGAAGCTCCACCGTGACAACTGAAACCTCGGGTCCATAGCGACAAAACGGCTAGCGCCCACACGATAAGCTTATGTGAATGATACGCTCACAATGGACGGAGACCGTGCCTATCTAACGCCAATAGAATACCAAAATAAGAATGTACGGAATACATAAGTGATACAGATCGAACATGGACCACGTCCGGTTCTGATCATGTGGTCAACTCCAACAAAGCGACTTGAGGCGTACAAGATCTGATTAAGTAAAACCAAAGCTACTCAGAATAATCAAAATGTAATCAGCAAGCTGCAAGAGATAATGGTGCGTTCAATAGAACACAACCGTAATAAGAATGTATACTCAACCAGGATATCTCGGATAGTACTTTCGTACCTCAAACCCGTAGATCCAAGCAATCAGCCCTAGAAATCAACCCTGCGTCCGTGTCGCCACCCGGATCCGCTAGCTCCCAACTAGGAGCACAACTCCGCTACAAAACCAGTTAGCTCCCCGCTAGTGCCTAAACCTCGGAAAAGACTAGAAACGCCATCAGAACGACTTCCAAAACGCTTCTGGACACTCGGATTGGCGATAGTAACAATGAAAGCTCGCGCCTCTATTATACGAAACGATCGGTAACTCCGACCCACTTCGGTACGATCCGTATCCGTCACACTTCGGACGATCCGAACCCTGATCGGACGATCCGAATCCGCCTGTCTTCCACGTGGTCCAGCCACCCTGTCTTCGCGGATCGAACGTGCGCCCAGTCACCCCTGATCTCGGACGATCCGAACCTTGCATGTCCTTCCTCACTGTCCAACCACCTGTCTTCGGACGATCCGAACCCTGAGCGGACGATCCGAACCCTGATCCGGCTCCTTCCGAACACACCGACCAATATTTAATCTAATAATTAAACTCAATTAGGCATCGGATATCAGTAATTATATGAAGGAAAAATATCACATCTAGTAATATCATGATAATTAAAATTTTGTACAAATAGAAAAAAAATAAGTATTTTTTTACTTCTCGATCATGGACGAAATTGATTTCAAATTATCCTTGTTTGTTTCTAATATTTTAGGTAGTTCATTACACGAAACAAAACCACAAAAATCCATTAAACGAACATTACATACATCTTGGCAAGATTCAGCTCAGATAGGTGCTGAAAAGTATGAGTCATTTCAGAATTCACTTTTGGAGTAGATTAAATTTAGTAAGATAAATAGAATAAAATGATTTTTAATTAAATATGGCACTATTGCATTATTTATAATTAAATTTCAAATAAGACATCAACGGGAAAAAAAATTATACATGGATGCTTTGGTAGAATTATATCATACATTCACTTTTTGAAATTACTGAAAAATCTCGAATGCATGGCATTGGTGTCCAAACATTCTGATTATTGAGGGTAAATATAATGTTTATTGAGGGTCATTCAATGTCTATTTGAGAACTATTTTGGAATCTATTCTTTTTTAAATTCTTAGGCTGCTCTATTTGAATGTGTTAGAAACAATTCAAAATATACAATATATACTTTATGATTTTTGGAATCAACACTACAATACATTAATTCTTTCAATTTAAGGTAATCCGAAAATAATAATGCAACACGAATAAAAAAAAAAAAAATTATGATTATAAATGGTTAACTTTATGTCTATTGAAAAATTCTTTGTCTACTCAAACCAATTTTATTTTTAGTAAAAATAAATTAACTAATTAAATCTTGTATTTCTTTTTTACGTAATAATTTGGACATAAATACTTAAAATACAAACATGTATTTTTGAATGATTTACCTTATGAGTGATCAATGAGGCATTGCAATTATTTGATTTTAAATTACGTATATCCAGTTTTCAGTTAAATTTATTGAATACTCAATACCAAAAATTTTTAATATAATTTACTGTTTTCAATACGTTTAGTTTCAGTTGTGGGAATAAAAAATAGTTAAAAAAACGTATAAGACATACATTTAATTTGGAATTACTATTAAAAATTAATAAATTCAAATTGAATTAACATGATCATTCACACGCAATAATTGAAATGCGATCATTTATTGCAGTCACATATGTCAATATTCCTTGATATTTTCTTTTTTTAGAAATGACATTTGACTGAAATTATTATTTTTGCAAAAACTCTGCTATATTGTAATAACAAATAAATATATCATAGTACACAAACCTCATATCACCAATTAAATTGATTGATATAATCATCAAATATTTTTAATGTAGTTTAATGTTTTAAATACGAGTTTAGTTTCAGTTTTTAAATAAAAAAATAAAAAAAACATATATACATAAATAATTTGAACTATATAAAATAAATTAGATTCAATTGAACTACAATGATTGAATAATCAATGCAGCAATAACTGACGTTATCATTTATTGCAGTACCATATTTTCAATATTCATGACTAATATATATATATATAGTATATATATATATACTATATATATATATATATATATATATATATATATATATTTTTTAAAAAATACTATATATTATATAATCATTATATATTATATATATATTTTGGTAGATATTTCAAGAGGGCATTTCATGTGTTTGTCAATCAACACGAGCATCAGTTCATGTTGTACATTTTGATAATCCCCAATAAAAACTTGTCCTAAACGTACAATACAATTACGACTCCCCAACATTCATTAAAAAAATCTAGCATCACTATAATGTAAAAAAGAAACCCTTGTTTCTCTTTCAATACATAAAATTACTTAATAACTAATTTATTACAGACAATTAAAAGATTGCGCATATAGTTTATATTTTATTGTCCTATCCTCATTTTATCACTTTTCAACGTGCTTATTGACACATTTCTGGTGATTTTACTTGTAGGTGAATTTCTGTCTTCGCGATCAAAATTTGGGCTAAAAAGGGTGATTTTATTCAACTTAAGTTGCCGATTCATGATTCTTTAGTGGAAGATGTGGAGCATAAAAATTAGAAGAATGTTTTGCCATTAGAGCGTGATACAGCCTTGTGACGATTCTTGGTTTTTTTTTTTCCTAGTGATATGAAGGATTTTTAATATCAAAAAAAAAATCAAGATTAGAGTTGTTTTATGCTCTATATTATGGAGATATTTTCTATTATCTTTTAATTTTTAGTATAGGTTTTTTGTTTTAGTTTAATGGGCTTTTCTTCTTTGGACCACATTAATTCCTTTCTTGTCCACCATACCTCACGGTACCACGACATTCTCTTTTTCTTTTTTTTCTTGACCCACTATTCACAAGCAGTCAGGGAGGTCGGCATAGAAGAAATTCCACACAACCAATCTCAAGATTTTCTCTCCAATCTCTCTCACACAACTTTAGGCCTAGTTTTTATTTTTGATTCAAAGGATATTTTTACTTTTCGATTTATCACTTGTGAGGACTTTTGTGATTTAATTTCTTGTTTTGTTCACAGTATTTGTTGATTTATGATTTATTTTCTGAAATGTGTGTGTTGAATTGCTGACATTTAATATTCGATATATATTTCTACTGCTAAGCCTAATTCAGTGTACTCCGTAATTGTCATGATGATTGGTACATGATTAGCGATATGATTAGGTGTGTTTTTTTTGTGTCTATCATAGCTATATTTATCAATAATCTCACGAAACCTCGATCTATCAATTGCAGCTATCTCGGTTGTTTGTAGAATTTTGAGATTAACTGTTTTCACAAAACGAAAATGCTATTTTTAATTAATATGGAACGCTTCGTGCCCATTAGTGTATTGAAAGTTTTGACTGGATGGCTGGGTTTGGTCATTATTAGGAAAACAACAGAATTTTAGTGGTTTCCCTATAATTCTAAGTTAATATTGCTTGTAATTGCATGAACAAATATATGTTTAGCCGATGAACAGTGTACATTGTTGAATAGTAGAAATCCCTTGATCGAGCCTTGGTATATAATTTTCCATTTAATTATTTTTCATCTTTGATTTGTTATTCTTCTGCATCTTGATTAAATAGTTCTAGTATTTTTTCTATATTTTATTTAATTCATACCCAAATTCCCCCTTTTCATTTGCCACTTTTACTCGAAAGAAATCACCCCCGTTCCCTGTGATTCGACCCTGCTCACCATTACCACTAATTTTTATTAAAAGATTAGGAATTTAAGTTGGGTGGCACACGACCAGCCCACCAAATTTTGCGCCGGGTGCGGGGGACGGGTGCAAGGTTTACATTTTTTTCGAATTCGTATTTTGTCTTCATTCCTTCTTGTGCAGGTGATTTTATCAAGAAGAGAATTTAGCAATTTTTTTGTAGTGAAATACTTCGAGATGTTTCTCATCGACAAGTATTTCACAGTTTTTCCCAACACACCGAAGCAGCCATTCATGCCGCATGGAAGCAGATTCATCCAATTTAGCAACACACATTCAGAATCATGATTTTTCTAACTATGTTTCTTATTCGGAATTTTTCCTACAAAGGTTTGGGATGCAGTTCACCGAACGATGGGTATTTAACTGGGCAATAACAACTGGAAGTCCACTAATTAAGTCGAGGTGAAAAGACGGTGTGTGATATATTTGCTAATGATAAAGCCGACTTGGACTACCATCAGTATTGGGATCATTCCCTTTTTTTGCAGAGTTGGAGACACCAATACACTCCAGACATTAACCATCTGATTTAACAGACCAACCTTCGCAGCATTCAAGAAGATGAGGGATGTACGGTCTTGAAATTAATATCATAACTCACTTGAATGATATGGTAAACAAGCAGTGCATTGGCATGAGGGAACTTCGAGGCCTCCAGTCTTGAAGAAGTTTTGGAAGAAATATCAACGAAGTGAGGCACCAATGAGTGAGAGATGAACAAGCTCCTGAGACTATCGATTTTGACTCGTCGATAATATCATCTATATTACATCTCTGGAGTCCTTTTCTTTCTCATATGCGATTTCAACAGAATTTTGTTCTTAAGAGCAACTCATGATACACTCACTTTTCATGCCTATATTTAAAGTCACGTTTTGTTGATGGGAACGAGCTGACCTTGCATACATCAAGCCAAACTTGAGGACACCATGGAACCAAGACCCATATATGGTGTCATTTGACAAGTACTTTGGGCGTCACCGCCGCTTCTTGAATAGTGCTTTTGATGTCGAGCATAACACTTAAAAAAATTGTGCCTTTTGGGAGGCAAACCCAAATTTTAGTTCTTGTCTTTTTTAATTTTATTCCAGCTAGAGGATTTCGCACAAGGCGTGGCCACGCCTTGTTGAAAACACCTCTGCGAATTTTTTTAAATAACAAACAAAAATTGCCCTAAACAGTAGTATGTCTTTTGACAAGGCGTGGTCACGCCCTGTCCGAAAGACTATTCTGGAAAAAAAAAAATTTGCCCCCTAAACACAGTAGATGTCCTTGTTTTGACAAGGCGTGACACACGCCCTGTAAAAGAGACATCTCTAAAAAAAAAATTAAAATTACTTTTTTTTTTTATCTAACATTACTTTGTTCTCACCCCTTTTCCACATCTTCTCCTTCGCAGGCCTGTTACAACCGCAACACAATAAAAGCTTTGATCCATGATGTCCAAAAGTTTCGGGGAGTTTTTCTAACTTCTTTTGCGGGGGGGGGTTTTACTGTCTATGTTAATGTGGGCCCGGGGCCGAGAGACGGCGGGGGGTTGAACGCGGCGGTGGGCATCAGTGCACGGACAATGAGCGGCTCTGGCAAGCTCTTCAGGTGAAGGGAACATGAATGCAACCGACCCACACGGAATGGAGGAGAGGGATCCGACGACTGGGCAAAAATGTGGACTGAACGTTGAGAGGGCTTTTAAAAAGATTTGATTGGGTACTACTCATATACAAGTGCATGCTTCTTTTCGGTAGCTCATCACATACAGAACTCCAAAGTAAGCGTGCTTGACTTGGGGCAATTTGGATTGTGTGACCTCCTGGAAGTTTCCTTAGGGTGCGTGTGTAGTGAGGACATAAGCACGCTGGAAAGACTCGTCTTGGTACAGTGAGGACATCGTTCAAATCTGGGGCGTTACAATGGTATCAGAGCCCGCACCCCAACTTTCCTCTTAGTACGTGTGTGGTTCGGGACGAACCAAGCGGAAGTCTGGTGGGGCATGTGAGGCCCGTGGCGCCGAAGAGGGGCGGGGGGTGAACGCGTAAACCACCTAGTGAACTAATGGTAGGAATATATATTCTGAACATCTCTGAATTCTGATTTCTGATTCTTGCCTCACCCCTTAGAGGAGAGAACATATAGGGGACTGATATCAGTTTAGCCATGAAATTCACTAACATGCTCAGTGCTTACTAATTCTGATTTCTGAATTCTGATTTCTGTTATGAAAATAAGAGGTTTCTGTATATTATTGTATTACTGTTTTTGTTGAAAACGCTTTCGAAAACTGGGAGTTATACCCGCCCCTGCTTACTGAAGTAACAATCATATCACTCACCCACCAAACCCATCTCAGATAAGAACGAGGAAGAAATATTAGAAGAAGAAGAAAGAGAGCAGATCCAGTTCTGGGGCTGGTGAAGAAGACTATTGTTCTCAGTTTATGTTTATGTTAATTCCGCCGCGTCTGTTAAGACACTGTTATGTCTGGTTTTACATTTCCACTGTAAAGCATTAGTATTCGAATTCCAACAGACAATTGATTTATTCCGTATTATGAATAAAAAGGCTGGTTTCTGAATTTTGTACTTCTGAGGCTTGTTGTTTTTGAATGTAAATTTGAGAGCAACGCCGGTGTCAACCAACCCCCGTTCCGGGGCGTGACATTCACCATTTTGATCTCTCTCTTCCTAATACCTATTTGCATCTTCAAACTCAACCTAGGTCTTGTTTCCTATCTCCTCTTCACTAACAATGTCGGCCTCGGGGCCGATCATCGTCCTCCCCGAAGATGCGAGCGATGAGCTTTTTTTCACATATTCCATTCTTATTTATGATATCAATCCCGTTACTATATATATATTTATATTATGTAGACCCTATCTTTATATTATGTAGACCCAATTTTCTTTGTGTATTTATTATATTTTCTACTAATAAAAATGTCATCCTTGTTTTTTCTTTAATATAAAAAGAGAGAGAGAGAGTAAATGATAATAAAGTTTTACAACAGTGAGCTGCAACTAAGTCAACTTTGAACCAAAGTAAAGTGGCCGGAGAAAACCTAAAGGCTATATGTATCATGAATCTGCTGACTTTTGCGTAAAAAAGAAAAACAATTTGGGAAATAAATTAATCAGAGGTTGTATCAACAGCAAGCAAAGTATATATACTATTCACAACCAACTAACATATATACGTATATGTATGTGTATATAGTTTTTTAAAAAAAAACATCTCTTTTTGAAGTGGATGAACTGCAGAAATAATGTTTGCACGTTCACCCCTTTTAATCAAACTACTTTTCTTTAACATGTGAAATTCTTAATCAAGGTATCATTCTCATGGTTTGGAGAACTAAAAACTCGTAATTAATTTGAAACGTGATACCATTTAAACTTGACCGTTTCAATTTTAATTAACTTTTTTTTACTTTTTCAGACTTTCAGTAACGCGCGAAAGAATATATGACTCGGGAAAAAAATTCTATATAATATATATTATATATATATATATAGATATATATATATATAGATATATATATATATATATATTTGTTTTTTAATTATATTTTTGAGTTGAGATAAAATGGCACTTTATATTTGAAAGGGCAATAACCAAGTAGAATTATATTTTTTTTCTAAAAAGAAAAAATATTGTAGTGACGTTAATATCTGAGTCAGTTTTGTTCTTTTTACTAGTATTTAACATATGCGATGCACGTGATGATATTATTAAAAATTA
Source organism: Primulina eburnea (assembly GCF_022965805.1). Taxonomy (NCBI): domain Eukaryota; kingdom Viridiplantae; phylum Streptophyta; class Magnoliopsida; order Lamiales; family Gesneriaceae; genus Primulina; species Primulina eburnea. The sequence goes on from NC_133110.1 coordinate 35,791,310, forward strand.
TTGAAAATTAATAGACATTTAAATTGAAAAAATAATATATTATACAAAATATTTTTCGCTAATTTTAAAAACTTTCTTAAATACAACGCATGTCGATTCATTTATTGGCTAATAATCACTATCATATATCAAAATTTAGATTGTGTTAGCATATATCAATGACATGATGCTTATTGTGTTTAGTGTATTGATCTCGACCACCAACCTTAATACATATTTAATTCTTTAATTTTTAGAAGCTATATATTATTATTATTTTAAACATGTGATAAAAAAAAATTTTGTATCAAATTCAATAAAATTAATGATAAATACTTTTTCTAAAATTCAATACTTTCATCGAAATTCAAATTCATAAACAATTTTGTGACATTACACGTGTTTGACAATTTGAATGATAGCAATAATTGTTTCATCAATATCTTTATCCAAATGGGTTGTAATTTTATCTACAAAATCTCTTCATAATAACACAACAGCCTATTATTCATAAAGAAAATTGAAATATGCGATTATAAATAAATTATGTATAAATCAGAAAAGTTTATTTTATTAACATTTACTATATGTATTCCAAAATAATCCAATAAATTTTATAATGTGTCTTATAATAAATGCATACTTTCTTTAGAATTTGTTTAATCATTTCCATTAGTGGACATTTTTATACTATCATGTATCCGTGAACTTTGTAATTGTAGTGACCCGTTCCAGAATCACCTACTAATCAGAACTTAAGCATGCAAAATTAACATTTAAAACTGAATCAGGTAATACAGCGGAAAAACAGTAATACAACCCAATCGAATCTGTAAGTACAAAATACTTAAACAACCAGATCGAACTAAATTACCAAGACGAATACCGATAACTACAAGTCAACCTCTGCCATCTCCCTGTCCACTCCCTCCTGGACCGTCAACCTGAGACCTGCCCCATCGAATAGGGTGTCCAAAACAGAGATAAACCGAGGACGTGATCATAAAACGCTCAGCACCGAAAGCATGAGTATACAAGCCTATATGAAATGCACATGCTATGATATGATACCAGGGTAGTCAAGAAACAGGAGTCACAAAAGATCTCAATATGCTCAGTCTAGAGGCGCCAGGGATAGTGCCGCGCGGTACTCCTCTGGGTCACTGCATCCACTACAAGATCAGACGTGGACCTAAATGTCCCGGATCACCGAAGCCCTCCGGACCCGTCGGCCACTGTGTACTCTCGGTGTCCATGCGTCCACAAGACAGGGCTGAGCGGCCCCACAAGATATAGCTTATCTCGAAAGAGATACAGCTCAACAATAAGGCTATCTCGAAAGAGATACGGCTCAAGATGAAATGTAACATGCAGCAATAAGCGTGACATAATAGCATGCATCATATGACATATATCAATGCAGCAAGTAATCATGCAACACATATAAGAATGTATACTCAACCAGGATATCTCGGATAGTACTTTCGTACCTCAAACCAGTAGATCCTAGCAATCAGCCCTAGAATCAAGCCTGCGTCCGTAGTCAGCCCACTGATGCCGCTAGCTCCCAACTAGAGCACAACTCCGCTACAAAACCAGTAGCTCCCCGCTAGTGCCTAAACCTCGGGAAAAGACTAGAAACCCATCAGAAACGACTAAAACGCTCTGGAACACTCGGAATTGGCGAGTAACAAATGAAGCCTCACGCCTCTATTTATAGACAACGATCGGTAGATCCGACCCACTTCGGACGATCCGATCCGGCACACTTCGGACGATCCGAACCCTGATCGGACGATCCGAATCCTGCATGTCTTCCACGTGTCCAGCCACCTGTCTTCGGACGATCCGAACCCTGATCGGACGATCCGAACCTTGCATGTCTTCCACGTGTCCAGCCACCTGTCTTCGGACGATCCGAACCCTGATCGGACGATCCGAACCCTGATCGGTCCTTCCGATCACAACGAAATAATATTTAATCCAATAATTAACTCAAATTAGGCATCGGGATACTACATTCTCCCCCCTAAAAAGGATTTCGTCCGCGAAATCGAGTCTGAAAAATGACAATTTTGAACAACAATACATTCAACTTAAGAATGAATTACAACTGAAATTACAATCATAACTGAAAATACTACAACTAGAACAACTCTGGATGCTCTGACCGCATGCGACTCTCTAGTTCCCAAGTAGCTTCTTCAGTACCTCGGCGCTGCCACTGCACTAAGACAAGAGGAATAGTCTTATTCCGCAGTACCTTATCCTTCCGGTCTAAGATCGAAACCGGTCTTTCCACAAAAGACAAATCCGGATTCAGCTGAACTTCTGTCGGATGCAAAACATGAGACTCATCCGCTACGTATCGTCTCAACAAAGACACATGAAACACATTGTGAACACTAGACAGATACGGTGGCAAAGCTAATCTGTAGGCCAAATCTCCCACACATTCTAAGATCTCAAAAGGACCAATGAATCTCGGAGATAGCTTACCCTTGAGTCCAAATCTCAGAATCCTCCGAAAAGGTGATACCTTGAGAAACACTTTCTCGCCTGCATCAAAATGAAGAGGTCTGCGCTTGGTGTTCGCATAACTCGCTTGTCGGTCCTGAGCAGTCTTAATCCGCTGTTTGATCACAAGAACTTTGTCCATGGCCTGCTGAATCAATTCTGGACCCTCGACCTGTCGTTCTCCGACTTCCTCCCAGAACAGAGGAGTACGACAACGTCGACCATACAATGCTTCAAACGGAGACATACCAATACTCCTATGAAAACTGTTGTTGTATGCAAACTCTATCAGTGGCAGATGATCCTGCCAAGCTAGCCCGAAATCCATCACACAAGATCTCAACATATCCTCAAGAGTACGAATAGTCCTCTCTGACTGACCGTCAGTCTCTGGGTGATATGCAGTACTCAAACTCAAGGTAGTGCCCAAGGCTTGCTGAAAGCTGCCCCGAAATCTAGATGTAAATCGAGGATCTCTGTCACTAACGATACTCACGGGCACACCATGAAACCGTACAATCTCTTGAATGTACAACCGTGCCATCCGATCGAAAGTGAAATCTCTGTTATACGGAAGAAAATGGGCAGACTTAGTAAGCCGATCCACTACCGCCCAGATAGCATCTCTATTCCCCACAGACATAGGCAAGTGAGTCACGAAGTCCATCGTGATATGCTCCCACTTCCACTCCGGAATAGGAAGATTCTGCAACAAACCTCCAGGTCGTCGATACTCAGCCTTCACCTGCTGACAGACTAGGCACTTGGAGACATACTGATAAACATTACGTTTCATACCTTTCCACCAAAATCGAGTCCTCAAATCCTTATACATCTTGTTGCTCCCCGGATGAACACTCAACTTGCTACGATGAGCCTGGGATAAAATCTCCTCCCTCAAAGTGTCATCTTCCGGTATAACAACACGACCAGATAAGCACAAAAGACCCTTGGACTGATAGTGGAATCCAGAAGTATTATCTCCATCAGCCAACCGAGCTAATCTCTGAATCTTAGAATCAGACATCTGAGCATCTCTAATCCGAGAATACAAAACTGGCTCAGACAAAATAGTAGCTACACGGATACTCTCCGTTCCCTTCCGATGTTTACAATTGAATCCCATCGAACAGAAATCCTGAATAATCTCAGATACAGCACAAGTCTGAAGAGCAGACAATCTTACCTTGCGACTAAGAGCATCGGCCGTGAGATTCGCAGATCCTGGATGATACTTTATCTCACAATCATAATCCTTGAGTAGATCCATCCAACGACGCTGACGCATGTTCAACTCAGCCTGAGTGAACAGATACTTCAAACTCTTATGATCAGTGAAAATCTCAAATCGCTCACCATACAGATAATGGCGCCAGATTTTCAAAGCAAAAACGATCGCTGCTAATTCCAGATCATGAACAGGATAGTTTTCCTCATGAGGCTTCAACTGTCTCGACGCATATGCAATCACATGCTCATTCTGCATCAGAACACACCCTAGTCCCTGTAAAGAGGCATCGGTGTAAACACTGAAACCACCAGATCCAGACGGTAAAGCCAAAATAGGTGTAGTAGCCCGAATTCCAAATTGGGTAATTAACGGAGTATTGGTGATTAAGAAGGTTTAATGTGTAATTTTGACCGAGTCATGATCGGACGGACCGAAGATGGTTCGGAAGCACCGAAGAGTTCGTAAGGTCCGAAGTGAGTTCGGTGGATCCGATCATTAGGTGTCAAGAGTTGATCGACACGTGGGAGTTCGGAAGGTCCGAAGTGGGTTCGGTGGATCCGATCATGAGGTGTCAAGAGCAGCTGGACACGTGCAAGTTCGGACGGTCCGAAGTGTATGATCGGAGGATCCGATCATGAGCTGTCAAGAGCCAATGGACACGTAGCGTTCGGACGTTCCGAAGTGGTGTTCGGAGGATCCGAACATGGCCTATAAATAGTGGTCGGATTTCCTCATTTTGACTCGCCAATTCAGAGAATTCCATAGCATTTCAGTCGTTTCTGACAGGTTCTAGTCTTGTTCCGAGATTTGGGCACTAGCGGGGAGCTGCTGGTCTTGTAGCAGAGCTGTGCTCTAGTTGGGAGCTAGCGGCATCAGCGGGCTAGCGACGGACGAAGGTTTGGAATTTTATCAGTATTTATCTCAGGATTATCTAGTTAAGTCTGGTAGATAAGTTTAGTGATGGTTTTCACTTGATGAATAGGCTTGGATTAGACCTGTTGTCTGGTTGTTCCAGTGGATTAGGATTGCTGTGATAGAGGTACGAAAGTACTATCCGAGATATCCTGGTTGAGTATACATTCTTATATGTGTTGCATGATTATGTGGTGCATTGATATATGTCATATGATGCATGCTATTATGTCACGGTTATTACTGCACGTTGCATTTCATGTTGAGCCGTATTCTTCTTCGAGATAGCCTTTGCTGTTGAGCTGTATCTCTTTCGAGATAAGCTATATCTTGGGGCCGCTCAGCCCTGTCTTGTGGACGCATGGACACCGAGAGTACACAGTGGCCGACGGGTCGGGAGGGCTTCGGTGGTCCGGGACATTTTAGGTCCACGTCTGTCTTGTAGTGGATGCAGTGACCCAGAGGTGTACCGCGCGGCACTATCCACTTGGCGCCTCTAGACTGAGCATTGTTGAGATCCTTTTGTGACTCCTGTTTCTTGACTACCCCGGTATCATGATCATAGCATGTGCATTTCATATAGGTCTGTATACTCATACTTTTGTACTGGGCGTTCTTATCGCTCACGTCCTCGGTTTTGTTTATTCTTGGACACCCCATTCCCACGGGGCAGGCCTCAGATTGGACAGCTCAGGAGGAGCAGGAGGAGGACGTTGAGTAGCTGGTTGGTTTAGTTATCGGTATTGTTTTGATTCGATATGGTTGTATTGGATATTTTATTTTTGAGTTATTCTAGACTTCGATTGGGTTGTATAATTATAGTTGTCGACTTTTTCCGCTGTTATCTCTGATTATTGTTAATTAGGTTAATTGCATGCTTAGTTTTTTTGATTAGTAGGTGATTCTGGAACGGGTCACTACAATAGGCGCAGATGTCAAACGTCTGCGAAGTTCCAAGAAACTCTCTTCGCACTCTGATGTCCACTCAAATGAAACATCTTTCCGAGTGAGCTGAGTGAGTGGCTTAGCAACCTGAGAGAAGTTGACAATGAAACGGAGATAATACCCAGCCAATCCCAGAAAACTGCGGATCTCGGCTACTGTCGTCGGACGCGACCAGTTCAATACCGCTTCCACCTTGCTCGGGTCAACTGAAACTCCCTTGCTAGAAATGACATGACCAAGGAATACAACCCTGTCAATCCAAAACTCACATTTACTCAACTTCGCATAAAGCTGATTCTCGCGAAGTGTCTGTAAAATAGTCCTTAAGTGTTGTACGTGTTCTTGCTGATCATGCGAATAGATTAAGATATCATCTATAAACACCACAACAAACTTATCCAAGAATTCCCGAAAAACCCGATTCATCAGATCCATAAAAACTGTTGGTGCATTCGTCACCCCAAAAGGCATAACCAGAAACTCATAATGCCCATACCGGGTCCTGAATGCAGTCTTCGATATATCTCCCTGATGAACCCGAAGCTGATGATAACCAGACCTTAAATCAATCTTGGAATACACAGAGGTACCTTGCAGTTGATCAAATAAATCATCAATCCGTGGCAACGGATACTTATTCTTTATCGTAGCACGATTCAACTGCCGATAATCTATGCAGAGCCGCATAGAACCATCCTTCTTTTTGACAAAAAGAACTGGTGCTCCCCACGGGGACACACTGGGTCGAATATACCCCTTGTCAAGAAGATCCTGCAACTGCTGTTTTAATTCTTGCATCTCTGATGGAGCTAAACGATAAGGAGCTTTAGAGATTGGTGCCGTGCCTGGCACTAAATCAATGCCGAAATCCACTTCCCGAACGGGAGGAAAACCAGGAATCTCCTCGGGAAAAACATCCGGAAAATCGCAAACCACTGGAATGTCGCTGATACCGACACTATCTGCGGACGAATCAATAGCATAGATAAGGTAGCCTTCCCCGCCCGACTCTAAAGCACGACAGGCTTTCAGAGCAGAAACCACAGGCATCGGGGGTCGCGCTCCCTCTCCATAGAAAAACCAACTGTCGCCCTCAACTGGACGAAAATGCACAAACTTCTGATAACAGTCCACAGTAGCTCTAAACACAGTCAGCACATCTATTCCCAGAATGCAATCAAAATCCTCCATCGCAAGAATCATCAAATTAGCAGTTAAAACATTACCCTCAAACTCTAGAGGACAACCCAAAACTAGACGTTTAGCTAGCACCGAATGACCCATCGGTGTGGAAACAGATACCACAACGTCCAAAGAAGTGAAAGGTAATGCATGACGCTTAGCAAATCTCGCAGATATGAATGAATGTGATGCACCAGTATCAATGAGAACGTAAGCAGGTAATCCACATAATAAAAAAAACACCTGCGATAACTCTGTCGTTCTCCTCAGCAGCCTGATCCTGGTTAAGAGCAAAGACCTGCCCTTGAGTACGCGGTCGGAGGTTAGAACCCTGAGTAGACTGTCCCTGCTGTGGCCTCTGATGAACTGAAGCCTGAGAACCAGATCCTGATCCTCCGCCCGTCTGTGGACAGTCTCTCTTCATATGGCCCATCTCACCGCATTTGTAACAAGCACCCGCAACTTTACGACAACGCTCCGTCGGATGATCCTTCCCGCAATGCTGACACGGGCCCTTCTTCTTCCCAAAATGGTGAACTCCTCCAGATCCAGAGGAAGAAGAAGTAGATCCAGCCTTCTTGAATGCTTGGGCGCGGGGACCCAAAGAACTAGTAGGACGAGCAGACTGCATGGCTCGACCTCTCAGCAAACTGCCCTCAGCCTGGCGACAACGGTTCACAAGGCCCTCATACGATGTCGGATCATCGCAGACAACAACCCGATCAAAAATCTCCTGATTGAGGCCCTGGAGAAAATGGTTATACTTGGCCCTAGCATTGTCACTGACATGTGGATCATACGGAAGCAACTCAAAGAACTTCTGCTGATACTCATCAACAGACAAACTTCCCTGCTTCAGATTGATCAACTCAATCGCCTTGGTCTGCAGAAGGGCTGGCGGAAAGTAAAGCAGCATGAAAGCGGCTCGGAAATCAGCCCAAAGAACTCGACCCTGTCGCTAAACTATCGGTGCAGAGGTAGACCTCCACCACTTGCGCGCACCACCCTCCAGCAAGAAATCAAGGGTATCAATCTGCTGTTCCGCCGAGCACTGAAAAGTCTTGAAGCAGCTCTCCATCCTCTCAAGCCAGTTCTCCGCAACATCCGGAGTCTCACCGCCCGAAAGAGGTTTTGGCCCCATCTGCAAGAACCGATGCATACTAAAACTCCGAGGCTCATCACGACGGTGTTGACGACGTTCTCGATGCTCTCGACGATGCTCCCGATCGTCGCGGTCTCCCCAGCGTCCAATGCTGCCATGACTACTAGCATCGTCGTCAAAACCAGACATCTCTTAGCTACAAAAGTTACCAGAGATTAAACCCAAAAGAACAGTTCTAATCCCAAAATCTTAATGCATGCTCTGATACCATAAATGTAGTGACCCGTTCCAGAATCACCTACTAATCAGAACTTAAGCATGCAAAATTAACATTTAAAACTGAATCAGGTAATACAGCGGAAAAACAGTAATACAACCCAATCGAATCTGTAAGTACAAAATACTTAAACAACCAGATCGAACTAAATACCAAGAACGAATACCGATAACTACAAGTCAACCTCTGCCATCTCCCTGTCCACTCCCTCCTGGACCGTCCAACCTGAGACCTGCCCCATCGAATAGGGTGTCCAAAACAGAGATAAACCGAGGACGTGAGCATAAAACGCTCAGCACCGAAAGCATGAGTATACAAGCCTATATGAAATGCACATGCTATGATATGATACCAGGGTAGTCAAGAAACAGGAGTCACAAAAGATCTCAATATGCTCAGTCTAGAGGCGCCAAGTGGATAGTGCCGCGCGGTACTCCTCTGGGTCACTGCATCCACTACAAGATCAGACGTGGACCTAAAATGTCCCGGATCACCGAAGCCCTCCGGACCCGTCGGCCACTGTGTACTCTCGGTGTCCATGCGTCCACAAGACAGGGCTGAGCGGCCCCACAAGATATAGCTTATCTCGAAAGAGATACAGCTCAACAATAAAGGCTATCTCGAAAGAGATACGGCTCAAGATGAAATGTAACATGCAGCAATAAGCGTGACATAATAGCATGCATCATATGACATATATCAATGCAGCAAGTAATCATGCAACACATATAAGAATGTATACTCAACCAGGATATCTCGGATAGTACTTTCGTACCTCAAACCAGTAGATCCTAGCAATCAGCCCTAGAATCAAGCCTGCGTCCGTAGTCAGCCCACTGATGCCGCTAGCTCCCAACTAGAGCACAACTCCGCTACAAAACCAGTAGCTCCCCGCTAGTGCCTAAACCTCGGGAAAAGACTAGAAACCCATCAGAAACGACTAAAACGCTCTGGAACACTCGGAATTGGCGAGTAACAAATGAAGCCTCGCGCCTCTATTTATAGACAACGATCGGTAGATCCGACCCACTTCGGACGATCCGATCCGGCACACTTCGGACGATCCGAACCCTGATCGGACGATCCGAATCCTGCATGTCTTCCACGTGTCCAGCCACCTGTCTTCGGACGATCCGAACCCTGATCGGACGATCCGAACCTTGCATGTCTTCCACGTGTCCAGCCACCTGTCTTCGGACGATCCGAACCCTGATCGGACGATCCGAACCCTGATCGGTCCTTCCGATCACAACGAAATAATATTTAATCCAATAATTAACTCAAATTAGGCATCGGGATACTACATTCTCCCCCCCTAAAAAGGATTTCGTCCGCGAAATTGAGTCTGAAAAATGACAATTTTGAACAACAATACATTCAACTTAAGAATGAATTACAACTGAAATTACAATCATAACTGAAAATACTACAACTAGAACAACTCTGGATGCTCTGACCGCATGCGACTCTCTAGTTCCCAAGTAGCTTCTTCAGTACCTCGGCGCTGCCACTGCACTAAGACAAGAGGAATAGTCTTATTCCGCAGTACCTTATCCTTCCGGTCTAAGATCGAAACCGGTCTTTCCACAAAAGACAAATCCGGATTCAGCTGAACTTCTGTCGGATGCAAAACATGAGACTCATCCGCTACGTATCGTCTCAACAAAGACACATGAAACACATTGTGAACACTAGACAGATACGGTGGCAAAGCTAATCTGTAGGCCAAATCTCCCACACATTCTAAGATCTCAAAAGGACCAATGAATCTCGGAGATAGCTTACCCTTGAGTCCAAATCTCAGAATCCTCCGAAAAAGTGATACCTTGAGAAACACTTTCTCGCCTGCATCAAAATGAAGAGGTCTGCGCTTGGTGTTCGCATAACTCGCTTGTCGGTCCTGAGCAGTCTTAATCCGCTGTTTGATCACAAGAACTTTGTCCATGGCCTGCTGAATCAATTCTGGACCCTCGACCTGTCGTTCTCCGACTTCCTCCCAGAACAGAGGAGTACGACAACGTCGACCATACAATGCTTCAAACGGAGACATACCAATACTCCTATGAAAACTGTTGTTGTATGCAAACTCTATCAGTGGCAGATGATCCTGCCAAGCTGGCCCGAAATCCATCACACAAGATCTCAACATATCCTCAAGAGTACGAATAGTCCTCTCTGACTGACCGTCAGTCTCTGGGTGATATGCAGTACTCAAACTCAAGGTAGTGCCCAAGGCTTGCTGAAAGCTGCCCCGAAATCTAGATGTAAATCGAGGATCTCTGTCACTAACGATACTCACGGGCACACCATGAAACCGTACAATCTCTTGAATGTACAACCGTGCCATCCGATCGAAAGTGAAATCTCTGTTATACGGAAGAAAATGGGCAGACTTAGTAAGCCGATCCACTACCGCCCAGATAGCATCTCTATTCCCCACAGACATAGGCAAGTGAGTCACGAAGTCCATCGTGATATGCTCCCACTTCCACTCCGGAATAGGAAGATTCTGCAACAAACCTCCAGGTCATCGATACTCAGCCTTCACCTGCTGACAGGCTAGGCACTTGGAGACATACTGATAAACATTACGTTTCATACCTTTCCACCAAAATCGAGTCCTCAAATCCTTATACATCTTGTTGCTCCCCGGATGAACACTCAACTTGCTACGATGAGCCTGGGATAAAATCTCCTCCCTCAAAGTGTCATCTTCCGGTATAACAACACGACCAGATAAGCACAAAAGACCCTTGGACTGATAGTGGAATCCAGAAGTATTATCTCCATCAGCCAACCGAGCTAATCTCTGAATCTTAGAATCAGACATCTGAGCATCTCTAATCCGAGAATACAAAACTGGCTCAGACAAAATAGTAGCTACACGGATACTCTCCGTTCCCTTCCGATGTTTACAATTGAATCCCATCGAACAGAAATCCTGAATAATCTCAGATACAGCACAAGTCTGAAGAGCAGACAATCTTACCTTGCGACTAAGAGCATCGGCCGTGAGATTCGCAGATCCTGGATGATACTTTATCTCACAATCATAATCCTTGAGTAGATCCATCCAACGACGCTGACGCATGTTCAACTCAGCCTGAGTGAACAGATACTTCAAACTCTTATGATCAGTGAAAATCTCAAATCGCTCACCATACAGATAATGGCGCCAGATTTTCAAAGCAAAAATGATCGCTGCTAATTCCAGATCATGAACAGGATAGTTTTCCTCATGAGGCTTCAACTGTCTCGACGCATAAGCAATCACATGCTCATTCTGCATCAGAACACACCCTAGTCCCTGTAAAGAGGCATCGGTGTAAACACTGAAACCACCAGATCCAGACGGTAAAGCCAAAATAGGCGCAGATGTCAAACGTCTGCGAAGTTCCAAGAAACTCTCTTCGCACTCTGATGTCCACTCAAATGAAACATCTTTCCGAGTGAGCTGAGTGAGTGGCTTAGCAACCTGAGAGAAGTTGACAATGAAACGGAGATAATACCCAGCCAATCCCAGAAAACTGCGGATCTCGGCTACTGTCGTCGGACGCGACCAGTTCAATACCGCTTCCACCTTGCTCGGGTCAACTGAAACTCCCTTGCTAGAAATGACATGACCAAGGAATACAACCCTGTCAATCCAAAACTCACATTTACTCAACTTCGCATAAAGCTGATTCTCGCGAAGTGTCTGTAAAATAGTCCTTAAGTGTTGTACGTGTTCTTGCTGATCATGCGAATAGATTAAGATATCATCTATAAATACCACAACAAACTTATCCAAGAATTCCCGAAAAACCCGATTCATCAGATCCATAAAAACTGCTGGTGCATTCGTCACCCCAAAAGGCATAACCAGAAACTCATAATGCCCATACCGGGTCCTGAATGCAGTCTTCGATATATCTCCCTGATGAACCCGAAGCTGATGATAACCAGACCTTAAATCAATCTTGGAATACACAGAGGTACCTTGCAGTTGATCAAATAAATCATCAATCCGTGGCAACGGATACTTATTCTTTATCGTAGCACGATTCAACTGCCGATAATCTATGCAGAGCCGCATAGAACCATCCTTCTTTTTGACAAAAAGAACTGGTGCTCCCCACGGGGACACACTGGGTCGAATATACCCCTTGTCAAGAAGATCCTGCAACTGCTGTTTTAATTCTTGCATCTCTGATGGAGCTAAACGATAAGGAGCTTTAGAGATTGGTGCCGTGCCTGGCACTAAATCAATGCCGAAATCCACTTCCCGAACGGGAGGAAAACCAGGAATCTCCTCGGGAAAAACATCCGGAAAATCGCAAACCACTGGAATGTCGCTGATACCGACACTATCTGCGGACGAATCAATAGCATAGATAAGGTAGCCTTCCCCGCCCGACTCTAAAGCACGACAGGCTTTCAGAGCAGAAACCACAGGCATCGGGGGTCGCGCTCCCTCTCCATAGAAAAACCAACTGTCGCCCTCAACTGGACGAAAATGCACAAACTTCTGATAACAGTCCACAGTAGCTCTAAACACAGTCAGCACATCTATTCCCAGAATGCAATCAAAATCCTCCATCGCAAGAATCATCAAATTAGCAGTTAAAACATTACCCTCAAACTCTAGAGGACAACCCAAAACTAGACGTTTAGCTAGCACCGAATGACCCATCGGTGTGGAAACAGATACCACAACGTCCAAAGAAGTGAAAGGTAATGCATGACGCTTAGCAAATCTCGCAGATATGAATGAATGTGATGCACCAGTATCAATGAGAACGTAAGCAGGTAATCCACATAATAAAAAAAACACCTGCGATAACTCTGTCGTTCTCCTCAGCAGCCTGATCCTGGTTAAGAGCAAAGACCTGCCCTTGAGTACGCGGTCGGAGGTTAGAACCCTGAGTAGACTGTCCCTGCTGTGGCCTCTGATGAACTGAAGCCTGAGAACCAGATCCTGATCCTCCGCCCGTCTGTGGACAGTCTCTCTTCATATGGCCCATCTCACCGCATTTGTAACAAGCACCCGCAACTTTGCGACAACGCTCCGTCGGATGATCCTTCCCGCAATGCTGACACGGGCCCTTCTTCTTCCCAAAATGGTGAACTCCTCCAGATCCAGAGGAAGAAGAAGTAGATCCAGCCTTCTTGAATGCTTGGGCGCGGGGACCCAAAGAACTAGTAGGACGAGCAGACTGCATGGCTCGACCTCTCAGCAAACTGCCCTCAGCCTGGCGACAACGGTTCACAAGGCCCTCATACGATGTCGGATCATCGCAGACAACAACCCGATCAAAAATCTCCTGATTGAGGCCCTGGAGAAAATGGTTATACTTGGCCCTAGCATTGTCACTGACATGTGGATCATACGGAAGCAACTCAAAGAACTTCTGCTGATACTCATCAACAGACAAACTTCCCTGCTTCAGATTGATCAACTCAATCGCCTTGGTCTGCAGAAGGGCTGGCGGAAAGTAAAGCAGCATGAAAGCGGCTCGGAAATCGGCCCAAAGAACTCGACCCTGTCGCTAAACTATCGGTGCAGAGGTAGACCTCCACCACTTGCGCGCACCACCCTCCAGCAAGAAATCAAGGGTATCAATCTGCTGTTCCGCCGAGCACTGAAAAGTCTTGAAGCAGCTCTCCATCCTCTCAAGCCAGTTCTCCGCAACATCCGGAGTCTCACCGCCCGAAAGAGGTTTTGGCCCCATCTGCAAGAACCGATGCATACTAAAACTCCGAGGCTCATCACGACGGTGTTGACGACGTTCTCGATGCTCTCGACGACGCTCCCGATCGTCGCGGTCTCCCCAGCGTCCAATGCTGCCATGACTACTAGCATCGTCGTCAAAACCAGACATCTCTTAGCTACAAAAGTTACCAGAGATTAAACCCAAAAGAACAGTTCTAATCCCAAAATCTTAATGCATGCTCTGATACCATAAATGTAGTGACCCGTTCCAGAATCACCTACTAATCAGAACTTAAGCATGCAAAATTAACATTTAAAACTGAATCAGGTAATACAGCGGAAAAACAGTAATACAACCCAATCGAATCTGTAAGTACAAAATACTTAAACAACCAGATCGAACTAAATACCAAGAACGAATACCGATAACTACAAGTCAACCTCTGCCAGCTCCCTGTCCACTCCCTCTTGGACCGTCCAACCTGAGACCTGCCCCATCGAATAGGGTGTCCAAAACAGAGATAAACCGAGGACGTGAGCATAAAACGCTCAGCACCGAAAGCATGAGTATACAAGCCTATATGAAATGCACATGCTATGATATGATACCAGGGTAGTCAAGAAACAGGAGTCACAAAAGATCTCAATATGCTCAGTCTAGAGGCGCCAAGTGGATAGTGCCGCGCGGTACTCCTCTGGGTCACTGCATCCACTACAAGATCAGACGTGGACCTAAAATGTCCCGGATCACCGAAGCCCTCCGGACCCGTCGGCCACTGTGTACTCTCGGTGTCCATGCGTCCACAAGACAGGGCTGAGCGGCCCCACAAGATATAGCTTATCTCGAAAGAGATACAGCTCAACAATAAAGGCTATCTCGAAAGAGATACGGCTCAAGATGAAATGTAACATACAGCAATAAGCGTGACATAATAGCATGCATCATATGACATATATCAATGCAGCAAGTAATCATGCAACACATATAAGAATGTATACTCAACCAGGATATCTCGGATAGTACTTTCGTACCTCAAACCAGTAGATCCTAGCAATCAGCCCTAGAATCAAGCCTGCGTCCGTAGTCAGCCCACTGATGCCGCTAGCTCCCAACTAGAGCACAACTCCGCTACAAAACCAGTAGCTCCCCGCTAGTGCCTAAACCTCGGGAAAAGACTAGAAACCCATCAGAAACGACTAAAACGCTCTGGAACACTCGGAATTGGCGAGTAACAAATGAAGCCTCGCGCCTCTATTTATAGACAACGATCGGTAAATCCGACCCACTTCGGACGATCCGATCCGGCACACTTCGGACGATCCGAACCCTGATCGGACGATCCGAATCCTGCATGTCTTCCACGTGTCCAGCCACCTGTCTTCGGACGATCCGAACCCTGATCGGACGATCCGAACCTTGCATGTCTTCCACGTGTCCAGCCACCTGTCTTCGGACGATCCGAACCCTGATCGGACGATCCGAACCCTGATCGGTCCTTCCGAACACACCGAAATAATATTTAATCTAATAATTAACTCAAATTAGGCATCGGGATACTACAGTAATATAGAAGAAAAATATCACATTAGTAAATACATGATAATTAAAATTTTGTACAAATAGAAAAATAATATTTTTTACTTCTCGATCATGAAAATTAGATTTCAAAATTAATCTCTTGTTGTTTCTAATATTTAGGTAGTTCATAACAACGAACAAATCCAAATTTAAACGAACATTACATCTTGGAAAGATTCAGCTCAGATATGGTGCTGAAAAGATGAGTCATTTCAGAATTCAATTTTGGAGTAGATAAATTTAGTAAGATAAATAGAATAAAATTGATTTTTAATATAATATGCAATATTGCATTATTTATAATTTAAAATTCAAATAAGACATCACAAGGGAAAAAATATACATTGGATGCTTTTGGTAGAATTATATCATACATTAACTTTTTGAAATTATGAAAATCTCGAATTGCATGCATTGGGTGTCAACATTTCTGATTATTGAGGGTAATATACATGTTTATTGAGGGTAATTCAATGTCTATTTGAAACTATTTTGAATCTATCTCTTTTAAATTTCTTAGGCTCTCTTATTTGAATGTTTAAGAAGACAATTCAAAATATACAATATATATACTTATGATTTTGGAAGAAAACTACAATACATTAATTCTTTCAAATTAAGGTAATCTCGAAATAATATGCAATAGAGATAAAAAAAAAAAATTATGATTATTAAATGGTAATTTAATGTCTATTGAAAAATCTTATTGTATACTCAACCAATTTTATTTTTAGAAAAATTAAATTAACTAATTAAATATTGTATTTCTTTTTTAGTAAGTAATTTGGACAATAAATTACTTAAAATAGCAAAATGTATTTTTGAATGATTTACCTTATGAGTGATAATGAGCATTGCAATTATTTGCATTTTAAATTTATGTATACAGTTTTCAATTAAATTGATTGATATAATCAATACAAAATTTTTAATATAATTTATGTTTTCAATACGGTTTAGTTTCAGTTTGAATAAAAAAAATAAAAAAACGTATAATACATACATTATATTTGAATTAATATAAAAATTAATTAAATTCAAAATTGAATTAAATGATCAATTCAAGCAATAATTGAAATGATCATTTATTGCAGTACACATATGTCAATATTCATGATGTATTTTTCTTTTTTTAGAAATGACATTTTGACTGAAAATTATTATTTTTGCAAAAACTCTGCATATATTGTAATAAAAATTAAATATATCATAGTAACACAAAATCATATCACAAATTAAATTGATTGATATAATCAATGCAAATTTTTTAATGTAGTTTATGTTTTAAATAGAGTTTAGTTTCAGTTTTAATAAAAAAATAAAAAAACATATAATACATAAATTATATTTGAACTAATATAAAAATAAATTAGATTCAAATTTGAACTAAATGAATTGATATAATCAATGCAAGCAATAACTGAAGTTATCATTTATTGCAGTACACATATTTCAATATTCATGATATATATATATATATATATATATATATATATATATATATATATATATATATATATATATATATATATATATATATATATATATATATATATATATATATATATATTTGGTAGGATATTTCAAGAGGGCATTTCATGTGTTTGTCAATCACACAGCATCAGTTATGTTGTACATTTGACTAATCCCCAAAAAAACTTGTCCTAAACGTACAATAAAATTAAGACTCCCCAAATTCATTTAAAAAAATCTAGCATCACATATAATGTAAAAAAGAAACCTTGTTTCTCTATTTCAATACATTAAAAAATTACTTTAATAACTAATTTTATTACAGACAATAAATGATTAGCTCATAATAGTTTATATTTTTATTGTCATATCTCTCATTGTTATCACTTTCAACGTGCTTAATTGACACATTTTTGTGTGATTTTATTGTAGGGTGAAGTTTTCTGTTCTTGCGATAAATTTGGGCTAAAAAGGGTGATTTTATATCATAATTAAAGTTGCCGATATGATCTTAGTGGAAGATGTGGAGCATAAAAATTCAGAAGATGTTTTTGCATAAGGCGTGATCACGCCTTGTGACGATTCCTTGGTTGCCTAGTGATATGAGGAATTTTTATATCAAAGAAAAAAATACAAGATAGAGTTTTTTATGCTCTATATTATTGGAGGATATTTTCTAGTATCTTTTAATTTTTAGGTATTAGGTTTTTTGTTTTAGTTTAATGGGCTTTTCTTCTTTTGGACCCATTAATTCCTTTCTTGTCCACCAATACCTCACGTACACGACATTCTCTTTTTCTTTTTTTTCTTGACCACTATTCACAAGCAGTACAAGGGAGGCGGCAGAGAAGAATTCCACCAACCAATCTCAAGGATTTTCTCTCCAATTCTCTCCACAACTTTAGGCTAAGTTTTATTTTTGATTCAAAGGATATTTTTACTATTTCGATTTATCACTGTGAGACTTTTTGTGATTTAATATTCGTGTTTTGTTCAAGTATTTGTTGATTTATGATTTATTTATATGAAAGTTGTGTGTTGATTAATCTGACAATTTAATTCGATATATAATTTTCTACTGCTAACCATGAATTCAGTGATCCGTAATTGTCATGAATGATTGGTACATGAGTAGCGATAGATTAGGTGTGTTGTGCTATCATAGCATATTTAATCTAAATAAATCAACGAAACTCGATCTATCAATTGCAGCTATCTCGGTTGTTAGATTTTAGGATTAACTGTTTTCACAAAACGAAAATGCTATTTTTAATTAATATGGAACGCTATCGTGCCCAGTTAGTTATTGATAAGTTTTGACTGGATGCTGGGTTTGGTCAATTAAATTAGGAAAACACAAGAATTTTAGTGGTTATCCCTATAATTCTAAAGTTAATTGCTTGTAATTGCATGAATAAATATATGTTAGCCGATGAACAGTGATACAATTGAATAGTAGAAATCCCTTGAATCGAGCTTGGTAATATTAATTTCCATTTAATTAGTTTTTTCATCTTGATTTGTTATTTCTTCTTGCATGTTAAATTAGTTCTAGTATTTTATTTAATTCATATCCAAAATTCCCCCTTTTATTTGCACTTTTACTCGAAAGAAATCACCCCCCGTTCCCTGTGGATTCGACCCTGCTCACCATTACACTAATTTTATTTAAAGAGTAGGAATTTAAGTTTGGTGGCACAACGACAGCACACCAAATTTTGGCGCCGTTGCCGGGGAACGGTGCAAGGTTAATTTTTTTCGAATTTCGTTATTTTTTGTCTCATTCTTCTTGTGCAGGTGATTTTATCAAGAAAAGAGGAATTTGAGAATTTTTTTGTAGTGAAATACTTCGAGATGTTTCATCGACAAGTATTCACAAGTTTTTCCCAACAAACCGAAGAGCCATTCTATGCAGCATGGAAGAGATTCAATAATTTAGCAACAACATTCAGGAATCATGATTTTTCTAACTATGTTCTTATTCGAATTTTCCTAAAAGGTTTGGATGCAGTTACACGAAGATGGGTATTTAATGGAGCAATAACAACTGGAAGTCCACTACTTAGTCGAGGTGAAGACAGTGTGATATATTTGCTAAATGATATAGCCGACTTTGACTACCATCAGTATTGGGATCATTCGCTGCAGAGTTGGAGACACCAATACACTCCAGAAATTAACCAATCTGATTTTACAGACCAACCTTTCGAGCATCAAGAAGATGAGGGATGTAGTCTTGAATTAATCATAACTCGATTGAATGATATGGTAAACAAGCACGTGGCATTGGATGAGGAAACTGTCGAGCCTCAGTCTGAAGAAGTTTTGGAAGAAATATCAAACGAAGATGAGGCACCAATGAAGTTGAGAGATGAACAAGCTCCTGAGACTATCGATTTGAGCTCGTCGATAATATCATCATATATACATCTAGGAGATCCTTGTCTTTCTCCATTGCCGATTTCAACAGATTTTGTTCTTCAAGAGCTAACTATGATACACTCATCTCATGCCTATTATTTAAAGTCACGTTTTGTTGAGGAGACGAGCTTACATTGCATA
This sequence comes from Primulina eburnea, assembly GCF_022965805.1. Lineage (NCBI taxonomy): Eukaryota > Viridiplantae > Streptophyta > Magnoliopsida > Lamiales > Gesneriaceae > Primulina > Primulina eburnea. The sequence continues at coordinate 35,810,761 of NC_133110.1, forward strand.
CATCAAGCCAAACTTGAGGACACATGGAACCAAGACCCATATATGGTGTCATATGACAAGTACTTTGGGCGTCAGCCGCTCTTTGAATGAGTGCTTTTGATGTCGAGCATAACGACTTAAAAAAATTGTGCTTTTGGGAGGCAACCCAAATTTTAGTTCTTGTTTTTTTAATTTTATTCCAGTAGAGGATTTCGCACAAGGCGTGGCCACGCCTTGTTGAAACACCTCTGCTGAAATTTTTTTAAAAAAAAAAATTGCCCTAAACACAGTAGATGTCTTTTGACAAGGCGTGGTCACGCCCTGTCCGAAGACATATTCTGGAAAAAAAAAATTTGCCTTAAACACAGTAGATGTCTTTTGACAAGGCGTGACCACGCCCTGTCAAAAGACATCTTCTAAAAAAAAAATTAAAATTTACTTTTCTTTTATCTAACATTATTTGTTCTCACCCCTTTTCACATCTTCTCTCGCAGGCTTGTTAACACCGCAACAACAATATAAAGCTTTGCTCCATGATGTCCAAAAGTTTTCAGGGGAGTTTTCTAACTTCTTTTGCGTTTTTACTGTCTATGTTACGTGTGAGGCCCGGGGCCGAAGAGGGCGGGGGGTGAACGCCGGTGCCATCAGTTGCACGGACAATGAGCGGCTCCTGGCAGGCTTCTAGGTGAAGGGAACATGAATGAACCGACCCACACGGGAATGAGAGGGATTCCGAGACTGGGCAATGTAATGGACTGAACAGTTGAAGAGGGCTTAAAAGATTTGATTGGTACTACTCATATCACGAAGGTGCATCTTCTTTTCGGTAGCTCATCACATAAGAACTCCAAAGTTAAGCGTGCTTGACTTGGGGCAATTTTGGGATGGGTGACCTCCTGGGAAGTTTCCTAGGGTGCGTGTGAGTGAGGACATAAGCACGCTGGAAAGACTCGTCTTGGTACAGTGAGGACAGTCGTCAAATCTGGGGCGTTACAAGTGGTATCAGAGCCGACCTCTCTTAGTACGGTGTGGTTCGGGGACGAACCAAGCGGAAGCTGGTGGGCATGTGAGGCCCGGGGCCGAAGAGGGCGGGGGGTGAACGCCGGTGCCATCAGTTGCACGGACAATGAGCGGCTCCTGGCAGGCTTCTAGGTGAAGGGAACATGAATGAACCGACCCACACGGGAATGAGAGGGATTCCGAGACTGGGCAATGTAATGGACTGAACAGTTGAAGAGGGCTTAAAAGATTTGATTGGTACTACTCATATCACGAAGGTGCATCTTCTTTTCGGTAGCTCATCACATAAGAACTCCAAAGTTAAGCGTGCTTGACTTGGGGCAATTTTGGGATGGGTGACCTCCTGGGAAGTTTCCTAGGGTGCGTGTGAGTGAGGACATAAGCACGCTGGAAAGACTCGTCTTGGTACAGTGAGGACAGTCGTCAAATCTGGGGCGTTACATTACGCATCTAAATTTTGTGTCATTGAGGACATTGTCACATATAGGTGTGGGAGGGGGTATATAGCCTTATTTCTCGTTTCAATTTCTATTTTTTTTTTCAAATTTTTTGCATGTTTATTCGGAAAAAAAAATAAAGAAGAAAGAGATGAGAGAGTCCGGCAAAGTGAAGTTGTTTGATCCATACAACATTTAGTGTTTATTCATTATCTCTCTCATTTGAATCTTAAATGCCTCTGAAGCGAGTCTATGAAGAAAAAAAAACTATTGTTTTCCTTATGTGCTACTGATTTTGCATTCTTACTGCTATATTTATGGGTAGTTGCTTTTGATGATGTGTTGAAATGACAAGTGTATGGGGTCTAGAACACATACCGTTTTTTTTTGTGAGCTTTGAGCCATGAGCAATCATCATATCATGCTCCAATTTTTTCTTGATTGTGTGTTAGTCATACATTGTTGATTTTTCTAGAACTTGCTTTGTTATACATGTCTTTGTTTATACCTTGTGATGGATTATGTGCATAAACAAAGTAAAGGGCATTAGGTTCAAACAATTTTCTTTCGCGTCATCTTAGCCGTTCTTTGAGCCTACCCTGATTCATTAACCCTTAGTGAGCCAAGTTCGAGCCTGAGCCTATTTGTTGGAAAATAACCACGTTACAAACCATGATAAATCCTTTTTGTTGGTTATCCCTCTATTTGAACCTTGAATTGGAGAAGCATGCACACTTTTCGCATTTAGCATCGCTTTGAGCCAAGAAAGCGTAAATTGTTGAGATCGAGTGATTAATGCTCGAAATCGTAGTCTCAAACGCTTTGTTAGAAAACATCTACTGAAAAAAAGACTTCTTTTGAAAAAAATAATAAAAAAAGAGAAAAAATACATATTTATAATGAAAAGAAAAAAAAAGGAGTGAGAAGGAAAATAAGAGCAACGAAGAAAAAAATGGTTCTTGGATGTTATAATGAGATTGAAGATGTTATTGTTAGCAGGATGCAATTGTCTTTGTTGAAAGTGTATATGTATTCTTCAGTTCCATAAACCGTTGTACTTATTTCCTACCTGCCCTCTAGCCACGGTACAACCCATTTACAGTCCTTGTTTGTGCATTTTAATTCATTCACTTGGTAGAGGATATGATATATTTGCAAGCTTATGGTAAAAAATTTCAGTGTTTTGACATGAGAGCTCCTTGATACATACCTAGACACTTACGAGTGAAATGAGCGAATCTTGTGAGAAGTTTTTGGACTCTATGCGTTTTTATTTCTACACATTCGGATGGAAGCAATTGCTCATGATGTTGGTAGTCGGATGCCCAACAATTACATTTTTTTTGGTGCATGAAAAAAAATATATTTTACGGACAAGTAAATGAAGCAGAAAGAGGATAATGAGTTGAGATAATGAATTGAACTCTATTATGCTTGAGGACAGGCATGGTTTAGATGTGGGAGATTTGATTAGCTCATAATAGTTTATATTTTTACTGTCATATCTCTCATTGTTACCACTTTTAACGTACTTAATTGACACATTTTTGTGTGATTTTATTGTAGGGTGAAGTTTTCTGTTCTTGCGATAAATGTGGGCTAAAAAGGGTGATTTTATATCATAATTAAAGTTGCCGATATGATCTTAGTGGAAGACGTGGAGCAGAAAAATTCAGAAGATGTTTTTGCATAAGGCGTGATCACGCCTTGTGACGATTCCTTGGTTGCCTAGTGAGATGAGGAATTTTTATATCAAAGAAAAAAAATACAAGATATAGTTTTTTATGCTCTATATTATTGAAGGATATTTTCTAGTATCTTTTAATTTTTAGGTATTAGGTTTTTTGTTTTAGTTTAATGAGCTGTTCTTCTTTTGGACCCATTAATTCCTTTCTTGTCCACCAATACCTCACGTATAAGACATTCTCTTTTTCTTTTTTTTCTTGACCACTATTCACAAGCAGTACAAGGGAGGCGATAGAGAAGAATTCCATCAACCAATCTCAAGGATTTTCTCTCCAATTATCTCCACAACTTTAGGCTAAGTTTTATTTTTGATTCAAAGGGTATTTTTACTATTTCGATTTATCACTGTGAGACTTTTTGTGATTTAATTTAATATTCGTGTTTTGTTCAAGTATTTGTTGATTTATGATTTATTTATATGAAAGTTGTGTGTTGATTAATCTGACAATTTAATTCGATATATAATTTTCTACTGTTAACCATGAATTCAGTGATCCGTAATCATCATTAATGATTGGTACATGAGTAGCGATAGATTAGGCGTGTTGTGCTATCATAGCATATTTAATCTAAATAAATCAACGAAACTCGATCTATCAATTGCAGATATCTCGATTGTTAGATTTTAGGATTAACTGTTTTCACAAAACGAAAATGCTATTTTTAATTAATATTGAACGCTATCGTGCCCAGTTAGTTATTGATAAGTTTTGACTGGATGCTGGGTTTGGTCAATTAAATTAGGAAACCACAAGAATTTTAGTGGCTATCCCTATAATTCTAAAGTTAATTGCTTGTAATTGCATGAATAAATATATGTTAGCCGATGAACAGTGATACAATTGAATAGTAGAAATCCCTTGAATCGAGCTTGGTAATATTAATTTCTATTTAATTAGTTTTTTCATCTTGATTTGTTATTTCTTCTTGCATGTTAAATTAGTTCTAGTATTTTATTTAATTCATATCCAAAATCTCCCATTTTATTTGCACTTTTAATCGAAAGAAATCACCCCCCGTTCCCTGTGGATTCGACCCTGCTCACCATTACACTAATTTTATTTAAAGAGTAGGAATTTAAGTTTGGTGGCACAACGACAGCACACCAATAAATATATTCAAATTTCAAAACCCAATTGTTTAAAAATTTAAAAGTTTATTTTCTCTTTTGCGTTTGTGTAAAGATCAACGATTAGACTAGTGTTCATATGTTATCTAAGAGCATTGATTCAATTATTGGTCTTGTAAACTCGATTACTTGCTCGTCTATTTTTATTTTTATTTGTTTTTGTCAAAAAGCCTACTTTTATTTCAGTTGTATTTACTCGTGACACAGATTAATAAAATTATTTCTTTAGTTAGAAAAAAATTATTTAAAAAGTAAATTTAAAAAAAATATAACACGATTACTAGTATAATTCAATTTGCAATTGCAGGGAAGCGATTTCTATTCTTTTTTTTTGGATGAATTATATAATTGTTAGGTGATCGTGGCTGTATAAAAAAAAACGGCAGAAACAGAGAAATTTATCCAACTTGAGGTCAGCGACCAGGTAATCTCTCGCTCTCTCTCTGGTTTTTCCATTTGTTTAATCTTTCAATCATATTCTAGTTGTTTCGGTAGGTATTTTATTGGCGGATTTGCGGTATTTTTAGACGTCATGCTGTTATTTTATGTATCGCGGTCAGATTTTGATCCAGAAAAGGAAATCTGACTTGCTCGTTTGCGTACGAATTTATTGGCCTTTTGTTTGATTTTTATTGTGTAATTTGATGTGACTTAGGGACTGTTGCGAAGAGACGGGAGTATGTTGGGGATTATAAGGCAAAGAGTCGCCTGCAAAGGCAACCTTGCTCCTGTGGTAAAAAAATGGCAGCTTCTTTGTTTCTTGATTTGATTGTGTTATTGATTCGGTTGTATGTTTCATTTTTTGTGTTTGGTTGGGAAGAGTTTGGAGCAAGGGATTCGAGTGATTGCATCCAAGGCCTTTTCTTCCTCCGCAAAGGAGGTAATCGGTATTATATTTTTGTAATAGTTTACCAAGTTCTTGAATTTAATTATGATTAGTTCTTCCTGTTATGAGATTTACCTTCTCTGGGTATTTGTGATGTGTAGTTATGGTGAATGATCCTATATCACTCACTCTCTCCTGCAGATGACAGTGCGTGACGCTTTAAATTCGGCGCTTGATGAAGAAATGTCTGCTGATCCCAAAGTCTTTTTAATGGGAGAAGAGGTATCATAGAAGTTTGATAGGGTTTTTGAGTCTGAACAGACCATTTTATACCAATTGGATTGGTTTTTGGATTCCTTAATGCTTTGTGGATTGGTTTTTGGATTTCTTAATGCTTTGTTGACTTGTTTAATGGTTTTATGTAGGTTGGTGAGTATCAGGGTGCATATAAGGTGAGTCTTTGTACGAGCTACTTGATGGTTGATACTCTCTGATGAGACGATATGTTGATCTAGTTTTTGTTTTACAATGGTTTTTATTAGATATCCAAAGGTCTTTTGGGCAAATACGGTCCTGAGAGGGTTATTGACACTCCCATTACCGAGGTTGGTTTTACTGTACTTGTAAGAATTTTTAGAATTGAATTGAGTGGCAAAACCTGGCATTTTTAACTGGGCTCATTGTTGCAGGCGGGATTTACTGGTATTGGAGTTGGTGCAGCATATTATGGTCTAAGGCCCGTGATTGAGTTTATGACTTTTAACTTCTCAATGCAGGTTATAGTTCTTCTCCCGTCGCTATATATTGCTAGGCTGAGTTTAAAATTTAAATTACTCTATCCAATTCTGAATCATTGCTCTAAATTTCATCTCTGAGGTTACATTCAGTTGTTGTCAGTGGTAACTTGTGGGTTTTCTTGGCTATTTTTCCTGTGTGCATGTAGGATTGCATAATGATTCTCTGTATGTGTTTCTAATATCCATCACCTAGCTAATGGAGCTATAAAAATTGTGACTTGTCTATTCTGTTCAACTGGTAAATAACAAGCGAAACCTAGAAAAAAAATTAACCCATGAAGACGCATTTTATATTTCTGACTTTTAGTTATGTTACCTCTTAATGATAAATTGAGTCAAAACAAACATTGACATGGATTTTAGAGGAAAATTTACTTAAGACATCCAGGATCTAGAGGAAAAGAACATTTTGTGGCACTTTTTATTGATGAATGCTAGTATCAGCTATAAATCAATTTATGTGCTTCAAAAATAGAAGGGTCTATAGAAGAACTGAAGAGTGTTTCTACGAGATGATGTGTTTTTTTCGCTATTACCTTTTTAATGTGCGGGGAGGTGATAGTAGGGAAAAGGTTTTCTGGATCATTTTTTAAACATGGCAATCTCCGTGAACCGAAACAATTTCATCTGAATTCTTTATTTAAGAAGCTTACTTTGGAAGCATATGGAGGTTATGAGCTTTACTTTTTTTCAGGCTATTGACCACATCATTAATTCTGCTGCAAAATCAAATTACATGTCTGCTGGTCAGATGTCTGTGCCTATCGTTTTCAGAGGCCCAAACGGTGCTGCTGCTGGTGTTGGTGCTCAACATTCTCAGGTACGAACTAGAATACTTTCTAACACGGCCTTGCTATGCGGTGCATATGATATTCATGACATTTTGTATTTTAAAGCCTATGTAAGTATGTTTTAGCATGAGAGTAGTTTTAGGTCACTGTATGTAACTTCACCTCCTAGACCAAGGAGTTAACTTTGGATCAAGTTTATTTTCTGGTGCTGAAGTGAAGTGAGGGAAAATACTACGAACTCCCACTTCACATCTCCCTACTGGCTGACTCTATGTTGGACCAATTAACATTATCAAAGAAAGAAATAAAAAGGCTAACAACAATAGTTTGCCCAAGGTGAACAGTAAATAATGTTACCTAAGACCTGTAACGTCTAACCCTTATTATTTCGTTTTTATTTTTGTAATTAATCTTAGAAAGAGTGGTAGAGGATCATTTACTGCTGTGATTATGGAAAAGCTTTTCCCAATTTCCCAACTTTTGTAGCATTATGTGTAGGAATCAGCATCAACTGAATAAACTGTGACGGTATCTCCTGCTAATGAGTCGGAACATGGAGGGGAAGATCTTTAATGAAGCCCCTCCTTCTTCAAAAGAAGACAAAAATGATTTCTTTTAGGGTTGCAAACTTAAGTTGGAAATGTGTAGTGTGAATCAGCACCTTGCCAGGTTAAATACTCCTGGATTGCTTAAAGCAGCATTGTTACCCCTTTAATGAAGGGTGGGAAGAATCTCCATCTGGATTTAAAAGATGTTTTCATTATTGTCTTCTGAGCATTAACCTATGCTGCTAGAATTTGAGCCTGCAAAGTTGTTACTCTGTGATAAACATATTATTGCTTATTATGTTTAAATGTTGCAGTGCTTCCTGAGCTGTGATACCAGTAGTTTCTTTCCTATCGTGAACAGAGATTTATGAAGGATTTTTTTTGTTGCACATTTGCATTGAACTCGTAAATGAAATTTATGTGCTAAATGGATTGTTCGTAGTTGATTTGCGCTTCCAACATTATCTTATTTGGGAAGAAATCTTGCTACACTGTACCCAGTTACTGTTCCATCTCTGAACTTACGCATCCTTTCAGTGCTATGCAGCATGGTATGGTTCATGTCCAGGATTAAAGGTACTGGCACCATACTCTTCAGAAGATGCTCGAGGTCTACTTAAAGCTGCCATCAGGGATCCAGACCCTGTTGTATTCCTAGAAAATGAATTGCTGTGAGTAGTATTACATCGATGCTTGTGATTTTAGTATCTGTAACAATCTTAGTCTGTGTCTATTTATGTCATGGGATTATTTCTTTTACAGATATGGTTCATCATTTCCTGTCTCAGCCGAAGTTCTTGATTCCAGTTTCTGCCTTCCTATTGGAAAAGCTAAGGTCAACCTCGACGAGTCTTTATGGGCATCTCACACATGTATATTCCTGACTCGTCATATTTTTGACAGATCGAACGTGAAGGACAGGATGTGACTATAACATGTTTCTCAAGGATGGTTGACTATTCGCTTCAGGTCGGTCATTCTATTTGTGAATGAGCAAGTTGCAATTGATATATCATTTGCATTTGAATTGGACTTTGTGCTTTGGTTTACACAAAACCTGTGAAGATTTTGATTTCAAGTTTCAACACTAGTTAATGTTGTCTAGTTTTTTATCGCACTTGAGGCTAGAATGCCAGTTTTGTTTCTTGTGTCAACATTATCTCTGCGTCACAAAGCACATGAGTTTGTGCATTCTTAAGTTGAGTCATAGATGCAGCCTTGAATGATTGGCACACTTCTATAACCAATAACTAAGAAGTTTGTAGATTTTTTCTGGGCATATATTTTTATGTCAACGAAACTAGAACTATTTGTTTGATTAAATGCATCATGTTTGATGCGATTTATAGTTTGCTAAAAAAATTAACTTAATTGGTTCGTATTTAGCTGGTTCAGATAATATTATTTGCGAATTTGCAATATTGGTCTGTTTGAATTTTGTATCTGGAATTGATCTTGCTCAAATACGTATAGGCGGCTGATATTCTTGCAAAGGAAGGAATCAGGGCTGAGGTAAGTGAAAGAAATCCACTCGTGTCTTTATCTTGTGTAGTTCTTTGAATTTTAGTTCTGTTTGTTCCTTTTGTTTTTGCAGGTGATAAATCTTCGGTCAATCCGCCCTCTTGATAGATCCACAATCAATGCTTCAGTTAGGAAAACCAATAGGCTTGTGACTGTGGAAGAAGGATACCCTCAACATGGTGTTGGCGCAGAGATCTGGTCAGCTTCTTTCTATATCAATATATTTTCCATCTCTTTTTCATCATGCATACGGATTTTATTTTTAATTCATATTTCCAGCGCTTCGGTTCTTGAAGATAGCTTTGAATATCTTGATGCACCTGTTGAGAGGATTTGTGGTGCTGATGTACCCATGCCCTATGCTGCAAATCTTGAAAGAATGGCCGTCCCACAGGTCTGCTCTTCCACTTTCTTCTTGTGCATAGGGCGTATATAAATATGGTTGTAGCATTATATTGTGAAGAAGGATTAAGAAAAGTCTCTATCAAGTAGGTTATGCAATTGAAAAATGACAGGAAGATATGCTTTGATCTCTTAAGTTTCCAATTTTTTTCGGGTTTTTTGATTGTTGAGTTAAACTTGAACATGGAAATTTTAAAAACGCATGGCAGAAGAGTGAGGTGAGTGTGCCCAGAGTTGATAAGTAACATAATCTTCTGACATTTGTAATCATTCGTATGGACTTCCAAGATCATGGCTAATGAGACTTGGCGCAAATGACATCCTCTGCAGTGGAGCTTTTTTTATTCCATATTAGTCTGTCCACAGAAATAAAAATTATGGAAAGTTAAAAATCAACCAAATGAAAGTCCGGATGATAGAGGCGATGCGAGATATGATTTATAAATGTCAGTTTATATTATGCTCTTTGATGTTCCATGCCTCCCCCATCTGATTCAGGATCTCTTTTTGTCAGGTTGACGACATTGTTCGCGCCGCAAAGAGAGCATGTTACAGGTCGAGTTCATTGGCAGCAACTGCTTGAGAATTACTAGGAACAAAAAGCTTCTAATGTTTCTACATTTCTTTTGTCCAAATTTCTTTCTTTTACTCCACCATTCTTGTTTTCCCATCCATCCTTTCGGACCGTGAGCGTCGACTAGCCGGTTAGCATTCTGAACCGAAAAGAAAAATTGTCCGGAAATAAGGTTCTGTAAAGAAAGAGAATGTGCCGATATATTGGTGCTATTTTTGTGATTTGTTTTATTCAAGAAAAGATGACGCTGTTTTGAAGGCCTAATTTCGTCATATTGTGGTGCGATCACTCAGTTGTCGACTTGTCATGCCGAATTGCCAATTACCAAGGAATGGAATTGTTTTCCCAGAAATTTTGGGTACAATTTTCATTACTAGTAATATATATGGAATATATGTATTTATGTACTATATATAATATTTGAGTAATAATAAAAAAAATGGTGCATGGGTGTAATTTTTGGAATAAACTATCCCTATATCTTTCTTTTTAGCCTCTTTAGTTATTTTTCAAGAAAAATTAAATGTGGTGGATTCAATCTAGAGTTGTATGAACTTCTCAGAATGATAGATTTTTATGGATTTTGATAGATTTTTATTAACTTTTACAGAATGTCACAGATTTATATAGATTGATGTAGATTTTTTTGCAAGATTTTTATAAGTTTTTGTGAAATTTTTTAAATAAGATTTTATAAATTTTGTATTTAATTATAACATTTATTTTTCTATTAATTTCTTTGAACCAATAATTAATTGACATATATAGCATATTCAGTTTGAAATAATTTTTTATATTTATATTAATAAATAAGTTTATTTATTTAAAAGTTAAATTATTTAATATTTACATGTGTATATGTTGGTTTATATGCATGTTTGTAAATTTTTTAAAATACATAAATTGATTAATCTACAACTTTGTTTTTCAATTGAAAATATATATGTAAAAGGAATATTATTTAACATTGTGTGGATATAATTTGTATAAAAATATCATAAATTACGTATTAATTGAAAGGCAAAAACTTGTGTGAGACGGTCTCATGGGTCGAATTTATGAAACGGATCTCTTATTTGGGTCATTCATGAAAAAATATAATTTTTTATGCTAAGAGTATTACTTTTTATTGTGACTATGGGTAGGGTTGACCCGTCTCACAGATTATTATCCGTGAGACAGTCTCACATGAGACTTACTCTAATTGAAAATGGGCAAAAACTTGTGTGAGACGGTCTCACGGGTCGTATCTGTGAGACGGATCTCTTATTTGGGTCACACATGAAAAAGTATTACTTTTTATGCTAAAAGTATTAATTTTTATTGTGAATATGGGTAGGGTTGACCCGTCTCACAGATTATAATCCGTGAGACGGTCTCACATGAGACTCACTCATTGAAAATGTTAAAAAAAATAAAAAAAAAATCATGGTTGTTGCGAGTCTATTCATTTATCAAGAATTAAACATTTTTTCGAAAATATTTTATTATTATTGAATATTACATTAATTTGTATAAATCATAAATTAAAAATCACAAAATCAATTCTAGAATTCAAAATTTCTTACGATATTAAAATAAAAATTTATTAAATGAACAATCAGTCAAAAAATGAAAATTTTTAAAAAGAATTCGAAAATTTGAGAAAGTGATAGAGATAGATGAGAGGGGGAAGATAAGAAGAGAGGTGATGTGAAGTGACAAAGAGAAAAATAAATAGCGTATGTATAGTTAGAAGTTTTAAAAATCCATCCATATCTTTGGGTTGAATCAAATACAATTTTTCACCATTTATAGTTGTACATTAGGCTTTAATATTTGTATGTTAATAATTCCATTAAATTATTAAAGAGTATATTAAAAATTTGAATAAAATAGACTTTTATAGAGTTTTTAAAAGTCAATATTGAATATCACTTGACTTTTTAAAACTATATGAAAGTCTATTTTGAACATCACTATACTTCTATAGAGTATTTAAAAATTTTAATTGAATACATCTAGAATTTTAAAATCTATAAAAGTCACTAAATTAATAAATCTCCTATATTGAATACACTCCTTAAATTTATGTAAAAGAAAATCTAAAAAGGTAATTTCAATTTTTTAAAGAGTAGTGCTTATTAAAAAAACCACCGATTGGACATGCACGGAACGAGATTAGTGGTATAAGATTGATATGAGTCAAATACTATATTTTTTTAAATTACAACATTGGTGTGGGGGCGAAGCGGGGTGGAAGGGAAAAAAGTTTGGGAAGTTGGTGAAAATCCACGATCAAAACATTTTTTTGGGCTCATTTCTTACCCACAAAATTGTTGTACTATGTCATACAAAATGTGGTATACTTCATGTGGAAATGTGGTACAATTCATGTGGAAATGTGGTACTAAAAAAATACCCAGGAACTGAACATGAAAAAAATCGACGGCTGGAGACTGAAGGCCAATTTCCCAAAAAAGGTTCATGTCATTTCAGCCAAATAGTATAATATTATAATATTTAAAATTTAATAAAATTAATTATTATTTTGAATAAATAATGAGATTTTTTATAATTAAATTTTGAATCCGAAACTTCGTTTCAAACTTGAAATTTTTGTATTAGATAAATCATAAATCATCAACTTAAAAAAATTTATTCTTAAGAGTTAATAATTCAATATTCCATTTCTCGATATAATAATAAAAACCTTTATTTTAAATTGGATTAATTATAGAGTAGGTATCTTGTGAGACGGTTTCACGAATCTTTATCTGTGAGACGGGTCAACCCTATCGATATTCAAAATAAAAAGTAATACTCTTAACATAAAAAATAATATTTTTTCATGAATGGCCCAAATACAAAATACGACCCGTGAAACTGTCTCACACAAGTTTTTGCTTTAATTCTAATGTTAGTTCGATAAACTTGCCAAATGAGCATGAAAATTAAGCACTCTATTTTCCCAAAAAAATAAATAAATAAATAAAGCACTCAACTCAAGTTCTACTCATTTATATACCCACATAGATGCATGGTGGCAGCCATAGATACAATGATTACCTCAGAGCCATGGAAATCGGGACTGTACACCAAACATGGGATTGAGAATTTTTTGCATGTTTTTCCCTCTGTTTTTTGGTTTTGGCTGTCCTAGTCGTGCACAAAACGCAAATACAAAATTACACATTACTTCCAAAAATTTTCAGGGTGCTTGCCTCTCTACCTTCGATAGGTTTATGCTACTCGCCTGCTCCTGAACATGTAATCCATCGACCAACTAATGGAGGACGGATAGAAGGCCTTGATAAATCTTCGCGGAGGAGCTCTGTGAGGCTCTTCCTTCTTCTTTTTCCTTGCAAATGCTGCACTTTTTGATGCAAGGTCCCGAAAAGATCTTGATGGCTTTGTCTCGGTAATGGAGGAACTGAATGAGGGATCGGCTCCTAAGAATGATTCGGGACCTATTTGAGATGAGTTGAGATGGTGGCCAACTGCTCCATCTTGGTGTGGAGGTGGGAATTTTTTCACTTTTGCTCTTGCCTTTAATAGCAGACATGACTCTAAGCCTCTGCAAAAGATAATAATTATTTGATTGGGGTGAGATAACGAGAAAGACGTTCGACATAGACACTGAACGCGTTCGAGTTATTGGCTCGTCCGACCCGTCAGCATTCACGAGTCTCTCGTTCAACTGATCATATGAATGATTTCTTGACAGATATTCAACAAAATCACGCACAATAAGCAGAAAATGGAAAATATCAAGACGTGTAGACTGGTGATATATAAGCTCTTTCGGTTTTTATATGCCACGCAACGCAATAAAGCCAACCCATATATTTCCTTTCTTTTCTTCCTCAACTTTCTTCACGCAGAAACAAGAAACATGGAGTACAACTATATAATCATAGGGATAAAAGAGAATAATTCGACATACGTTTAAATTGGTTTGTAGCTCTGCGTTTGCTTCTGGAGCTGGAATTGCACGGCTTACTTTCTCACGTACTCTCGTTCTTCTATTACCATCTGTAACATGAGGTTTCCCACCTATACCCCGTTGCCTACACAAGAACATGTTTTAGAACATGACAAATAATGGCAAAAGTATAGTTCAATGATTGGATAATCAAGAAAAAGCACCTCCTGGCTTCTTCATCCTTCAATTTTATGTCCAATTCTTTGCTTGGAGGAAACTTAGGTAAGCTCGACGGTTCACATGCATATGGTTCGGTGGCAAAAAACTGATCATACAAAACATATCATCTCCCCTCAAAAATATTTATGACAATCATGCTCTAGCTTCCAAGAAAAAATATTATTATTAGTGTATAAAAAGAACATACTTCGCTATTTAATGCTGCAGTAGCGGTGCCTCGAGCATCAGGATCGAGAGCAAGAAGATTTTCTATAAGAGCCAGAGATGATGATGGAAAATCCTTAAAGGTGTCGGTTATGCACCGCTTATAAGGTTGCTGCGGTTTATAAAGAGTTGCATTCGTAAATCTTGATCTCTTCCAGTATTCATCGGAGGGAGAACCACACAGCTTAAATACTTTGTGCAGTTGCTCCACCTACAAAAAAAATAAACATATAGTAAAAATTTAATTTTGGAGATATGTCTTTCCCGAGTTCGCACAATTAAAAATTTAAATATAAAGCCCAGATGAAAATTTCATTCACCAGAATGATAATGGTTTTTGTATTAATTAAATTTGTTTGTAAGTACCTCTGTTCGTCCCCGTAATATTGGTTTCCCAGCAAGCAACTCCGCCAGAATGCAGCCAGCACTCCACAAATCGACACCAACACCATAATAAGTGGCGCCTAGCAAAAGCTCTGGAGGACGATACCATAGTGTAACTACTCGGCTCGTCATTTGTTTCTTAAGTTGAGGATCAAAGAAAGACGCCAGCCCAAAATCAGCAATTTTTAAGATCCCTTCATTGTCTACAAGTAAATTCGAGCACTTAATGTCCCGGTGTAAGACGCCATTGTTGTGGCAATGCTCAAGACCAGAAAGTAATTGTTTCATATAGCATTTGATCTGTACCAGGAAACATAAAGAAATCAACGGCCGACTAAATGAAGCCTAAGTCCATGTTTTTGAGAATATGAAGAGAAAATTGTCCTGAATTTGCATGCTTTGTAAAATAAAGAAACGCTCATTCGATCTTGCTTCACTTATACAGCTTTTGACATGAACTCTATTTGATGCCAGCACCAGAGAAAGAAAATATATAAGCAATGTTATAGCACTTCACTTGAACTAAAAAAGGATCAATATCCAAGATATTTGGCATCACCAAGGGAAAAGAGAAAGTTTTTAGTCGAACTAAGTGGTCACCAATTCGACGGGATGCTCCAATGACCACTAGGGAGAATAGTAGTTTACTTCTATCTACAAAGGGACAAAAGCAAGTTGTTAAATGTTTAAGTATGTTCAATGACAGCGTAAGCAATGTCGTATCACCTTTGACACTATATTTACCACTAGAAAGAATTGCAATGCCACCTTAACTTCTAGGATTTGGGGCCAATGATCAAGAAAGGTCAACCAATAGCATCCAAAAAGCATAAGATGCAAACCTAATATGAATCTCATCAAAAAATCCAAACGCCTCAGTCACCACCAAACTGGAAAGCACCATCCCTCAATGGTAATTAGAACCACCTTAAGATATGGAAGACAAAAATTCAACATACATGACACGAAACATTCTTTTTCGACACTAAACATATACAAGATAAATCATGCCTAGATGCCAATCAGATATATTAAAATTTGTAAACCATTTAAATCTCTGCTGTCAGATTAAACCCATCCAATATAAACAAACTCCAACTACAAAAACAAGCAAACTTTTTATTTCCTCGAGAAGTTATTTACCTGAGGTTCGGTGAACTTGACAGTTTGGACAGCAGCAAGGCCAGCAAGATCATGCTCCATATACTCAAAAACAAGGTAGAGACTGCAAGAAATTCGAGATAT
Organism: Primulina eburnea; assembly: GCF_022965805.1. Taxonomy (NCBI): domain Eukaryota; kingdom Viridiplantae; phylum Streptophyta; class Magnoliopsida; order Lamiales; family Gesneriaceae; genus Primulina; species Primulina eburnea. Next base: position 35,826,508 of record NC_133110.1, read on the forward strand.
AACCAAGCCTTCGAGCTTAATAACATTGGGATGATCTAGCCTTCTCAGCACGAGTATTTCTCTCGACATAAACCTTACCGTCTCAGGATCTAAGTTATCGAACCTTACTTTCTTAAGAGCCACTACTTTCCCAGTGATCAAGTCCCTGGCCTTGTACACATTGCTGTATGTTCCCTGGCCAATCTGAACAACAAATCAAAAACACTCCACAAACTTCAGATTTAAATACAAGCTTTCAAGTTTTATACTTTTTAACTTCAAATTTTATATGATCAATAAGAAACCCCTCTAGTCTCTACATACATAAATCAAAAAATGCAAGAAAAATTTTAAATCAAGATCTGTAGCACTCCACAGCCACATAAATAAGTTGTACATAGAAAAAAATTTATATTTTTTGCCCTTGAAATAGCATTACATCATTGCTTCATATAATGTCCTCAAGAAGGGATAAGAAATGCATGCTACCACATATCTAACAAAAGAAAGAACCTTTCCACTGACGTCATTGCTAACTGGTAGACGAAAATGCACACAAAATTCTACTGCGATTACCTTGTCAAGTTTCTCGAAGGTGTTAGCACGTCGTGGATTCCAATCCTGGATGGCGTCGCCGGCGACGTCCAACAGCCACGGAGGCCACTCATCGGCCGCGGCCGCGGAGCCTCTTTTAAGCTTAAACTCCGGCACCGCTGCCGGAAGAATCCACCTTGAGTATGCTGCCGCCGGGACCTCCTCGATCATCTTCTTCTTCTTTCCTCTTCTCTCTACCGTCACTTCATCGTTCTCGGAGCTCCTCCGTGCGTCATTCTTTTGCTTCCGGCAAGTTTTTCTTTGTCCGGAGGTTGGTTTGCCAAGAACACACCCCATAACAGAGAGTTTCCGCTCAATTCACCAAATCTTTAGATACCCATTTCATTTCAAAGCACAAGAACACTGAAAAACAAGCCGTATCTCAATCTGACAAGCCACGGGCAGTAGATTGAAAAACTCCGCATTTACTGCAAATGAGTACCTATTGATTCGTGTTCTTATATATGTTCAACGATGCGAATGATCCATGGGATCACCCGAAAAACCAACATTCAAAGAATGATTATTCAAAGGAAAACAAAAACAAAAACAAAAACAAACAAGACGCGGAAGGGTCTTCTGTTCAGCTAGTGAAACCCACTACCGTAAAAAGTATATAGATAATTACAGAGATAGAACCAATCGTATAATGGCAATCTGCGACTGTTCGAGTGCATTAATTGCTCTGGGAGCAGGAGGGTGTGAATGTTTGAAATTTCCAATCTTGTCAAGAATTCATTCTATCAGGTTAAAAAAATGGCTCTGTATTTACATATATATTATTATTATAATAAACATTATCATAATCATATTTTGTGTGTATATTTGTCGCTACTCCAGAGAGAGAAGTAAAGGGAGGGAGTCTTTCGTTGCAGGATTCTGGAGTATTGAAAAGGAAGCTCACTGCGTTGAAAATTTTAAAGAATTTCGCCTTTTTCTTCTTTGGAATTTTATGCAAATTCTTAGCAGAATGTGGAAAATAAAAGTAAACTCTTATTTAAAACTTTTTACATATTATAAAAATAGTGGTCAAATTGTATTCATCACTCGAAAAATATATGAAATCTCGATGTTAAATTAAAGGTTTTTTCAAAGCTCGTGTTTTTAAAAATCAAACATTTTTGCATCGTTACGACTTATTATTGTAAAGATGGAGATTTTTAAAATATCATTAATCTCATGCATGAGGTTTTCTATTTTTTGGATTTTCATTGAGGAGTTAAATGATATTTGCTGCATATTAGCATGTATTCATGTAATGCATGAGAGCTCAGTCTAAATTTTTATTTTTAAAAAAAATCTAAAATTTCATAGAATTAAACCTGATTATCCCGAATTACAACATTCAATTGCCACGATGAGATTTTCCAGTTCAATTGCCATGGATAGACCAAACTCATCATATTGTTTTAACCGTTTCAAGGGAATCCGAAAAAATTGCCCATAATATAATTTCTATAATTATTTTTGTAAGTCGAAATAAATCATGCAATAATTTATAAATTCATGATTTTAATGAATGATTTAAAAAATAATAAATGCAATATATTATATTTCAACATTTAACTCCGACAATATATTATATACATTTTTCAAGTTTTACCTTAACACATCTGTTTGTTATGTTTTTTAATATAGAACTAGCTAGGGATGTCCATTCGGATGAGTTGGATGGATTGGGTCGAGTTGAGCAATAGTATTATTCAAAAATTGTTCAACACGAACCTGAACCTGAATCAACCCATCAACCCGTATATCCGATCTTGAATTTTTTTAAAAGAAAATTAAATAAAATTCAAAAAATAATAATAATAATGTTTTAATTTAAACACATAATAACAAAAGCTCCCTCGTATATATGATTTAAATTTTGAAAGTCTAATCGTAGAAACATAAAGTATATTTGTTAAATCAAATAAACAATTATTTAAAAAATAAAAAATGTTCAAAATAAATATTAAATTTTGAAAATTTATGATATAAATATACAATAAATATTTTTTCAGACATAAAATATATAAAAAAATGTAGACAACATTTATTAATTATATATTTTTTAAAAAAATTAAAGGGTCAACACCCAATCCAACCCGGTCATTTTTTTCGGGTCAGCTATCGATCTATCTCGATCTTATCCGAACCCGAAAACTTCAAACTCAAACCTTATTTTTTTCGGGTTAAAGCGTATCAAATTCGTGGATCGTATCGGATTTGACACTACTAGTGGCTAAAACCAACTAAGTCAAGAGAACGGGTAACTAAATGGTAAATTATGGGTAGTATATGAAGAAAAACACATGTACGACGTCACTGGTTAATTTACCCTAAATAAAAGGTACCGACACTTGTTAATTATTAAAATATATATGCATATAACATTAAAAAATATTTAAATCGATCTATCAGTGTGCGTGTGTGTGTGTGTATAGATACATGATTTTTTATTTTTTTAAATCTAGAAAATGTATTATTTCGATTTATTTATTTCTTTAAAAAATAATAAATATAAAAGTAGTGCCGTTTTGGAACACAGCATTTTTCATTACAACCAACCTCATACGGAAAGGGCCAATGAATTTATTGCAGGAATTGATAAAGTCTATATTAAATATATAATGTCTCCTGCCAATGGGGAAGTTATTTAAAAATCCCCAATCATAATATTTCTTTGCATTCACTCCCTACCCACAAAATTGTGATACTATTTCATACAAAATGTGGTACACTTCATGTGGAAATGTGGTACACTTCATGTGGAAATGTGGTACTAAAAAAGTACCTAGGGACTGAAAACAAAGAAAAAAGGCGGCTGGGGACTGAAGCCAAATTTCCCGCCTGCCAATGCAATATCATAATTTAAAATATCTTTTTATATTAAATTATTCTATAATTTTTTTTTTAAATTTTATGCAATAAATTTGAGGCCATTGAGAGCTTCAATAAACAGTAATCAATAATGGTGAGTTTTTTATATATTGTCTCTTGATTATTTTACGGACGAGGTAACTTGAAAGAAATGCCGTTGAAACTTATGTTTCAAATACTGTTTTCGTTTAGCGTTTTTTTTAAAATATATTTGTATAGGAAAAAAAACTTTATTTCGTCTACAAGTAAGTTAACAGAATTGAATATGTCACATTAGTTTCTGTCATAGTTAATTATATAACCGAGCGTTTATAGTTTCAATTACTCATCGATGAGTAAACTAACGAGAATGAATACATAAACTCCGTTTCTATCGTCAATTATATGATCAAACTCTTACCATTACTAGTATTAGTAGAAGTACTCTCATTACCATTTTGCTCAAACAGGAGAAAACAAACGACTGCCAAAGTCCTTGTGTTTCAATTTGGTTCACTAATTTGTTTAGGTACATTGCAAGATAGAAAGGTGAAGAATTCATTGTACCATTTCATCATATCTTCAAACTTTAAATCTTTTTTTTTTGTAATTGTATTATCATGTAGAAAATATATTTAATTATCCAAAAAATTTATTATCTTTTTGGAGAATAATATAATTGACATTTATTTTGAAATGGATTATTTATATTATCTAAAAATTAATAATGGTGTGACATTATTTATAATTATTGGAAAACAAATATATTTAAATTCTGTTGAAATATTATTTAAAATGTGAAAAATATTTGTGTTGAAAATGTGAATGTTGAATGTTGAAAAATAGGTGTTGAATATTGAAAATTAGTGTGTGATGATGTAGGTAATGATGTATTTTATTTTTGGATTATGTGTAAAGATTTCCTATAAATAGATCTCTCATTTGTGAAGAAAATCACAATTGAGTAGAGAGAAAAATATTATAAAGTGTGTTGGTTGGTAAATTTTGAGTGTTTGAGATTTTTACTTTTTACCATAAATTTTTACTTTTTCACAACACGTTATCAGCACGAAACTCTAAAAGTCCTACATATTTTTCCAAGCTCCAAACAGAAGAAAAAGGTAACAAAAGTAATTATATTTATTTTACTGTTATTTGTTTATTGTGTATTTATTTAATATACAATATAATGTTATTATTAGAAATAATAAAAATAAATTATTTTCATAAACTTGTTATAAATCCTGGGAGGATGTTAAGACGACATCCCACACTCCCGGCAAGGGATACGACAAGTATAAAAGCCTATAAGGTTTTTAAACAAAATAAATTATGACAGTCATTATAATATTATGATATGATATATATAATTATTTAAACATGTCTAATATTATATATACCATATTATTACCATAAAATTATACAAATACATACATTTATTCTTTTATTCACCAACGGTCATAAACGGTAACAAAACGGCTAGTTTTTGCCCTATAAATATGATCTCTCAAACTCATTCAATCACCCAAACTTTCTCTTCTTCTCTAAAAATTATTCTTCATCAAATTTTCGGAGAAAAAAGAAGATGGCTTTCGCAAGGTTATTTTTAATTATTTTAGTTATCATACTCACGAGTCTTGTATTTATCGGAGAATATCCTCCTCGTGTGTTTTCTTTATTTTTACGAATACTTGTACTTGTTGTTTATCCATTACTTTGTATTGCAATATTCATTAACTAATAAAATGCATCGTGATTTTTAGTACCACCATGGCAAACTTGACAAAGCTTGAATTCATCGCTCTTGACATTACTGGGAAAAATTATATGCCATGGACTCTCGATGTAGAAATGCATCTTGAGTCATTAGGTCTAAATGAGACCATAAAAGAAAATGGCATATGCACATCACAAGAAAAGGCAAGAGCCATGATATTTTTGCGTCGACATCTCGACGATGGATTAAAATGTGAATATATGACTGAAAAAGATCCCATGGCTTTATGGAAGGGATTAAAAGAAAGATTCGAACATATAAGGGAAGTTATACTTCCGATCGCTAGGGATGAATGGAATACGTTAAGATTCCAAGACTTTAAAAAAGTCAGCGATTACAACTCGGCGATGTATAGAATAATCTCGCAGTTGAAATTTTGTGGGCACGAGATTACAGAATTGGAAAAGCTTGAGAAAACATTTTCCACTTTTCACGCATCGAATATAACTCTACAACAACAATATAGAGTGCGTGGATTTTTGAGATATTCTGAACTTATCGCCTGTCTCCTTGTAGCGGAAAAGAATAACGAGCTATTAATGAGAAATCATCAGGCACGACCTACTGGTTCAACGGCATTTCCTGAAGCAAATGTCGTAAGCAAAAATGAATTTAAATCTGGCAACCAAAATCAAAGTTATAGACAAGATTTTGGTCGAGGACGAAATCGAGGTCGTGGTCGTGGTCGTGGACGTGGTCGGGGACGTGGAAATAGTCGTGGTCGTGGACGCGGCCGTGGTTTTGAAAATAATCGAGATAGTTACTTCAATAACTCATCTCAAAGGAACGTCCCAAATCATCCACCGAAAAGGCATCAAGAGAACATGAGTGTAAATGAAAATCACTCAAAAAGATTTGAAAGTTCTTGTTTCAGATGTGGTACTCCAGGACATTGGTCCCGTATTTGTCGAGCCCCTGAGCACCTTTGCAAACTTTATAAAGAATCAATAAAGGGGAAAGAAAAGGAGACCAACTTCGCTGAAAACAGTGAACCTTTGAGTAATTCAACTCATTTTGATGCTGGAGATTTTCTGATTGATTTCTCAGACAATGATCAATTTGCGGGTGGAATAAATATGTAAAACATTTTATTTTTCATGTAATTGTATGATAATATTTTATCGTGTGTTATATTTTGGCATATGTATTGTATTGTATTTTTATAAATGTATTGTCAGTAATTTTATTTCATTGCATATTTTTTTGAAGTTCAAATATGGAAAATACTATGAACAAAGATGAAGTTTGCATACCTGATAGTGGTACAACGCACACTATCCTCCGAGATAAAAGATATTTCTTGGAACTAAAACCAACAAAAACAATGGTGAATACAATATCAGGTCCTGTAGACTTGATTAAAGGTTGTGGTAAAGCACAATTTTTGTTACCTAATGGTACAAAATTTTTGATCAATGATGCTTTATATTCACCACAATCGAAAAGAAATTTGTTGAGTTTTAATGATATATATTCCCATGGGTATGATACTCAAACAATGAATGAAGGGAATGAGAAATATATGTGTCTTACCACATATAAATCAGGAAAGAAATATGTAGTTGAAAAACTACCAATGCTACCTACTGGATTGCATTATACATATATAAGTCCAATTGAATCAAACATGGTAGTTGATAATTCTTCAGTACTGATCAATTGGCATGATCGATTAGGACATCCTGGTTCAACAATGATGCGAAGAATTATAGAAAATACACATGGTCATCCATTGAAAGACCAGAAGATCTTTCAGAATAATAAGTTTCAATGTAAAGCATGTTCTCTCGGAAAACTTATTATAAGACCATCACCAACCAAAATCCAAACTGAATCACCAATGTTTCTTGAACGTATTCAGGGTGATATTTGTGGACCAATCCATCCACCATGTGGACCATTCAGATACTTTATGGTATTGATTGATGCCTCCAGCAGATGGTCACATGTATGTTTACTGTCAACTCGAAATGTTGCATTTGCAAGATTACTTGCTCAAATAATAAAATTGAGGAATCAATTTCCCGATTATACAATCAAGAAAATTAGACTTGATAATGCTGGTGAATTTACTTCCCAGACTTTCAATGATTATTGTATGTCTATGGGAATCATTGTTGAGCATCCTGTTGCTCATGTACATACACAGAATGGATTGGCTGAATCATTGATTAAACGTCTGCAAATGATTGCTAGACCAATGATTATGAAAACAAAACTCCCTATTTCTATATGGGGACATGCAATTTTACATGCTGCTGCATTAATTCGTATCAGACCAAGTGCATATGATAAATACTCCCCATTGCAGCTTGCATTTGGTAAAGAACCAGACATTTCTCATCTGAGAATTTTTGGATGTATGGTGTATGTGCCTATTGCACCACCACAACGAAAGAAAATGGGACCTCAGAGAAAGGTTGGAATTTATATCGGTTATGATAGTCCATCAATCATTCGATATCTTGAACCTCAGACAGGCGACGTGTTCACAGCACGTTTTGCTGATTGTCATTTTAATGAGGAAATCTTCCCAATGTTAGGGGGAGAACAGAAACATACCGAAAAGGAAATTACGTGGTATGTATCATCATTGTTACATATGGATCCAAGAACAAAACAATGTGAAAATGATGTACAACAAATTGTACACTTGCAAAGAATAGCAAATCAAATACCAGATGCATTTGCAGACACAAAAGGGGTAACTAAATCATATATACATGCTGCAAATGCCCCTGCTCGAATTGAAATTCCAAAGAAACAAATTGAAAATACTCATGATGTCATTAAACGCCTGAAGCGTGGAATGCCAGTCGGTTCCAAGGATAAAAATCCTCGAAAAAGAAAATTCATAGAGAAACACGATGATCACAAAATAGAGAATGATGTTCCTGAAGAAACACATGATGATCACAAAATAGATAATGATGTTCCTGAAGAAACACATGATGATGAAAATGTTCTGTCAGAACCACAAACTGACGAGAATCGTGAAATATCTATCAATTACATTAATACTGGAAAAATATGGAACCGAAAAGAAATAGAAGAAATTGATGATATATTTTCTTATAATGTGGCAATCGACATCATAAATGATAATGAAGATCATGAACCAAAATCTTTTGGTGAATGTAAAAATCGACAGGATTGGGTAAAATGGAAAGATGCTATCCAGGTTGAATTGGATTCGCTAAATAAACGTAATGTTTTTGGACCTATAGTCCTTACACCTGAAGGTGTAAAACCTGTTGGATACAAATGGGTTTTTATTCGAAAGCGAAATGAGAAAAATGAAATAGTAAGATATAAAGCTCGACTTGTTGCACAAGGTTTTTCTCAAAGGCCTGGAATTGATTATGAAGAAACGTATTCTCCCGTGATGGATGCAATTACGTTTCGGTATTTGATTAGCTTGGCGGTATCTGAAAATTTAGAAATGCGTCTTATGGATGTTGTTACAGCTTACTTATATGGATCACTTGATAGTAATATATATATGAAAATCCCTGAAGGATTTAAGATGCCTGAAGCACAAAGTTCAAAACCCAGGGAATGTTATTCTGTGAAATTACAAAGATCATTATATGGGTTAAAGCAATCAGGTCGAATGTGGTATAATCGACTAAGTGATCACTTGATGAAAAAGGGATATGTAAATAATTCAATATGCCCTTGTGTTTTCATTAAGAAAACAACATCCGGATGCGTAATTATTGCTGTATATGTTGATGATTTAAACATCATTGGAACGAATAAGGAAATTCAAGAAGTTGTGTCATACTTGAAGGAAGAATTTGAAATGAAGGATCTTGGAAAAACCAAGTATTGTCTGGGTTTACAAATCGAACAAAAAGAATGTGGAATGTTTGTTCACCAGACAAATTATACAGAAAAGATCCTTAAACGTTTTAATATGGATAAAGCAAATCCTTTAAGTACTCCAATGGTTGTTAGATCTTTAAACATAGAAAAGGATCCATTCCGTCCATGTGAAGATGATGAAGATATTCTTGGTCCAGAAGTACCATATCTAAGTGCCATCGGTGCCCTTATGTACCTTACAAATTGTACAAGGCCTGATATATCTTTTGCCGTAAATCTGTTGGCAAGATTTAGCACATATCCAACAAAGAGACACTGGAACGGAATTAAACATATATTCCGTTATCTACGAGGAACGACAGACTTGGGACTTTTGTATTCAAAAGATGCTAATTCAAGTATGATTGGTTATGCTGATGATGGATACTTATCTGATCCACACAAGGCACGTTCCCAAACTGGATATGTATTTACTCGTGGAGGCACTGCAATTTCTTGGCGTTCACAGAAACAAACGCTCGTAACTACTTCATCAAATCATGCTGAGATTATTGCACTACATGAAGCAAGTCGTGAATGTGTGTGGTTAAAATCAATGACCCAACATATCCAAATCTCATGCGGATTATCATTCGATGAGAAACCTGTGATACTATATGAAGATAATGCTGCATGTGTTGCTCAAATGAAAGAAGGATACATAAAAAGCGACAGAACTAAACATATTCCTCCTAAGTTCTTCGCATTCACCAAGGAGCTTGAGAAGAATAAATGTATTGATGTTCGTCACATTCAATCAAGTGAAAACTCATCAGATCTCTTCACAAAGGCACTTCCTACGTCAATATTCAGAAAGCACATATATAATATTGGGATGCGCAATCTACGAAATTTGTGAAGAATTGTTCATGTCAACATCAGGGGGAGTTTACGTGACTGCACTCTTTTTCCCTTACTATGGTTTTTATCCCAATGGGTTTTTCCAAGTAAGGTTTTTAACGAGGCAGTACAAAACACGTAATGAAGACATCATCGTATCATGATCATCATCACAAGGGGGAGTGTTGAAATATTATTTAAAATGTGAAAAATATTTGTGTTGAAAATGTGAATGTTGAATGTTGAAAAATAGGTGTTGAATATTGAAAATTAGTGTGTGATGATGTAGGTAATGATGTATTTTATTTTTGGATTATGTGTAAAGATTTCCTATAAATAGATCTCTCATTTGTGAAGAAAATCACAATTGAGTAGAGAGAAAAATATTATAAAGTGTGTTGATTGGTAAATTTTGAGTGTTTGAGATTTTTACTTTTTACCATAAATTTTTACTTTTTCACAACAAATTCAACTAATATGTGTAATAAATGGTTTTTATGAAGAGTACCATTGCAAAAGTGATGGAACTAATACCACATTGAGGGCTCCTTGTTTTCAAGGACTAGATGACACAAAAGCTTCTCCATTTCTTAAGGTTTCTTTCACTTGTGCTCATCATTTTCTACCATCTTATATTGGAAAATTACCCAAATAAAAAATATTCTACAAATCACAAGTTGTTTATTATGTTGTGAAAAATTAAAAATCTATGATAAAAAATAAAAATATCAAACTCTAAAATTTTACCAAACTACATACTTTATAATATTTTTCTCTCTACTCGATTGTGAATTTCTTCACAAATGGTGAGCCTATTTATAGAATTTCTTTACAAATAATCCAAAAATAAAATACATCATTACCTACATCATCACACACTAATTTTCAAAATTTACAACTCTTATTTTCAACATTCATATATTCAATACACACATTTTAAATATTATTTTTCAACACTCCCCCTTGTGATGATGATCATAATGATTGTATTCATTACGTATTTTTATACTGCCTCGTTAAAAACCTTACTAGGAAAAACCCATTGGGATAAAAATCATAGTAAGGGAAAAAGAGTGCAGTCACGTAAACTCTCCCTCATGTTGACATGAACAATTCTTCACAAATTTCGTAGATTGCGCATCCTAATATTATATATGTGCTTTCTGAATATTGACGTAGGAAGTGCCTTTGTGAAGAGATCTGATGAGTTTTCACTTGATTGAATGTGACGAACATCAATACATTTATTCTTCTCAAGCTCCTTGATGAATGCGAAGAACTTAGGAGGAATATGTTTAGTTCTGTCGCTTTTATGTATCCTTCTTTCATTTGAGCAACACATGCATCATTATCTTCATATAGTATCACAGGCTTCTCATCGAATGATAATCCGCATGAGATTTGGATATGTTGGGTCATTGATTTTAACCACACACATTCACGGCTTGCTTCATGTAGTGCAATAATCTCGGCATGATTTGATGAAGTTGTTACGAGCATTTGTTTCTGTGAACGCCAAGAAATTTCAGTGCCTCCACGAGTAAATACATATCCAGTTTGGGAACGTGCCTTGTGTGGATCAGATAAGTATCCAGCTTCGGCATAACCAATTATACTTGGATATCATCTTTTGAATACAAAAGTCTCAAGTCTGTCGTTCCTCGTAGATAACAGAATATATGTTTAATTCTGTTCCAGTGTCTCTTTGTTGGATATGTGCTAAATCTTGCCAACAAATTTACGGCAAAAGATATATCAGGCCTTGTACAATTTGTAAGATACATAAGGCCACCGATAGCACTTAGATATGGTACTTCTGGACCAAGAATATCTTCATCATCTTCACATGGACGGAATGGATCCTTTTCTATGTTTAATGATCTAACAACCATTGGAGTACTTAAATGATTTGATTTATTAATATTAAAACGTTTAAGGATATTTTCTGTATAATTTTTCTGGTGAACAAATATTTCACATTCTTTTTGTTCAATTTGTAAACCCAGACAATACTTGGTTTTTCCAAGATCTTTCATTTTAAATTCTTCCTTCAAGTATGATACAACTTCTTGAATTTCCTTATTTGTTCCAATGATGTTTAAATCATCAACATATACAACAATAATTACGCATCCGGAAGTTGTTTTCTTAATGAAAACACAAGAGCATATTGAATTATTTACATATTCCTTTTTCATCAAGTGATCACTTAGCCGATTATACCACATTCGGCCGGATTGCTTTAACACATATAATGATCTTTGTAATTTCACAGAATAACATTCGCTGGGTTTTGAACTTTGTGCTTCAGGCATCTTAAATCCTTCATGGATTTTCATATATATATATTACTATCAAGTGATCCATATAAGTAAGCTGTAACAACATCCATAAGATGCATTTTTAAATTTTCAGATATTGTCAAGCTAATCAAATACCAAAACGTAATTGCATCCATCACGGAAGAATACGTTTCTTCATAATCAATTCCAGGCCTTTGAGAAAAACCTTGTGCAACAAGTCGAGCTTTATATCTTACTATTTCATTTTTCTCATTTCGCTTTTGAATAAAAACACATTTGTATCCAGCAGGTTTTACACCTTCAGGTGTAAGGACTACAGGTCCAAAAACATTACGTTTATTTAGCGAATCCAATTCAACATAGATGGTTTTTTTCCATTTTATCCAATCCTGCCGCCAAAAGATTTTGGTTCATGATCTTCATTATCATTTATGATGTCGATTGCCACATTATAAGAAAATATATCCTCAATTTCTTCTATATCTTTTCGATTCCATATTTTTTCAGTGTTAATGTAATTGATAGATATTTCAATATTCTCGTCAGTTTGTGGTTCTGACAGAATATTTTCATCATCATGTGTTTCTTCAGGAACATCATTCTCTATTTTGTGATAATCTCTTCAGGAATATCATTCTCTATTTTGTGATCATCGTGTTTCTCTATGAATTTTCTTTTTCGAGGATTTTATCTTTAGAACCGACTGGTCTTCCACACTTCAGGCGTTTAATGACATCATGAGTTTCTTCAATTTGTTTTTTCGGAATTTCAATTCAAGCGGGGGCATTTGCAGCATGTATATATGATTTAGTTACCCCTTTTGTGTCTGCAAATGCATCTGGTTTTTGATTTGCTATTCTTTGCAAGTGCACAAATGTTGTACATCTTTTTCACATTGTTTTATTCTTGGATCCAGATGTAACAATGATGATACATACCATGTAATTTCTTTTTCGGTATGTTTCTGTTCTCTCCCTAACATTGGGAAGATTTCCTCATTAAAATGACAATCAGCAAAACATGATGTGAACACGTCGCCTGTCTGAGGTTCAAGATATCGAATGATTGATGGACTATCATAACCGATATAAATTCTAATTTTTCTTTGAGGTCTCATTTTCTTTCGTTGCGGTGGTGCAATAGGCACATACACCATACATCCAAAAATTCTCAGATGAGAAATGTCTGGTTCTTTACCAAATGCAAGCTGCAATGGAGTATTTATGATATGCACTTGGTCTGATGCGAATTAATGAAGAAGCGTGTAAAATTGCATGTCCCCATATAGAAATAGGGAGCTTTGTTTTCATAATCATTGGTCTAGCAATCATTTGGAGACGTTTAATCAATGATTCATCCAATCCATTATGTGTATGTACATGAGCAACATGATGTTCAACAATGATTCTCATAGACATACAATAATCATTGAAAGTCTGGGAAGTAAATTCACCAGCATTATCAAGTCTAATTTTCTTGATTGTATAATCGGGAAATTGATTCCTCAATTTTATTATTTGAACAAGTAATCTTGCAAATGCAACATTTCGAGTTGACAATAAACATACATGTGACCATCTGCTTGAGGCATCAATCAATACCATAAAGTATATGAATGGTCCACATGGTGGATGGATTGGTCCACAAATATCACCTTGAATACGTGTAGTGACCCGTTCCAGAATCACCTACTAATCAAAAACTAAGCATGCAATTAACCTAATAGACAATAATCAGAGATAACAGCGGAAAAAGTCAACAACAATACCGATTATACAACCCAATCGAAGTCTAGAATAACTTCAAAATAAAAATACCCAATACAACCAAATCGAAAATCAAAACAATACCGATAAACTAAACCAACCAGATACTCAACGTCCTCCTCCTGCTCCTCCTGAGCTGTCCAACCTGAGGCCTGCCCCGAGGGAATGGGGTGTCCAAGAATAAACAAAACCGAGGACGTGAGCGATAAGAACGCCCAGTACAAAAGTATGAGTATACAGACCTATATGAAATGCACATGCTATGATATGATACCAGGGTAGTCAAGAAACAGGAATCACAAAAGGATCTCAACAATGCTCAGTCTAGAGGCGCCAAGTGGATAGTGCCGCGCGGTCCAACCTCTGGGTCACTGCATCCACTACAAGACAGACGTGGACCTAAAATGTCCCGGACCACCGAAGCCCTCCCGACCCGTCGGCCACTGTGTACTCTCGGTGTCCATGCGTCCACAAGACAGGGCTGAGCGGCCCCAAGATATAGCTTATCTCGAAAGAGATACAGCTCAACAGTAAAGGCTATCTCAAAGGAGAATACGGCTCAACATGAAATGCAACGTGCAGTAATAAACGTGACATAATAGCATGCGTCATATGACATATAACAATGCACCACATACTCATGCAACACATATATGAATGTATACTCAACCAGGATATCTCGGATAGTACTTTCGTACCTCTATCACAGCAATCCTAATCCACTGGAACAACCAGACAACAGGTCTAATCCAAGCCTATTCATCAAGTGAAAACCATCACTAAACTTATCTACCAGACTTAACTAGATAATCCTGAGATAAATACTGATAAAATTCCAAACCTTCGTCCGTCGCTAGCCCGCTGATGCCGCTAGCTCCCAACTAGAGCACAGCTCTGCTACAAGACCAGCAGCTCCCCGCTAGTGCCCAAATCTCGGAACACGACTAGAACCTGTCAGAAACGACTGAAATGCTATGGAATTCTCTGAATTGGCGAGTCAAAATGAGGAAATCCGACCACTATTTATAGGCCATGTTCGGATCCTCCGAACACCACTTCGGAACGTCCGAACGCTACGTGTCCATTGGCTCTTGACAGCTCATGATCGGATCCTCCGATCATACACTTCGGACCGTCCGAACTTGCACGTGTCCAGCTGCTCTTGACACCTCATGATCGGATCCACCGAACCCACTTCGGACCTTCCGAACTCCCACGTGTCGATCAACTCTTGACACCTAATGATCGGATCCACCGAACTCACTTCGGACCTTACGAACTCTTCGGTGCTTCCGAACCATCTTCGGTCCGTCCGATCATGACTCGGTCAAAATTACACATTAAACCTTCTTAATCACCAATATTCCGTTAATTACCCAATTTGGAATTCGGGCTACTACAATACGTTCAAGAAACATTGGTGATTCAGTTTGGATTTTAACTGGTGATGGTCTTGTTAGAGTAGGTGCCCGTCGAGCCAAGTGTTGGCCGAGTGTTCACAATGAAACTCTATGTATAAACGATCTTTATTTTAATTATATTTGAAATTATTGTTTTGGCGCATCTTTATCTGTATACCCATGCTAGTTGCATAGATAAAGTCCTTAAATATACAAGTGGTATCCGAGCTATGGTTACGTTTTTGTGTAGCAAATACAAGATATTATGTTGAGATCGATTTCACACCGCATGAGTGTATTTTTTGCAACAAAATACCAAGGCTTTTTGGGGAAATTTCGGGCAGCATGTTGCTGCCCGTGTCGGGCAGCTCGGGCTGCCCGAGGGGCTGCCCATTTCGGGCAGCTAGGGCAGCCCGAGGGGTGCCCGAACAGCCCCATCAATTTAACAAATAAAAAAAAAATTTTGTTGCCGGAATCCGGTGACGGAGCTCCAGCGACGGCGATGACGACTAGGGTTTTCAAAAGGTGTTTTGAAATATCCAAGTGTCATGGGCCTTGAGTTGTTGGGCCATTGGATGGCTAACATATTTGTGAATTTTAAATGGGCCGAAACGTTTTTGGTGAAAAATGAGTTTTTGGGCCATTAAGTTTAAAATTACAAAAGTTGCAAATATTTTCTCATGAAATAAATAATTTAAGTTGGACTTTAATTATTTATAGTAAATGGTGATTTACAAGAAATTCGGTTATAAATAAATTAATTGGAAAGTAGACAAAGGTGTATACTTTGTTAATTTAGTTTATAATCGTGGCGGTTAGTGATTGGATCAAGATATATAATATTGGATCAATTAATTATTGTGATAATTAATTGATGGTGTATGATATGTGATATTATGCATGAAGGATGATCAAAAGCCCAAGCCCAATTTGCTAGGTGTATGCTAGGATATTTTGTGTTGAATGATTGTAATAATTATCAATTTATAAAGTGGGCTTGGTTTATGGCCCGTTCCCACCCGATGAGATGTATCCCTATTTGCCATGGATATTTATTTGTAAATATTAGTATAGTGGATGATCAAGATTGGAAGATGGTGGCCATGATGATTATGAAGATCGAAGACATGTAAATATTGGAAGCTTATGTAATAGTTGCATTTGCATCCCGTGCATTTCTCTAAGATTGGACCTAGGCCCGTGTTTAGCTCACACGGTCCGTTAGTATTGGGGCGATTGATCATCCTTGTCTGTTTACTGTTTATAATATATGCATGATATGTTATAAATAATGAGTATGTGCGTTATTATTATAATAACAAAGTTGCATGAATCCGGCAAACATACGATCAAACATGGCGAGCTTTTAAATAAAATTAATGATGAGACCTTTTCAAAATTAAAAACCCTCGTTTTGAATTAGATTCAAAATTAATATCAAGCCCAAAAAGGGGAATTATAAATTTGTTTATAATTTCCTTGTCTTCCATCGACAAATGGGTGCATGACGAATCGCTACCCGTACTCGGGGCCCGGCTCATATTATTGGGGGGCCCTAAGTACCGGAAAGCTGTGACATCCATTTGACATGGTGATGTGAACTACGTGGAACTCCCATGACTTCGGCTCATATTATTGAGGGAACTCTTGGCGACCGTCCATTAAGGTTCAACATAGATGGGTAAGGCTTGACACGTAAAGATGAACGACGTCATATTATTGGGTCCTGATCAAACGTGAGACAAAAGTTTACGTAGAGGGTTGCATTGTGATGCAATTGGAAACTACCTTTTAGGAATTGTGATTGGCTGATATTATTCGGGATCATAATTCGCTAATTGTACCTTACGTACCTACTGAGAAAAGGAGTTTCCCGTTTTCACTAGAGGGTAGTGAAAGATGTCAAAACAGTGGGAGTAAACATTTATAAAGTTAAAGTCCATACTTTATATCTTACTAAATATTTTAAAATAGTCATTAACATTTATCTGTTTACTTTTCAGTACTATTTGACAATGTCTTCAATTCGCAATCCGCTTTCTGCCATACTCAAAAAACATGTGTTAACCGGACCTAACTACCTCACTTGGCTAAGAAACCTGAAAATCGTCTTGAACTCGGAAAAGATTGCATATACACTGACTGAGTCGCCCCCTGATAAGGCTCCGACTGACTGCACTCCTAAGGAATTGCAGACCTACAAGGATTGGTGTGACCATGACTTGAAGACCAAGTGTTATATGCAGGCTTCTATGAATGATGAGCTGCAGAGGCGTTTTGAGGGTGCAAAGAGTGCTGCTGACATTCATTTGCACCTCAAGGAGCTCTTTGGTGAGCAGACTCGGCCTCTTAGGCATGCTACCGTCAAGGAGCTAATCACTTTGCGCATTCGAGATGGGGCCTCAGTCCATGAGCATGGCCTAAAGATGATTGGACTCGTGGACAAGCTTGTTGGCATGGATTTGATGTTGCCTTCAGAGTTGACCACCGACGTGTTGCTGCTATCGCTGCCTAGCTCATTTGATCCTTTTGTGGTGAACTTCAATATGAACAAGATGGAGCCGACCCTTGAGGAGTTGGTGAACATGCTTGTGACTTTTGAGTCCACTATCAAGAAAGAGAAGTCGGTTCTTTATGTGGGTTCTTCATCTGGTACGAAGACCGATCCACGTGGGAAGAGGAAGAAGCGTTCTTTCCAACGTCCCAAGAAGAACGTTCCCTTGAAGAGGCAGGCTCCGAGTCCCGTTGTGGTAGCCACACCAGTGAAGGCTAACAAGACTGTTGACGTTTGTCATTACTGCAAGAAGCCTGGACATTGGAGGCGTAACTGCAGGGAATATCTTGCCCAGAAGGGTTCTGGAAACGGTATGTTCTATATTGAAGTAAACATTTCAATTAAATCTACTTCTTGGGTATTGGATACCGGCTGTGGCTCACATCTCTGTAATGATTTGCAGGTGATGGGAAGAAGTAGAAGGCTTAGAAAAGGTGAGACCTTTTTGAGGATGGGCAATGGAGCAAGGGTTGCTGCCAAGGCCGTAGGAAATGTTTACTTGCTTTTGAACAATGATTTTAAGTTAATTTTGAGAGATGTTTTGTTTGTACCTGACTTGGTGAAAAACATTATTTCCATTTCTATGTTGGACAAAGATGGATTTTCTTGTTTATTTAGCAAAGGTGTTTGCAACATTTACAAGAATGAATGTTTAGTTGGTACCGGGGAACTTGAAAACGATCTCTATAACTTAAAATCGAAAGATATTCCACTAAACAATGTCCAAGCGATAACAACAACAAACAAGAGAAAACAAGATACTCTAAAATTCGGCACAATTATGGCATGCTCGATTAGGACATATTTCCTTAAGAAGGATGAACAAGCTAGTGGGAGTTGGCATGTTTGATATGTCTGATATTAATGTTCTCACGACTTGTGAATCCTGTCTAAAAGGAAAGATGACCAAAATTCCATTTAAGGGCCATGTGGAGCGAGCCAAAGGGTTATTGGATTTGATCCATACCGATGTGTGCGGTCCGCTTAGCATCACCACTAAGCATGGACATGCCTACTTCATCACCTTTACCGATGATTTCTCGAGGTATGGGTATGTGTATTTGATGAAATACAAATCTGAAGCTTTTGAAAGTTTCAAAGAATTCAGAAGTGAAGTAGAGAATCAGTTGGGACGAAGCATCAAGACACTTCGATCGGATCGGGGTGGTGAGTACTTGAGTGCCGAGTTCCAAGAGTATCTAAGGGAGAATGGGATTCTCTCGCAGTGGACTCCGCCCGCTACACCACAGTTGAACGGTGTTTCGGAGCGTCGTAACCGGACTTTGATGGACATGGTTCGGTCTATGATGGGGTTCACGGAGTTGCCGCCATCTTTTTGGGGATATGCGCTTGAGACAGCGGCAGTGTTGTTCAACAATGTCCATACAAAAGCAGTTGATAAGACACCATATGAGATATGGATGGGGTAAGTCACCCAAATATTCATATTTTAGAATATGGGGGTGCCCTGCTTATGTAAAGCAGGTAGTGGGAGATAAATTGGATTGTCGATCCATTTTATGTTACTTTGTGGGATATCCAAAGAATTCTGTTGGATATTACTTCTATCGTCCCCAAGAAACAAAGGTATTTGTTTCTAGGAATGCAACCTTTTTGGAAAGGGAATTTCTATTGAATAGAAAAGGAGAGATGATAGAAATCGAAGAAGTTCGAGAGACACCGACAATTGTAGAACCCACACCCGAAGAGCCAAGGGAGGAGATACAAGCTCCTAGAAGATCCGAGAGAGTCTCGAGACCACCTATGAGGTATGGTCTGCTTCTTGAAGAGGGCCGTGATGAGCCTAACCTTGGATGTGATCCAAGGACCTTCAAGGAAGCGTTATCTGATGCCGATTCATCCAAGTGGCTTGAAGCAATGGAATCTGAGATGAATTCCATGCATTCGAACCAAGTGTGGAATCTTGTGGATCCACCTGAGGGAACTGTTCCCATAGGGTGTAAATGGATTTACAAGAGGAAACTTGGGGCGGATGGGAAGGTATTGACCTTCAAAGCGCGATTGGTAGCAAAAGGATATACTCAAAGACAAGGAGTTGACTTTGAAGAAACCTTTTCTCCAGCTGCAATGTTCAAGTCCATAAGGATTTTACTAGCCATAGCTGCATGGTATGACTATGAGATATGGCAGATGGATGTTAAGACAGCCTTTCTTAATGGGGATATTAAGGAAGAAATTTACATGTCTCAACCCGAAGGGTTTACATCTGTCGGAAGTGAGCATATGGTATGCAAACTTCAGAGATCTATTTATGGTCTAAAGCAGGCATCTAGAAGTTGGAACCTTAGATTCGATAGTACAATCAAAGAGTTTGATTTTACTAAGAATCCTGAGGAACCCTGTGTGTACAAGAAGGTCAGTGGGAGTGCTGTGGCATTCCTGGTGCTGTATGTTGATGACATTCTACTCATTGGGAATGATGTAGGAATGTTGCAATCAACTAAGATATGGTTAGCAAGCAAGTTCTCGATGCAAGACTTGGGTGAAGCATCTTTTGTATTAGGTATACAGATCTATAGAGATAGATCAAAGAGATTGCTTGGTCTCACCCAGTCCACATACATTGATACCATCCTGAAGCGATTCTCGATGGATGAGTCCAAGAGAGGACATCTACCAATGTGTCATGGCGTGACCCTATCCAAGTCTATGTCTCCCAAGACTGATGCGGAGATAGCGGCGATGACACACATTCCGTATGCTTCGGCAATTGGTAGCATCATGTATGAAATGATATCCACACGTCCTGACGTGGCTTTTGCACTAAGTGTAGTGAGTAGATATCAATCGAACCCTGGTCTTCCACATTGGAAAGCTGTGAAAGACATCCTCAAGTACTTGAGGAGGACCAATAAATTGTTCTTGGTCTATGTGGGTGGAGAACTGAAATTGGAAGGCTATACCGACTCTAGCTTCCAAAGCGATATTGATGACTCAAAGTCAACCTCTGGATTCATATTCATGCTCAATGGTGCTGCTGTCTCTTGGAAGAGTTCCAAGTAAGACAGTACAGCGGATTCCATCACTGAGGCAAAATACATTGCTGCATCAGCTGCAGCAAAGGAGGCAGTTTGGATAAGGAATTTCGTCCAAGAGTTGGGCGTCATTCCTAATGGAGTTGCTCATGTCCCGGTGTTTTGTGACAACACGGGAGCCATTGCTCAAGCAAAGGAGCCGATGTCTCATCAGAAGTCCAAACACGTATTGAGAAAGTACCACATCCTCAGAGAGATCGTGGAAAGAGGAGATGTCATGATTGACAAAGTCGACTCCGCAGATAATGTTGCTGATCCACTAACTAAGCCTTTACCTGGACCATTATTCGAGAAGCATCGCGAATCAATGGGTTTGAAGCATATGGGTAGTTGGCTCTAGTGCAAGTGAGAGATTGTTAGAGTAGGTGCCCGTCGAGCCAAGTGTTGGCCGATTGTTCACAATGAAACTCTATGTATAAACGATCTTTATTTTAATTATATTTGAAATTATTGTTTTGGCACATCTTTATCTGTATACCCATGCTAGTTGCATAGATAAAGTCCTTGAATATACAAATAGTAGAAAGAATATGAGATGCTCATATGATGAGTATCATGAAACTCATATTTGGAATACTGTATATTCTAAATAGTTCCTAGTCGATTCAGCCGCCGCTAAGAAGGATATATGCCGCTCGAGTTAGAGACTAGTATCTGCGATGTGAGTACCATGTTTCATTGGTAGGGGACATTGTGATGTCCAAGCATGCAGATAGGTGCTCCTGGTAGAGTGCACTGAACAACCCTCAATTAAAGGACTTTCCAAGTGGTTCTCACTTATCGAGTGGAAACGTCCTAGTTTATGGTTGTACACCATTAGTGCTTATGACCCGGGACAACATTGAGACTCTATGTGCTAGCATTGCACTTTGACTTGTTTACCGACTCTCAAGGGGTCATCAGGTGACAAGGTTGGGTGTTCTGTCGAAACATATAGGAGTCGATGCATTGTAGTCGGGGATTCACCGCTTACCTTCGGGTATGGATATCCTATGTGTTTTCATGTATATGTAGTATAAAATCTCTGATCAGAGTATGGTGGTAATTATGAAAGGAGTTTCATAGATTACACCATCGATGCAACTACGGCATGACACATAGTATCGATTCATTGACAACTCTCGATAAACCAATGGTTGTCGAATCGGTCGGGATATATGAGTTGAAGGGACCGTACTGTACGCTAACCATAATTGAATGGTTCTTGCAGACACTATCATTTGATACCTAGGGAATCATGTAAGCGATGCTGCTAGGCGTTTAACATGATTGGTTGGGTACTATCAGACTTGAGTTCTGACGTTCTTGTTATCAAGGAGTTGATAAGTAAGAATGGAGCAATTGGGGTATGCTCATATAAGGACATGTTTAGTCCGAATCGCATGGAGATGTGAACCCACGGCTAGTTGTATCAATGAACCATTGAGGGCCACACAAGTGCTGGCTTTCTAGATCCCGTTGAGCAGTAAAAATAGTTCAATGTGTTGAACGACTTATAAAGAAGTTTATAAGCGTAAGGAAAAATAGAAGTATGACTTCTATGAGAGAAATGTAAATTTTAATTTATGGAAGTGTTCCTAAATTAAAATTTGGCCAAGTGAATAATGTATTTGAAAATTGTGATTTTCATAAACATTATTATGGACTAAATTAAATTAATTCAAGTGTTGAATTAATTAAACACTAGTGGACCTAGTAGAGTCCAAATAATTAAATTAATTCAAGTGTTGAATTAATTAAATTATATTGAGTCTTGTAGAGCTCAATTTAAATTAATTATTTAACTAGTGGGACTTGGGTAAATTCAAGTAATGTTTAATTAGTCTCAAATATGTTTGAGATAGTTAAATTTAGTGCATGGTTTTTAATTTGTTAAAAACCATATAATATATATGCATGCATGAGAGGCGAAGAGTTGGAGACAACTTTTGCAATTATCAAGGCTTGGCATGCTACTTTTGTCTCTACTTTTTGCAAGACCAAGACAAGTCTCCCTTCCCCCTCATTCAAGCTAGAATGGCCGAAACTCATACACATATTCTCTCAAGTTTTCTCTCAATTTTTCTCTTGAAGTGTTGAGGAAGAAAAATACTTCTCTTTGAAAAATCCTTTTATTTTCCTAGTGCAAAATAAGAGGGGTTCTAGTTTGCTAGTGGTGAGCCTAATTTGAAGGAAAGAAAGGAGTTCAAGGAAGCTTGTAGATCTTCATTCCATTCAAGAGCCAAGTTGTTTACAACTTGGTTGGAGCCATCATCAACCTTAAGAGGTTGATAGGTAACTATTTCTAAACACACTATGAATGTCATTTTGGTGTTTTATTGTATTTCCTACACAAACTCATGGTGGCCGAAATTTATATGCTAAAATCGAAAAATTTTGTGCTTCCGTTGCGTTTCCGGCTACCGTAACCGATCCTCTTTCACTTATAATAAGTTTTCCAAGAGAACATGCTTTACATTGAAACTTATTATTCTGAAAGATCTTCTGGTCTTTCAGTGGATGACCATGTGTATTTTTTATAATTCTTCGCATCATTGTTGAATCAGGATGTCCTAATCGATCATGCCAGTTGGTTAATATTGAAGAATTATCAACTACCATATTTGATTCAATGAGACATATATGTGTATAATGCAACTCGGTAGGGAGTATTGCTAGTTTTTCAATCACATATTTCTTTCCTGATTTATATGTAGCAAGACACATATATTTCTCATTCCCTTCATTCATTGTTTGAGTATCATACCCATGGGAATATATATCATTAAAACTCAACAGATTTTTTTTCGATTCTGGTGAATATAAAGTATCATTGATAAAATTGTACCATTAGGTAACAACAATTGTGCTTTACCACATCCTTTAATCAAGTCTACAGGACTTGATATTGTATTCACCGTTGTTTTTGTTGGTTTTAGTTCCAAGAAATATCTTTTATCTCGGAGGATAGTGTGCGTTGTACCACTATCGGGTATGCAAACTTCAGCTTTGTTCATAGCATTTTCCATATTTGAACTTCAAAAAAATATGCAATGAAATAAAATTACTGACAAATACATTTATAAAAATAAAATACAATACAATACATATGTGAAAAATATAGCACACGATAAAAAATTATCATACGGGTACATGGAAAATTAAAATATTTTACATATTTATTCCACCAGCAAATTGATCATTGTCTGAGAAATCAATCAGAAAATCTCCAGCATCAAAATGAGTTAAATCACTCAAAGGTTCACTCTGTTCAGTGAAGTTGGTCTCCTTTTCTTTTCTCTTTATTGATTCTTTATAAAGTTTACAAAGGTGCTCAGAGGCTCGACAAATACGGGACCAATGTCCTGGAGTACCACATCTGAAACAAGAACTTTCAAATCTTTTTGAGTGATTCTCATTAACACTCATATTTTCATTATGCCTTTTCTGTGGATGATTTGGGACGTTCTTTTGAGATGAGTTATAAAAGTAACTATCTCGATTATTTTAAAAACCACGGTCGTGTCCACGTCCACGACCACGACCTCGATTTCTTCCTTGACCAAAATCTTGTCTATAACTTTGATTTTGGTTTCCAGATTTAAATTCATTTTTGTTTACGAAATTTACTTCAGGAAATGCCGTTGAACCAGTGGGTCGTGCCTGATGATTTCTCATTAATAGCTCATTTTTTTTTCCGCCACCAGGAGACAGGCGATAAGTTCAGAATATCTCGAAAATCTACGCACTCTATATTGTTGTTGTAGAGTTATATTCGATGCGTGAAAAGTGAAAAATGTTTTTTCAAGCATTTCCATTTCATTAATCTCATGCCCACAGAATTTCAATACTGCGAGATTATTCTATACATCGCCGAGTTATAATCACTGACTTTTTTAAAATCTTGGAATCTCAACGTATTCCATTCATCCCGGGCGGTCGGAAGTATAACTTCCCTTATATGTTCGAATCTTTCTTTTAATCCCTTCCACAAAGCCATGTGATCTTTTTCAATTAAATATTCACATTTCAATCCCTCGTCGAGATGTCGACGCAAAAATATCATGGCTTTTGCCTTTTCTTGTGAAGTCGATATGCCATTTTATTTTATGGTCTCACTTAGACCCAATGACTCAAGATGCATTTCTACATCGAGAGTCTATGGCATATAATTTTTCCATGTAATATCAAGAGCAATGAATTCGAGCTTTGCCAAGTTTGACATGGTGGTACTAAAAAAAATTACGATGCATTTTATTAGTTAATGAATATTGCAATACAAAGTAATGGATAAACAACAAGTACAAGGATTTGTAAAAATAAATAAAATACACGAGGAGGATATTCTCCGATAAATATAAGACTCGTGAGTATGATAACCAAAATAATTAAAAATAACATTGAGAAAGCCATCTTCCTTTTTCTTCGAAAAATTTGATGAAGAATAATTTTTAGAGAAGAAGAGAAAGTTGGAGTGATTGAATGTGTTTGTGAGATGATATTTATAGGAAAAAAACTAGCCGTTTTATTACCGTTTATGACCGTTGGTATACAAAAAATAAATGTATGTATTTATATATTTTTATGGTAATAATATGATGTATATAATATTATACATGTCATTATTACAATGATGTATCATAACTTATTTTGTTTAAAAACCTTATAGGCTTTTATATTTGTCGTATCCCTTACCGGGAGTGTGGGATGTCGTCTTAACATCCTCCCAAGATTTGTAACAAGTTTTGGAAAATTTATTTTATTATATAATAACATTATATTATATATTAAATATATATACAATAAATAAAAAGTAAAATAAATATTATTATTTTGTTACCTTTTTCTTCTGATTTGGAGCTTGGAAAAACATGGAGGACTTTTAGAGCTTCGTGCTGATAACGAAAAAGTAAAAATTTATGGTAAAAAGTAAAAATCTCAAACTCTCAAAATTTATCAAACTACACACTTTATAATATTTTTGTACTCTACTCAATTGTGAATTTCTTCACAAATGGTGAGCTTATTTATAGAATTTCTTTACAAATAATCCAAAAATAAAATACATCATTACCTACATCATCACACACTAATTTTCAATATTTACAACTCTTATTTTCAACATTCAAATATTCAACATTCAAATATTCAATACACACATTTTAAATATTATTTTCAACATATTAATATTATTATCACGTTATAGTTTTCCGATCTCGAGTTTTTATCAGTTGTCCCAAATATATGATGCAAATCCATCGTAATATTTACGAAAACGAGACGATCTAGTGGATGATAATTGGTTGGTTGAGAATTAACAAGTATCTTAATTCATTGACATATTGATCAAAACAATTTAGCAATTGAAGTACTATATAATTTGCGGAATTTAAGTTACATCAATTATCACTAACTATATTTCTCGACTATATATTTATAACTAAGTATTTGTAACACTGATATGACGTTGAATTATGTTTAATATGCGCACACACGAAATCAAGGAGGGTAGATGTTAAGTGCATTTAGAGAGAGGAGCAAAAATGTCATTGGAAAGGTTTGATATATTATATGACATAATCTAAATTTATATTTGTTTAAAATTTACCCTAGCTAGTTTATTCTAAAATAAAATATGTACAAATAAATATTTTAGAATCCAACTATACTAAGTAAGTGGTCCAAATTTAGCAAGTGCTTATAATAAGCAAACAAGGTTCCATTAATTATATCCACTTGCCAATTAATGAACATTATATTTTACCAAAAGATGAGCTAATCATAAGCAAACCTAGTTATATATATATTTAGTTCCTAGGTGCACTTTATATACATTCAATGATTAATCCTATTTTCATACATTTTTTATATCATTATATGGTATATTATTTTATTGTATATTATATTATATATATATATATATTGAACATTCTTAGAAACTAAATAACTAGGTTTGCTTATGATTAGCTCATCTTTTGGTAAAATATAATGTTCATTAATTGGCAAGTGGATATAATTAATGGAACCTTGTTTGCTTATTATAAGCACTTGCTAAATTTGGATATATATATATATATATATATATATATATATATATATATATATATATATATATATATATATATATATATATATATATATATATATATATATACACACACACACACACACACACACACACACACACATATAGCTATCATATATGAGGCTAGGTATGTCTTTCTTTAAATAAACAAATTCTGATTTTATTTCGTACCTGTAATAAAAATAATGAATCTTTGAATTTTTATTTGAGGCTAAATAAAGTCTTAATTTTTTGTTTCACAAAAACTTTGTATTGCACTCAAAAGGGGAATTAACAAGAACTTTTAAAGGGAAAATAAAACCATTCTATCCAAACATGTTAGATTATCGAGTGAGAAAATTAGAATTAATCAAAATATTTTTTTTTTAATACATGCGGATTATATAAATTTGAAGTGTTCTAAAACAATTATTATTAAAAACTAGGCCAAAAATTGATAGATAGGTATAGTATTCATGTAGGATCGAACGTTTGCCGTTTCACCAAAAGCTATAGCTGATGGTAATGGTGCAACTCAAATCTTTTAAACCACACAGCAGCTCAAGCACCAAATTTCGTTCGATCTACCAAACAAGGACAATTATTACATCCAACAATCTCCCTTCCAATAATCCTTCTATCCAAACATGTTAGATTATCGAGTGAGAAAATTAGAATTAATCAAATTTTTTTTTAATATATTCGGATTATATAAATTTGAAGTGTTCTAAAACAATCATTGTTAAAAACTAGGCCAAAAATTGTTAGACATGTAGGACCGAACGTTTGCCGCTTTACCAAAAGCTATAGCTGGTGGTAATGGTGCAACTCAAATCTTTTAAACCGCACAGCAGCTCCAGCACTAAGGTTCGATCGCTCTACCAAGCAAGGACAATTATTGCACCCAACAATCTCTCTCTCAATAATTGCACCACTTGCAATCAATGAGAATCGAAGCCGTGACCTTGGCTCTGATACCAATTGTAGGACCGAGCGCTTGTCGTTTTACCAAAAAAGTTATAACTGGTGGTAATGGTGTAACTCAAATATTTTAAACCGAACATCACCTCAAGTTCCACGGTTCGATCGCTCTATCAAACAAGGACAATTATTACACCCAATTAATTTTATGACATGCAAACTAAGCAAAATTTTGTTCGTGTTGGTAACGATAGTCGATAACGTAGGATAAATATAAAGCTTTAATTGTCCGCAGTTGTAATGATTATAAGAGAGAATGCTCTAATGCATGATCTAATATATATATATTTTTTTCCAAATCTTGGGAGCATTAGTATTTGGATAAGAAAAACTGAAGCATTTTATTCTGTGAGACGATATTATGGAATTATTTTATAAGATGAGTTGACCGATTCATATATATAAATAAAAGTAATAATTTAAACATAAAAAATTAATATTTTTAATGAGTAGAATATGATCAGAGATTTGTCTTTAAAATTGACATGTGAGAATTTCTCATAATAGTTTTTATATTACTTATAATATCTACTTTTCTAGAGTAAAAAGTAAAGAATATGTCTCTTATGAGATGCCATCACGATCTTATACATGTGAGACTAGTTGACTCGATTCATAACTACATTGAAAAATTATATTTTTGACATAAAATTAGTATACATACATACATATATATATATATAATATCATTGTAATAATTGTCTATGTTAGAGAGTAGTTGACACATACATGCTGATTAAGTTGTTGTACAAGTTAAAAAATTAATTTTTTATTTTTTTTTGTAAAGTAACGACAAGTGTTTGATACTATAATATATCACAAACTAATAATAGCTAAATTTAACTTATAAAATTAGTAAAATTTGCATGTAGTTTCCTAAAATTTGTGCTTTACTAAAGAAAAAGTTACATATAAAAATTAAGTATTTTTAAGGTTAGCTCAACTATATCCAGTTTGATATCAATGGACTCTTCCGTGGCCCCTTCTCCTGGAAAGGGTGCTTTTCTATTTATTGATATTTAATATGCGCATTAATTATGATAAAGAATAAAGTCATTGCTAAAATTATTAGAAAGAAAAAGTCTACAACTTGTACCAAAAATATAACAACCGATATCTCTTCTTGGCTTAAAGTAAAAGCTTCATTCACCATCATAAAATAAAAAAATGATTAAATTTCGTGACGCAAAATAAACCCCCAAAAATGATCAATATATTTATATATATATATATAAATATAAATATATATATATATATATATATATGTATATATAATTGTTATGATATAATAATAATTCTTATTAGAAAAGCTAAAAACCGGTTGACAGGTGACGCTTGGATTATTAAATAAATGAATTTAAAATTTTGAGTTATACTGTTATAATTGATTTATTTTTTATTTTTAAAAGGATAAACAAATAAAAAATCTAAAGGCATCGTATTCAAGATTCGAGTCAAATTAAGTATTCAAATTATTCCTCAATAGACTTCTGGTGGCAATAATGTCAGTGGAGTTGCAAATCAATTCAAGTTTATATATATATATATATATATATATATATATATATATATATATATATATATATATATATATATATATATACTCATTAAAAATATAGGGCTCGGTTTTAATAGGTGATACTAGCTCAAATGCAGACTTCGAATTCATTCTAGACCTGAAATCACGACGGAGGTTAGAAGGAGGCTGAGTGAAACGTCTACTGCTCGTTTTTCTTTAAATCATACTAGAAATTTTTTTTCTAAACCATTCTGTCGAACCACATACATATATATAAATATTTATCACCATTTAAAAATCAACTCCCAAACTAATTATTTGACAATCCCAAAAACGTAATTCAAAATATATAATTGTAAATGTCAACCAAACCTAAAACTAGCATTTTTCAAAATAAAGTATAAACATCTTAGTCTCTCAAAAATCTCTCAAAAACATTATAAGTTATAAAATCTTTAAAGTAATCTTAAATCATAAACATAATTGTGGAAAACTGACGACGGTCCTCGAGTTGTGTGTACTTTCAGTCCAGCTAGTTCAACCATCAAGTCCTCCTTCAAAATCATGTTCATCTGCATCGATTACATCTAGTGAGTCTAATGACTCAGCAAACCTTAATCATGATAACAAATAGTACATATACAATCACATGCATCAATAAAATACTTTTACTAAAAATAACTTTTCATGAATATGCATGTTTTAAACATTTCATAATATACGTATACATTTTCATTTTATTGAATTCAGATCGTTAATTGTGACTTCGTTTATGCTTTAGGTCGATGGATCCATCTACGTATAACCGTGATACTAGGTGGCGGGGATATCAGCGACACTCTCACCCATCAACTAAGCATTGGTCTGTAAAAGAAAAAATAACTAAGCATTGGTCTTACATATCATCATATTATTTCGATGGAAATACTATCGTCGGGCTTTATCTGGGACTTTCTCCCGTAAACGGGCTCCCTCTGGGCCTTTTTCATCATGATATCCTTATTCATATCCATTTATGTCACAATCAAGTCACCTCCTTCAACTTTTCATCATTTTATCACTTATAAAATTAATGTATATATAAACCAAGCATACAACAAGTCTTTTAGAATTAACTTTTCATCATAAAATTCCATAAACAATTAAAATAAATATTTGAGCATTCATTACAGCATTCAAGGCACTGCCAGGACGTCTAACATTTTTCAGTTGTAAAATGATTGTTTTTTCCTTGAAGCCCTAGCTTTCTCATTTATTCTTAGACCTTAAAACGATGATCTAAATTCATCCAAAGTTAACATACACATTAAAATACATCCATAAATATTTATTAGACGTAAACTTAAAATCCTCGACTAATATCTCAATTCGTTTTTAAAACTTAAACGTATGTCTCGGTTTTAACCCGAATTGACTCAAAAATTTACCAAACATTACCGAACTTGAACCATAGCTTATTAATACACAATCATACTATATACAACCAAAATCGAGCCAATTAAAACCCTTGAACAAGCATAGTATACCCACTGAATTGTTTTCACATAATTCGGAAACCCAAGTCCCATATACCATGGTTCTCTTTGATCCCAGACCCTAACCGTCGTGACCAGCCCCTAACCAACCATCCTAGGACCTAAATCAAACCCATAACAAGCTGCTGGACAAAAATTAACAAGCCTAGAAGCCAAAGCCCCCAAACCCGGTTGCTACATGTCTTGCGAGCCTAGCCTCACGCCACAGCCCCTTGGCCTTCGCACCAGCTAGCCCTCATACAACCACCCTAGGACCATCCTACAATCCCCTTAGGTCTCCTGGACGTGACCCTATACCAGCTAGGAGTCGTGCCCCTCTAGGAAACCCTGGTCAAACCCTAGCTTCCAAACAAACCAACTTTTCATTCAAAATTTATTCCCTGCATGTGCAACCCTTATCTAAGAATCTATGGACCCATAACATGTTGGGAAAACGTTCCTTCTAGTAATCCTACCATGGCAGCCCCTTTGTGTATCATAAGCAAGAGTTTTAAAAGACGAAAACTCTAGTTTTGTTCATGTTATGTCATAAAAACGAAAATAAAAGAAGTGTATCATGTTTTTCATTCAATCATGTATCAAAACATATAATATGGTGTGAAAGATGAGTGAAGAAAATTAAGACGTGCCTTTGCATATTTTACGCACAAAAAACTATTTGAGATTCGAAGAACGGCAACTGAGAGGGACTGGACTTGCTTTGTTTTCTTCAAAACCCATGTGAATAAACTTGAAAGTGTGTAGTGTGAGCGTGTAGGGCTGCTGGTGGAGAGTCCTAGCTCTTTGTGTGATGTGTGCGTGTGTTTCAGGTGTAATGATTATGGTTTTTAAGGCTTATTTGATATATAAAACACATAGCACAAGTTTAGGCCCATTAATCTAATATAATAGGCTCATTAGATAGTAATTAAAATATTTTGTTTAGAAGAGTTTTCAAAAATATTAGCCAAGTTCCTAAAAAATCCTTAGTTCGTCAAAAATAGATTATCATTTTAAAATGCGACTCGACGCATAAAAACACCTCAAAAAGCATCATTTTTGAAAATAACTTTTAAATTATACCATATATTAAATGATTAAAAATAATAATTTGATAAAAATATTTTCCCTTATACGGTCCCCGGTCTCCGTTTCTCAATCACGTCTCAAATAACCTTTAAAATGCAGTTTTATGCATTCTAGTAGAAAACAACATTTTAAACATGTAAACATGCCTACCATATTCGATAAATGCAATTAAAATAATTAAATTAGTGTTGGAACATTTCATGTTCACAATCTTGATTTTGATGTTAACAAAACTTGTTATTATGTTTCTAACATATTTACTCAAGTGTGAATTTATTAAAGTCAATTGGGAAAATTTGTATGTTATTAAGGTCTAACTGATCGCTGAATTACATAACTGATTGCACGAAAACAACAAACAGTTGGGTATGAGCAATTGCGGTATTTGGGTCATATATCTCAGCTCGGTTATTAGAATGAAGATATTCAATATGCGCTTGAAATATAAGACAATGATCTACAAATAATATTCAGAAGTCAAAGTCTGAATCGAAACTTAAGATTCTGATAAATGACGATGAAGCTAATGGTGCTGCACAAACTGAAATCAACTAGGCTGATTTCAGCTGACCAACTGAATTAAACTGAACCACCTGCTGCTGACCAACTGAAATGAACTGAACCAGCAGCTGATAAATTGAATTGAACCAGCTACTGATCAACTGAACCGAACCAGTTGAACTGAACCAGTTGGTTGACCTGAGTTGACCACTCGGGAAATTGTCCAGCAAAGAGAATTTGACCGTTGCAATCTCAGAAACCGTACAAAAACTTTCTAAACGGTCATATTCTTGTGTCTAACATATATATCATTGTTGGAGCCTATAAATACAACATATAAAATACCAAACAAGAGCTTTTGAAGATGATTTAATACATGGGCAGTTAGCATGAATATATCGGCTAGTTGAGAGCACAAGCTCTTGTGTGATGATATATTTGAGATGTACACTGTAAATGATAAATTTCTCACACACAATCACTCACACATATACAAGAGAGTTGAATTTCAAAGATTAGTTGAGTGAGTCTTGCACAAAGACCATAAACTTGTGTATGTAGTCTTTGCATATGATACATTAAACAATATGTTGATTGTGAGGTTTGCCTACAAGCTAGTGTTAGGAGTTCAGTTACGCAGTAGTATAAGTTCTAGCTTAATGAGTTTGTACAAAGAGTTGTATAAATCAAAGTCTTTTAATGAATTATTCCCGATGGAAGAAGAGGTGACGTAGGAGCATTCAAATTCTCCAAACATCCATAAACAAATTTGTGTCTATTTGTTTATGGCATTTACTTATCATTTTCATTGTTTTAAGGATGCATTGTTGAAGCATTTTATGTGTTATTCAAATACAAAATTATTGCATACCAAGTGTTTGATAAAATGCTTCAACCAAAATATTTTACTTATTCAACTTACATATATTTTAAATGCTTTACAAAATGTTTAATCGGTTTCTAACAAGGATTATTTCGAGTGGCTTCCACTTGGTTTGAAAACTAAACTCTATTTAATTCATCGGTGTTCAATATTTCAAGAACCGAGCTATTGCAGCTCAACAATGATCCCCCTAATCGATCATGTCAATTAGTCATTTTCCATTTTCCCTAAATTTACATGCGGTTGGATTACATTATCACATTTTGGACCTTACAATTCCTTCTTTCCTTAAATGAAATTTCGTCCTCAAAATTAAAACTTATCGAATAACTCCGGGTAACAAATCCACATGTCCCTCTCGGTTTCCCAAGTAGCTTCCTCTTCCGAGTGATTTAGCCACTTGAATTTTACCATTTGAATAACTTTGTTTCGAAGCCTTCTTTCTTGCCTATCCAGAATTTGTATAGGTATTTCCTCGTATGACATGTTAGGAGTCAACTGCAATGGTTCGTAATTCAGCTCATGTGAAGGATTTGACAAGTACTTTCGCATCATTGAAAAATGGAACATGTTATGCACTCCAACTAGTATTGGTGGTAGCGCCACTCTATAGGCTAATGTCTCAATCTTCTCTAGAATCTCAAACGGTCCTATGAATCTCGGACTGAGTTTTCCTTTCTTGCCAAATCTCATAACATCGTTTAGGTGCTATTTTCTCGAATACGTGGTCACCCATTGCAAACTCTAGTTCTCTTCGTCGCTTATCAACGTAGCTCTTTTGTCGGCTTTGTGATTGTTGGGGATCGAAGTTGAGTTTAGAGGGGGGTGAATAAACTCTACTCGTTTTTCGTTCTGATGAGGTACTAAAATCCTGTTAAGGATAGTAGTTGATCTTGTGCGTATACTTTCACCTGAGTACAATATAACGTGCGGAAACAATCTTATGAAGTAGTTGAAAAACAATAAAACAATAGGCACCAGTTGTTTATGGAAGTTCGAAGATAAACTCTTCTACGTCTCCCCTTCTTCTGTTTCCAGAAGGTATAACTAAAAGACTTTGGATATTACAGTACAACTCTTGTACACACCCACTTCAGAAGGACTTACACTTCGGCCTACTGAAACTCTTAGTTTCTCAACTCACAAGAATACGAAACACAAAGTTCTGAAAAGACTCTTTTCAGATTACAGACTCTTCTTGATAAAGTATAAATGATGTAAAGATTGTGAAGAGTGTAAGAATCAGTAGCACAAGATGATCTTCGAAAGATCAGATATTTGCTATGAAGCGTGTGCTACTTTTCTTTGTGTTGAACTTTTGATTACTCAAGGAATTTCGATATGCGTCTGATAAGAGAGAAGCTTTTGTTCCTTGAAGAATGATAATAAGCGAAGTGTCGTGTCGAACAAGGATTTGATCCAAGTATATATAATCGACTGAGTTCAACATTCACAATCAGAGTATGTCTTCAGATAACTGATACAATCAGCTTTATTACCGAAAGAAGTTCCTGCAGAAAAGCTATAAAACAATCAGTCTTGTTTTATACTTAATTGGGTAAAGTGCATTAAATGACTCCGTATAGTATTTAATGCTGCAATTAATACTAGTACTAGGAACTCTTTAACGGTAACAATTAAGATAGCAACGTTAGAAAACATTCTCTACTGATTTTGTATTGTTATCCTTTTCTACTAGTTTAGTTATAGTAGATCAGCAGCTACTGATAAGTTATTCTATTGTTCTGGTCTGCTGGTCTACTGGTCTTAGTTATCATCGCCATAATAAAATTCATGTCTAACAATTTCCCCCTTTGTGGTGATGCCAAAACCTAAACAGTAGAAAGTCGTTAAGTAAAACAGATAATCATTTAAACAAAAGGATAATGTCAATAAAGTATTTTTAAAAAAAATCAATCGGTTCCAATATCCCTGTAAATGATTTCTTCATTCTGAAGTTCTTGATCTCTTCTGTTAGAAGGTTCAGCCTCATCTTCTGGTTGCCTAGCTCCTACTTGATCTCCTCTATCTCCTCTATCTTCCCCCTTTTAGCATCAGCGGCAACCACATGGGTAAAAAGGTCATTCAGTCTGCCGGAAATATTTTGAATGCCATCGGTTAGCATCTCCAGATACGGGGTCTGAGAAGAGATGCGATTATCCAATGCAGTGATAGATTGATTTTGAGAGTCAATCTTGGCATCCAAAAGTTCCACAGAGGTAGACAGTGATCGAAAGAGATCATCATGATCAGTGATTCGTTTGAGGATATCATCTTGAGCAAGCATGATGGTTGCGTGAGTTCTTGAGATAGCTTGTCTGAAAACGACGGTTTCAGCATACATCTTTTGCGTGGTCTCCGCCGTGTTATAGATGTGTTTGCTCATTCGTTCTCTGAAGGATTGAGCACCACTGAATTCCGAAATGTTTTAACAAGATATACGTTTCACTAAATCCGGGGAGGGAGTTCGCGCAAGAATGCGTTGCTTAATCTCAGAAAGACGAGAGTTCGTCTCAGTCAGAACAGAATGAGAGACAGTCAACGCAGTAGAAACAAGATTAGCATCCATCAAGGCAGTAGAAGGAGCAGGGTCTGCTGAGCTTTCTGCTGGAATTGCAGAAACAGTAGGTTCATCAGCAATCATGGGAAAAGCAATTTCTTCAGTAGGAATGGCCAAGTCAGAGGCCAAAGCTTCTTCCGTTGGTGCAATAACAGCCTGTAAAACTGATGGTTCTTCAGTAGAAGGTGCAGAAGGCTGATCCAGAAGCATGTTCATTTCTGCTTGATGAGCATCAGAAAACATCTCTAAATTCGGCAGTGAAGAAGTAGCATCTGGTTCTGCTATTTGTTGCCCTGGGTTAGGAAAAACAGAAGGTGGCAATGAAGTAGCTGGTGCTACTTCC
This sequence comes from Primulina eburnea, assembly GCF_022965805.1. Classification (NCBI taxonomy): domain Eukaryota; kingdom Viridiplantae; phylum Streptophyta; class Magnoliopsida; order Lamiales; family Gesneriaceae; genus Primulina; species Primulina eburnea. Next base: position 35,862,921 of record NC_133110.1, read on the forward strand.
AGAGTAGTAGAGACTGAAGGGACAATCGATTCAATGACTTCCTCAACTGAAGCCAGTTCATGTACAGATAGTAGGGATGAGGACTGAATGGGCCTAGTCGGAGATGCAGGAGTACTGAGAGCAGAAGCCTTTGGGGAGGCTGTGGTCCTTTCCTCAACTGTCTGATTCTGTTGAAAGTTTGGGACAAGGCCAATGTGATAAACAGTAGGCTCTCCAAAGCCTTGTTCTTGAGCAAGAAGTTGCTCACTCATCTGCTTTAACCTGTCAGATAGAATCATAATAACATTTTGATCCCGAACAGCAGTAGAAGCACTAGGATCAAAATTTGATTGAAGAACTTTCAGAACCGATTCTAATTTCTGAAATTTCAGCTGATCGAGGATGAAATTCCTTCTTCGCAAGGCCTCGATAACATTTTCTGTTTTTGCCAGCTGAAAAATCTTCTTTTCTGCATTCATCATCTTGCCATAATTCCCTTTTGTTTTGAAGTAAGCAAAAGAGTGGAATAGTCGGACAGTATGTCATTCATCAAAGAAACGCATGTCATCGTTTGCAGAGGTCTCAATCTCGGCTAGATGAAGATCAATGCCGGTGGTGACAGTGGTCTTGTGACAAAAAAACAGGTGGTTCTTCAACCATTTTTTCTTTGCCTTTGTCGGAAGATGAAATAGGCACGATGGGTCGAAAAGCAGAAGACCCGCTTCCTGGTTCTCGAATAACTATTCCAGATGTTGGCTTGAAAACAGTAGCAGTAGAAGGTGCTGAAATAGATGCAGTAGCGTGTGCAGTCGAAGAAGCAGTTGATCGAGCAGAAGGAACCGCTTCTGGAAAGACCTGTCGAATAGGTAATTTCTCAATTTCAGACAGTGCTGATGTCTTCTTAATCTTAAGAATGGTGCGCGGTTTCTTCTTGGCTGGGGTTGGCACTGCTGGTTGAACAACAGCAGCAGACTCTTCTGATGCTGTTTTGTCTGAATCCGTCGAAATAACCACTCGTATCTTTGAAATTTTCTTTTGAGGTTTTGAAGCCTCAGAAGCAGTTTCCCCAATTTCCTTCTTCATCGCAACAAACTCCGCCACAGTTGGCTTAGGCCTTAAAGCCAGTACATTTGCAGCATCAATCATGGTGACCGAAGTAGCATCTAGATCACTGGTAGAGGCAAAACCAGCATCCTTGAGCATAGCGCTGATCTGAACAGCAGAACCAGAATTCTTTCTGACAACCATATTCTTCATAATTCTGAAAATAAAATGACTCAAGTCCACCTTAATCCCCTTAGTGATGGCAGTCATTACTTTAACCTTCTCCTTCGTCAACTTGTCGAAGGTGCCAGCTTTGATCAAAATAGCTTTAGCCACAATATCGCCCAGAATCTAATATTCTATTTTGAGCAATTTCTTGTGACAAGAAGGAGACACTTCTTCTCCAGATGCTGAGAAAGAGCTGAGTGCAACAGACATATCTGTCTTGGAAATATCAGAAAGTTCAGACGTACCTGAAAGTGGAAGGAGGAAGGTTGCTCCTAAGTGTGCGGCATCAATAGAGATAGATGCATCTCCTTGAGTATGAACAATCCTTCCTTCATGCAATGTTGCTTTAGCATAAAATTCCAGAAGAGCATTTTTGTAAATAACTGCTGGTGCTTCCAGGAATTTCCTGAGTCCCGATTTTTCAGTATCCTGAAACATTTTCAGGGGATTCTCATCCTTGATGTTGAGAACCGAAGCAAAGTTAACTTGATAAGCATTAAGAGTGTATGCTCCAGCCATTTCTGTATGTAGATAAAATTAGATAAACTTTGCAATAGTTAGAGATGATATGAGAGAAAGCAGTAGTTGAATAACGATAGATATGAAACAGTAAAGGTGAAAAGGTGAAATTTGAAATAGATATACAGCCGTCAAATAAACATAAAGACACATGTCAGTATGTTCTTGGTTGAGTGTTTGAAAAGTTTTGCAGAAACTGTCAGATATACGAATGATTTTGAAAATTTTGAAAAAGGGCGGGCTGTCCAGACGGTTACTAAAACAAAATCAGAAGAGGATTTGTCATTTTATGATAACGTCTGCTGGAAGTTTCAGGATGCTGAAATATTAGAGCACTTTGACAAAAACCAGCAGACTTGAAGTTTTATCGAAAAGACAAACATTCTCTCTGTTTTCTGAAAATGTGTCAAACTCTTAGTCTGACTAAAATACTGTTCCCCCTCGGTAAATGCAATTAATAAGTGGTCATAATTGCGACAAGTGACTCTTGGCCATCTCTCAATCTGAGCCGTTGAAAATGAACAGTCGCAATCTTGCGATTCGCAAGAGTCTTTGTTCCCTCTATAAATACCTGCATATCTTGAGCGAAGTTAAACAGATGAACTTCAAAAAAATGAAAACTCAAGTAAAAAGAGAGTTAGAGTTTGATTCAGGAGTCAAAGCAAAATTGTCCAGAGAGAAGTTTGAGGATATCATTATTTTCGTAATGATCCTTGAAATACACTCCTGGAGTTGTAGTCTCCACAGTCAAGAAGATCTGTTGCTTCGATTGAGTTTGAAATGTAGCATTGATTTCTTCCAGAAGCATGCTAATGCAATAAGAGAGTGCTGGTGGATTGATGATGCTGAAATCCTCTATGATGCCCTGTAAGGCATCTAAAAATTACATTAGTGCTGACAAGACCTGAGCTTGCTAGACTCTTTCTAGGCCTTGAGCTGCTGGATTCCCTTGTTCCTGTTGAAGTACTTTGCGAGCAAATTACAGAGAACTCCTATTACTGAAGACAAAAGCTAAATGTAACGCTACTGGTTAAATAGCATTGAAGATCTACTGTTTTTACTTTTTGCATCGTGTAAAGTACTGAAATGGTTTCTAATAAAGTTCCAGTTTACGTATCTGACTTTCCTTCTGTTTTTCTGCAAATATCTTACTGTTAGTTCAATACGATAAATAAGTGAGTAAGAATAAAATTAACAAAGATAACAGAAAATAATCAAGTTAAATCTATCAAACCAAGAGAATTACGAAAGTAAGAAAACTTATTCTCTGGTAAGGGTTTCGTGAAGATATCTGCTGTTTGTTGATCAGTAGAAACATATTCCAGACGAATGTTCTTCTTCTGCACATGATCTCTAATAAAGTGATGTCTGATGTCTATGTGCTTCGTTCTGGAATGAAGTACTGGATTTTGTGTGATTGTAATTGCACTGATATTGTCACAAAATATAGGTGATTCGGAGGCTTGAATCCCATAGTCTCTTAACTGTTGTTGAATCCACAGTATCTGAGAGCAGCAGCTTCCAGAAGCCAGATATTCTGCTTCTGCAGTAGATGTGGCTATGGAAGTCTGTTTCATGCTAAACTAGGATATCAGCCTATCACCAAGAAATTGACAAAACCCACTTGTGCTTTTTCGATCTAGTTTGCAACCTGCATAATCAGCATCTGAATATCCAATAAGATTTAGCGATGAATCATTGAGATACCATAAGCCGACATTTTGAGTTCCTTTCAAGTACTTCAAAATACGTGTAGCAGTAATATAATGAGATTGTTTGGGGTTAGATTGAAATCTAGCACAAATGCAAACTTAAAACATGATATCTGGTCTACTGGCAGTTAAATATAATAATGAACCAATAAGACCGCGATACTGAGTTACCTCTACTGGAATACCACTTTCATCTTTATCAAGTTTAATAGATGAGCTCATTGGAGTAGAAGCAGCAGAGCATGCTTCCATTCCAAACTTTTTCAGAAGCTCCTTGGTGTACTTGGCTTGATTTATAAAGATTCCAGTCTCTGATTGCTTAATCTGTAATCCTAGGAAGAATGTTAATTCTCCCATCATACTCATTTCGAATTTATCCTGCATCAATTTTCCAAACTTTGCACATAATTTGGGGTTAGTTGACCCAAAAATAATATCATCAACATAGATCTGTACTAACAGAATGTGCTTATTCTTGACTAGAGTAAATAAAGTTTTATCTACTGCTCCAATAGTAAAATCATGATCAATAAGAAATTGTGATAGAGTGTCATACCATGCTCTAGGTGCCTGTTTTAGACCATATAATGCTTTGTGTAATTTAAATACATGATGAGGAGAGAAATGATCGATAAAACCTGGAGGTTGTTCGACGTAAACTTCTTCTTGTAAGAGACCATTTAGAAAAGCACTTTTCACATCCATTTGATATACTTTGAAATTCTTGAAAGCAGCAAAGGCTATGAATATTCTGATTGCTTCGAGCCTTGCTACTGGTGCATAAGTCTCATCAAAGTCTATGCCTTCTTCTTGTCTGAAGCCTTGAGCTACCAATCTAGCTTTATTTCTTACCACTGTGCCTTCTTCATTGAGTTTGTTTCTGAATACCCACCGAGTTCCAATGACAGCTTGGTGAGATGGTCTAGGTACCAGAAACCAAACTTCATTACGTTTGAATTGATTCAGCTCTTCTTGCATGGCTTCAATCCAACTAGGATCCAGAAGAGCTTCTTCAATTTTCTTTGGTTCATCCTGAGATATAAAAGCAGCATGCATGTATTCATTAAGTATTTGCCTTCTGGTTCTCAAAAGCGCTGCTGGATTACCAATAACCAATGATGGATGATGAGATTTTCTCCAGATAAACGGATTTAAATGGACATCTTCCTGATTTGATATGTTAAGATTGTCTTCTACAGAACCAGTAGTAGGTTCTTGAACATCTTCTGCTGGTATTGGTAGATCCAAGTTCTGTATTTCTGGTTCCACTATTGGTATGTCTGGTTCTGGATTTTGAAGATCCTTGGTATTTGCTTCTACATCATCTTCACTGTCAATTTCCAAGTGAATCCTGTATAACCTGTTACTTAAATCAGATATGTTAGAAATTTCAGCACTGCTGTCTTCATCGAAGACAACATGAATCGATTCTTCAACATTAAGAGTTCTATTGTTGAAGATTCTAAAAGCTCTGCTTACAGGAGAGTAACCAAGAAATATTCCAGCATCTGATTTAGAATCAAATGCAGTCAAATGATTTTTGCCATTATTTAATACAAAACATTTGCAACCAAACACATGAAAATAAGATACGTTAGGCTTCTTCCCTTTCCATATTTCATAAGGGGTCTGATTGTGCCTTTTGTTGACCATAGATCTGTTTTGTGTATAACAAGCAGTATTGATGGCTTCAGCCCAGAAGCGCTGAGAGATGTCTGCATCTGCTAGCATTGTTCTAGCAGCTTCTTTTAGAGTTCTATTTCTCCTCTCAGCTACTCCGTTTTGTTGAGGTGTTCTGGCAGCTGAATATTCATGATGAATCCTCTGCTCATTCAAATATAATTCAAGATACTTGTTAGTGAACTCAGTACCCCGATCACTTCTGATTTTAATGATGGTAGTAGATTTTTCATTTTGAATCCTTTTCAGAAGCTTGATCAAGAGGCTACTGGTTTGATCTTTTCCTGCGAGAAATATTACCCAAGTGAATCTAGAAAAATCATCAATAACAACAAGAGTATATTTCATTCCCCCTAAGCTCATGATGGGGATAGGACCAAAAAGATCCATGTGCAGTAGTTCTAGACATCTTGAAGTTGATTTGCTATCTTTGGTCTTGAAACTGGATCTTATCTGTTTCCCAAGCTGACAAGCAGAACAAACATGGCTTTTAACAAAATTAATATCAGGTAATCCATCAACCATATTCTGCTTCTTGAGATAATTGATTGACTTAAAATTCAGATGATTCAATTTCTTGTGCCATAGCCAGTGTTTATTGCTAAGAGAAGCAATCAAGCATGTAGGAGTATTGACATGATTTGAGTTCCAAGAGACTCTGTAAGTATTGCCTTCTCTCTTTCCGGTTAACACAGTAGTTTCAGCAGAATCTCTAACTATACACGAATGCTTCTGAAAAGCTACAGAATAACCATTATCACATAGTTGACTAATGCTGATTAAATTGTAACAAAGATTGTCAACTAGTAACACGTCATTAATAGTGATGTTACCATGGATAATCTTACACTTACCCATGGTTCTACCTTTTGAGTTGTCTCCAAAAGTTATCTTTGGTCCAGTACAACTCACTATCTCAGAAAGTAGGTTTTTCTATCCAGTCATGTGTCTGGAACAACCACTGTCCAGATACCATGTAGAGTTACTGATTTCTGCTTCCTTCAGCTGTTCCTGCAAACGCAAATTTTAGTATCTCGTACCCAAATCTATTTGGGTCCAAGCCTTATCAGTCCTTTGGGAACCCACATTTGTACAATTCTTGGTGACTTTGTACTTCGGGTATCCAAAGATGTGTGTGCAACAGAAGGTCTGTTATTTCTAACAGTATGCATATCAAAATGTTGTTCTTCCCTTCTATTTCTGTTTTCCAGTCTGTATCTCTTCTGAATAGGTTTAGAGTTGTAGTACTGGTAGTTTTTAACCTTCATAGGATGTTGTCTTCCAGAGTTGAATTCTTTTCTGAATCTAGAACTCTGGTCAACTTTTTCCTTAGGTTTAACGTAACCCAGACCATAGTGCATTCTTCTGTTCGTCAGATTTACATTCCTTTCAACTGAAGCAGTAGGTACTTCTGGTTCCTGTACCACGCTGGATTTCACAAAGTGAATGTATTTCCCTTTGCATATTTCCAGTGTTGGCTTAATATTCGTTTCAGAAGTGCCTTCATTATTACAAAAACCGAGACCACTCATATCTCCTGACTGTTTTTGTAATTCTTGCATCTTTTCCAATGAAACAGAAGACTTGTTCCAAGCATTCACCAGTAGCGACAACTTCTGGTTTTCAGAAAGCACCTTCTGGTAATCTGCTTTGGCTCTTTCATTCTCAATTATTAATTTACTCATCTTAACTTGTAAATCATTGCAGCTGTCTACTTGCAAGCAAGTTAACTTACTGTTCTGATTCTTTAAGTTCTGATTTTCAATCTTAACTTCTTAAAATGATTGAGAAAGTCTGGAATACTCTTTTACCATTTCATGCAGTGCATCAATCAAATCAGTTCGTGTAAATTCATTAGAGTCAAAATCAAATACCTCTCCAGATGTCGAGGTTGAGTCATTGTCCGCCATTAGACATTTGACTTCTTCTGCATCACTGTCACTGGAATGACTTCCTGAGTCAGATGACTCAGAACTAGAGTCCGCCCACTTAGATTTGCTTTCTTCGGCAATCATCGTTTTTCGATCTTTTCTGGACTTTTTGTCATTCCTCTTGTGATCCTTTCTCTTTTGGTCATCCTTCTTTGGTTTAGGACAATCTGCAATGAAGTGACCTATATTTCCACAGTTAAAGCATCACATATCACCAGATGGTGAATCTTTCTTGAAGTTGCGATTGGGACCCTGATAGGTTCGATGGTTCTTCTTCATGAACCTGGAGAATTTATTTACAAATAAGGACATAGCATCACTACTGATTTGTTCAGCAGTCTTCTCCATTGTATTGTCAATGATCACAGCAGGTAATGCCTGAGGTACAACTGCAGCAGCAGTAGAAGAGGTAGTGGCAGTAGCAGTAAAAGCAGTAGCAGTAGCAGCAAGAGCCTTGGTGGGTAGGCTTGAAGGCTCTTCTCCACTTCTCACTTCCAATTCGAACTCGTAGGCTTTCAGATTTGCAAATAAGTCGTGCAGTTCCAATTTGTTCAAGTCTTTGGATACTCTCATAGCCATTGTTTTAACATCCCATTCTCTGGGTAAGGCTCTCATCACCTTGAGGGCTATCTCTCTGTTGCTATGCTCTTTACCCAGAGCAGCTAGCTCATTGACCAGGCTACTGAATCTTTCATCAAACTCATTTAGAGTTTCACCAGCTCTCATTTTCAGATTTTCAAACTTCTACATTGCTACAGACAGTTTGTTTTCTTTCGTTTGCTCATTTCCTTCACATATCTGGATGAGCTTCTCCCAAATATCCTTTGCAGTAGAACACATTTTAATCTTGCTGAAAGTGTTCTTGTCGAGAGTTTTATACAATATATCCTTCGCCACATTATCAAGATTGGCCTTTTTCTTATTTTCACTGGTCCATTCACTTCTTGATTTTTCGACCATCTGTGGTGCACCGTCAGTAACAACAACAGCTGTGTTAGGCTTTAAGATTTTCAGTGGACCATCTGTGATGACATACCACATGTCATCATCTTGTGCTGCAAGATGAGCTTGCATTCTTATCTTCCAGTCATCAAAATCTTCCTTAGAGAACATAGGGATCTTGCTGAAGTGTGCCATTTGTTGTAGTTTTTCACGAACAAGAATAACCTGCTCTGATACCAATTTTTGGGGATCGAAGTTGAGTTTAGAGGGGGGGTGAATAAACTCTACTCGTTTTTCGTTCTGATGAGGTACTAAAATCCTGTTAAGAATAGTAGTTGATCTTGTGCGTATACTTTCACCTGATTACAATATAACATGCGGAAACAATCTGATGAAGTAGTTGAAAAATAATAAAACAGTAGGCAGCAGTTGTTTATGGAAGTTCGAAGATAAACTCTTCTAAGTCTCCCTTTCTTCTGTTTCCAGAAGGTATAACTAAAAGACTTTGGATATTACAGTACAACTCTTGTACACACCCACTTCAGAAGGACTTACACTTCGGCCTACTGAAACTCTTAGTTTCTCAACTCACAAGAATACGAAACACAAAGTTCTGAAAAGACTCTTTCAGATTACAGACTCTTCTTGATAAAGTATAAATGATGTAAAGATTGTGAAGAGTGTAAGAATCAGTAGCACAAGATGATCTTCGAAAGATCAGATATTTGCTATGAAGTGTGTGCTACTTTTCTTTGTGTTGAACTTTTGATTACTCAAGGAATTTCGATATGCGTCTGATAAGAGAGAAGCTTTTGTTCCTTGAAGAATGATAATAAGCGAAGTGTCGTGTCGAACAAGGATTTGATCCAAGTATATATAATCGACTGAGTTCAACATTCACAATCAGAGTATGTCTTCAGATAACTGATACAATCAGCTTTATTACCGAAAGAAGTTCCTGCAGAAAAGCTATAAAACAATCAGTCTTGTTTTATACTTAATTGGGTAAAGTGCATTAAATGACTCCGTATAGTATTTAATGCTGCAATTAATACTAGTACTAGGAACTCTTTAACGGTAACAATTAAGATAGCAACGTTAGAAAACGTTCTCTACTGGTTTTGTATTGTTATCCCTTTCTACTAGTTTAGTTATAGTAGATCAGCAGCTACTGATAAGTTATTCTATTGTTCTGGTCTGCTGGTCTTAGTTATCATCGCCACAATAAAATTCATGTCTAACAGTGGAGTATTCATGATATCTCGGATTTTGACTACTAGCTTCATTGTTTGCTTGATCAAGTCCGGATCAAATTGTCCTCTTTCACCAACATCATCCCAATGTATGAGTGATCTACACTTCTTTCCACAAAGTTTCTCGTGAGGAACCATTCCTATAGATGATTGGTAGCTATTGTTATAGGTGAACTCCACTAGAGGTAGCTTCGGCTCCCAACTTCCTTAGAAATCGTTCACACAAGCTCGGAGTAGATCTTCCAAAATTTGAATCACCCTTTCAGGCTGACAATCGGTTTGAGGATGAAACGCTATACTGAACTATAACTTCATCCCCATCGCTGCATGTAGACTCTTCCAAAAAGACGATGTGAACCTCGGATCTTGGTCAGAAACTATGGACACTGAAATCCCATGCAGTCGGACTATCTCTCGAATATATAGATCTTCATGCTGTGTCATTGTGAACGTCGTCTTAATAGGTAGAAAATGTCCTGATTTCATAAGATGATCAACTATCACCCAAATGACATTCAACTCCTTGATAGTTTATTTTTAAAAATAGCCTTAATTACTAAAAATTATATCATATAACATTTTGTAGTTTAATAACCCTAAAATATATCTTATTTCCATTTCTCATGTCAATAAATCAGTACAATTTACAGAAATTAGAATCACATTTCAAATGAATTAAAATAATTTCATCTTGTAATACATCATTTCTTTTTTAATAATAATAATAATAATAATAATAATAATAATAATAATAATAATAATAATGTGACATTAATTCGACTAATAAAAAATTAGAATGTTAATAATTATTATTATTTAAAATAACTATTTTTATGATAAAAATAAATATTGGATTGATAATTATAAAAATTATTAATTAAATAGAAAAATAAGAAAAAAATATAAAATTAGATGATAATATAATCAATTATAAGAAAAAAGTTAATAATAGTAAATAATGCAAAACCGTTATTTCGATTATTTTTGCTTCAATTATATAATCAAGTAATTAATAAAATAATATTGAAAATAACAGTAATAATAATAAATGATAAGAGATAAATTAACATTGTAATATTAATCATAAAATAATAAAGAATACAATATGAGTATTAAAAAAATTAACTAATTCAATAAAAATTAAAATTTTATTAAAGTTTTATTATCATTATAAATTAACAAAAAAGTTTTATTGTTTGGGTGGAGATATTTATATGTAATAATTTATCTAAATAATATGAGGAAAAAAAAGTAAAATGTGATCAACGAGGAGTTGAAATCAAAGCTTATTCTTTGTCAAGTATAAAAAATAATACATAGAAAATGAATCATAATTGCTCCAAAAGGTGAAATCGCTCACCTTAGGCGCTCCTCATCCCCGGCCTGACAGGAATGTGAGAGGAGGTAAATCATGGTGACTCAGTCAACCAGCAGCAGCTAGACCTTATGCTACGCCGCGCACAAGGAGCTCCACCTCATTGGAGGGAATTTAACTCCCACACTGCCGCTTGCGAGACTCGATCCCTGGTCATTGCTCCAAGATTTACTGCTGCTGACCAACTGAGCTAAGCCCATGCGGGCGAAAATGAATCATAATCGAAAGATGGTAAAGGGATTTTTCCCAAATTTATCGATAAATTATTAGCCCCAAGACTTTGGATGTTAATTTGATGTACTGAATAGAATTTATCAACGTTTTAATTATTAATGACGACTGATATACATGTGTGACATAAAAATAATTCTTTCGTTGGGACCAAATAAATTTGATAAAAATTATATGTATAGAAAACTATGGCTGTGCCGTATTTATTGAAATTTGAAAGTTATGAGTTTGAGTCCACCTATGATTTGTTCAACGTTGAAATTTGATTACGACAAGATTTATCACTTATATATATTATCGTCTCGTGACATACGACGTGTATATATATTTGAAAAAAATTATGTTAAATAATATATGTGTGATTTTCTAGAAATTATATTAAAATATAAAAGTCACAAAATATATTTATAATAATTTTTTTATGTTAGAGGAAATATAACCATTTAAAAATTCCAAAAAAGTAAATAAAGATAAGATGTATGGTGTTTTAGACAAACTTAAAATTATTTTAGGACTTCATTCAGATAGTATATGGTGCTTTCGTATTATATAATGAGTGGGTCTCATGTGAGACCGTCTCACGGATCCTAATCTGTGAAAACATGTATTAAATCAAGAATTTTATAGAGGATAACAAATTTATTATAATGCATTGGGTGCTTCGAGTCTATGCAATGGATTCGAAATAACAAGAATGCAAAGTCGAGGTCTGCAGTACTTAGGCTTGACATGAGTATTATCAAGGAAAACTTTATTGACCCTTTTCTAAACATATCTTCGATCTTAACGAGTACTCTCAGAGAAAACGTTCTTGAAATTTTTATCTATAAAATTTGAATTTTCAGCAACTTTGGAAAAAATGGCATTGCTCTTTCCTTGAGTGTCTAAATGACTTGCAAACTAGACTCTTAGGGGATCACATCAGTATAAAATTTGAAGTCTGGTCATGCACAAGGAAATCAATTTATTTGTTAAATTTGGACCATTTGTGATGCAACAGAAAACAGGACATGCACAAAAGTTGATGTTTTAGTCAAGAAGCTCAAAGAATTTGCGCTCATCAAGGAAAAGACAAATATATTCAAATTTCAGTCACACTTCATCAAGAAAACACGGTACACTCGATCTAAAACTTGTATATTCATTTATAAGAAGTTCTTGAGTTTGATGACAATATGATATTTTATCTTGTCCTAGCATTGCTTTGTGTTTTAACATGCTTAGAAATTTTATTACATTTATGATTGTAATTAGTGTTTAATAAGGGAATTCCTAAATGTCTAATGAATATTTGAGTTGGCAAATATATCTTGATTTTGTGTTGCTTGGAATTTTGAATTAATATTGTCTATTCTTGGTGAATCTTATTTACTCAACTGAATATATCTATGTGTTAAATCTATTTCAATGTAAGTTAAAGATTGAATATTTTATGTTATTATTTATACTGATTAGCCACCTCTCTACTTTTATCAATTTCAAAATTTAAAAAATATAGAGGGAGAATTAGTTATAAGAGATCGAATTTAAATCTTGAGGAGTAGAAAAATTTTGTTGGGCTGAGAAAACACTTAACAATCTAGATTTTGATGATAACAAAATTTATTATTATATTTTACTCAAGTGTGAACTCTAATTTTGCAAAGCCTATACTCTGACGAGTTTTATTATTTCAATTATATCTCATAACTCAATGATTTAAATGATCGGTCAGCACGACTGCTGAACATAAACTTCAATTTTATAGAAGTCATATTTCGGACTGATCGGGTTAGTTCGGATGTTATCTAGAGAAATAGTTGTTGTTGTATTCGTGTTGTAGAACCAACAATTGAATTGCAATTTATCATCTTCTTAAGCTCAGAGTCAAACATCGTCTTTAGAAAATGATTTGTAGAAAATTCTCTTATCTTTCTAATGCATGCTTAATCATTTCATTACGATAATTTAACTTAGTGATATGGTCAAAATCCCATAACTACTCAAGTCTAGCAGGTTGATGTATCTGCGACTTCTAGTTAGACATCGTGGCATTCGGTTGGCATATATAACATTCAAACTAATCCGACCAGGCTAAAATACGACTTCTATAGAATTAAATTGGCTTTCCAACCATTTTTACTTCTAGTCATGAGCTGGTAAAGTTCAGTTGTTTGCTGGATCCGCGACTTCCATCTGGTGTTGTGTCAGGCTAGAATTTTTCTTCATGAACTTGCAACGACTCAATGTCCAGTACAAACAGCTCGATGAACAGTACCAACGGTTGGATGAACAGTAGCAAAGGCTCGATGAACATTAAAGACAGCTCAATAACAAAAAGAGGCTAGAAAGTCAAATATGAGTGTGAGAAACAATACAAAACTTTTCCAAAAGATCACATTATAGTATCTAATGTCTATATCATTCTTGAAGGTCATAAATACAATACCTTGAAGATCAAACAACAAGCTTTGGTGGGGATTAAAATCATGGGCATATTATGCAAGAAAAACCAGCTGAATGAGAGAGCCCAAGAAGAAGAGTCTAAATAGATTAATTAGCTTGGTAAGAGATTTTTCCTTTGTGTGAGGATGCATTTGAGATTATATGCACTATAATGAATTAATTTTGTCATACACACAATCATTCACACAAAAGAGAGTTGATCTTTAAAAATAGTTGAGTGATATTCTTCACACAAAGACATTAAAGATTATGTTTGTAGTCTTGAAATAAGAGACGTTAAATATTATGCGGATTGTAAAATTGCGACCTAAAATTAGAAGTGTGCTAAGAGTTTTGATTAGACAATAGATAAATCCTAAGTATAAATTAGTTTGTACAAATGGTTGAATAAATCAAAGTATTCTAGTAAATCCTTTCTAAGTGGAAGAAGAGGTGACGTATAAGTGATATCTCCAAAAATCTATAAATAAAATTGTGTCTCTTACTTTATTGCATTTAATTATTGTTACTATTTTTATAATACATTATTGAAGCATCATACGTATTTTTCAAATACCATAATATAATATACCAAATATTTGATAAAATGTTTCGAACAAACCATTTTTATTAGTTCAAACTGATTTTATTTAAAATATTTTACAAAATGATTAATCGGTTTTTAGAAAGATTATATTGAGTTTCTTCTGCTTAATTTAGAATCAAACATTTCAAAACGAGCTATTATGTCTCTTTATCATATGAGGCGAAACGCTAATGAAGCTACACGTCATTTGGATCGTCATGTTTTGAACTTATCGTCGAATATAGAATGGCTTCATAGTGGTTTTCCTCCTCAGTTGTCCAAAACTGTGAAAGTCACGAGTTCTATTCTAAATTATTGCAAGGAGTCAGTTGTTGAGATTGATTGCAATATTTTTTTTATTATGAAAGTAGTCGAAACGTGACTTTTGAGTTGTTTTTTGTCTTAAAAAATTAAAAATATATAGTTACATTGCATTGTGGACCTTTAGCCGGCCCATTACACTCTAACAACAACTGGGCTTTGTTGGGCTTTAACAATTTGTCCCATGGGCCTCACATGCATCGATCTTATTGTCATAACAAGCTTAATTTTTTGAAAAATAAATGTTAAAATGTGTTTTATGAAGTAATGCTTTTGAAAATATTCCAAATTGGGCATCCCATAAGTAGGGATGGATTCATTAATGTACTGTGTATCGAGAAAGGGGAGATGAGACGACCTAATCACGAATCCAAAGATTCACAAGGTAGCTTGAACTCACCCTACAAAAAAAAAAAGAAAGAGATTTGATTATGGTCCTTAACTATGCTTGGTATCGAATATCGACGTACTTTGTGGATACATCTTCGACTTGATCAATGAAAATTATTATTTTCTATGCTTCAAAGTATTATTTTTCAATCATTTTTTTGTTAGTTATGTTATGAAAAAATATTGTGTAATATATGTTAATTTGAGTGAAAATCATTACTTTTTATGTCAAAATTATTACTTTTCACTGTTGGTACGGAAAAAATCATCACGTCTCATGAATATAGATTTGTGAATCGTTGCACAAAAACCTACTGTATCTCAAAATCTTCATCATGTGATAATAAGATATGAATGTTAGAATCAAGGGGAATTAATTTGACATGATCATCCTAATACTCATTACCAAAACAATTCATTAATAATCACATTATTCAGATAAATCACAATGAGTATTGTGCGACAAGTTCGTCCGAAACAATCTTGATACAGAAAATTAAATTCTTGATCATTGTTCAAACGGTTAGATATCCTTCGAAAAAAGTCATAATTTCATTTTTTTATATATAAATTGATAATATAATTATTATAATTTAATTTTAAACTCAAAATATTGTCTCAAACTTAAACATATATGATACGTTACATCAGATCGTAGGTGCAAGGTCGAATTATCTCATATATTTGAGGCAAAAACTTGTGTGAGACGGTCTCACGGATATTATTTGTGAGACGTATCTCTTATTTAGGTCATCCATGAAAAAATATTATTTTTTATGCTAAGAGTATTACTTTTTATTGTAAATATGGATAGGATTGACCCGTCTCACAGATTAAGATTCGTGAGACGATCTCACAGATTAAGATTCGTGAAACGGTCTCACATGAGACTTACTCTATATTTGATAATTTGATGCTCCACGTGGGCTTCACCCATGTGAGGTGATGAGCGAGCACGTACAAGTTATGTGCAGACCATGTGTCTCTCCATTATCCCAACCCAATCTCCATTTTTCCTCTCTTTGGACACATTTAAATTGCTCTAATTAAATTACTGCTTTAAAAAAATTGAATTTGAACTTTTAATTCTTATTTAATCACCAGAAATAATAATTAACAAGTAGAATAATGTAAATATTCTCCAATATAACACCAATTACTTTTATTATTATGATTATTATTATTATTATTTTTATTGTTATTGTTATGGACGAATTGAATTCTTGCCATGGCATTTATTCTGTCAATTAAATATTCGTATTTAAATCTAAATTAGGATAATAATTTCTTCCGAACTGTGTGCAAAATTTGATACTCAATCAAAAGGAGGATATGAAAGAGATCTTTTACTCGTTTACATAGATGAAAGATCGGGTATGAGTATTTTTGGATATAAGATGAAAACAAGTCTGAAAGAATATTATATATCTGATCTGAATATTTGATTAAATTAATACATACATATATATATATATATATATGATTTTATTAAATGATATTAGTCGGATGGAATGAAAAAAATTGTTAATATATTGTTGCTGTTGTTTTTATAAGATAATGATGTTGAGAAATAGAGTAAGCGTATATATATAATTTTTTTATAATTAATTTGTTTTATATTTAAATAAAAATTAATGAAAAATGACACTACAATTTAAAATAATAAAACAGAGCAGAGCAAGCCACCAAAATGTCTCATATTTAGATTCTTGGTAATGGTGATATTAGTTTCACGAGCTTCGATAATATTACATCTAGTTACTATGCACACGCGATGCGTGTGTACAAATTTTTTTTATCATTATCGATGAACTAAAGTGCAATTTGACAATTTATGGAGTGATTAAATTGATATTTGAATTGTTGAAATAAAATAAAAATAAAAATGTGTGTTGAAATTTAAAAAACAAAACAAAAAAAACAAAAATGTAATATTAGTATTATATAAGGGTAAAATAGGAAGGAAAAATTGATGTCCTCTTAGGTAGTTACTATCATGTGCTCAAACTTAATATAATAGTATAGATTATATAAATTCATATAAGAAAACTTTTAATTTAATTATCATAAATCAATAAATATTTTTTTCAAAAAAATTAAATTATTGTAAGAAACATAAACAAAATACTAGACAACTCACATAATTCAAATAAGAATAAGCTTCGTGTGACATAATATATTTATATTCATGAGATAGTTGCAGCGAAAAATAATAATTTTGACATAAAAGATTATGTTTTTCTCGACTCGAGTCAAATAAGGTATCGACTTTAAAAAATTGATTCATGAAAGTTTTACATAAGTTTTTGTTTCCAAATAAAGGGAAAAACACATATATTATGTGTGTGTGTATATATAAGGAAAGAATTACTAAAACCCGATAACAAATTTAGACAATGGAAAGAAAATGTGAGAAACAGATGGAAATGCGAGGAGCCGCTAGGAGAATTTAGTATGAATGTATGATAATATTGACTTCATTTTTCTTTTTTTTTTTTCCTTTTCATTTACATGTAATCAGCATTCCTGATAAAAACCAACACAGAAAAATAAGTAAATTGATAATCTCCAGATAATAATCACAAAATGCATCAGTGGTGCGTCCTGGGAATATTTTTTTCGGACTTTTATGCTTAAAGATTGAATCTTTGACTGTTTTTTTTTTGTTGATTGATTCTCCAGTTCTTGTTGCGTTTCGCGGGATGTTTGTTGTTCCCGTTGATGGTTGTTGTTCTTTTGCATTGTACAATCGGGTAAACACTTGTTCAGATTTCTGATCGATGCAATTGATGATGAATAGCTTTTTTTTTTTTTTTTTTTTTTTGGCGTTCTTCCCATTTGAGCCTAAAGAATTTCTGGAGTCTTTTGATTTGCACGTATTTCGTGTTTGATTCATTCGTGGAAATGACTGTGAGGAGAAACACTTTCTTTCTAATTTGATTTCTTAATGTTTATGATGTCGATTTGATTGCACTGAAAATGGAGATGATTGTTGCCTTTTCTGAGCAATTTCCGTGGGAGTATCAGTTTAGTTACGGATCTAATGAAATTAACATTGTATTAATGGAGTTTAAAATCCTGCAGTGGACCTATACGTTCTGCTTATATGTTCCTTGTGTATCTGATTCACACTGGATTCATTTTGCTCTTCTTCCAGTGAAAAAAATTCAAGTTGAATTAATTCTGTTATGCTATTATGTTGTTCTCCGCAGTTATACTGCAATCAGGATATGATAATGTGATAGACTGACCATTTATGGAATTTTTTCAGGATAGATCTTGTCGCGGAATTTCTGAAGCCAGACGTATTGTGATATCTTCATGTTTGATTTCGTGTTTGAGTTGCTTGGTTGTTCAAATGGATTCATTTGTGGAATGACATAGGCAGATAGAGATTTTTTGCCGTTTGCCCGATCTAGTTCTTGTAGGTGCATTCTGTATAGTTCTTGACAATTGAAATATGGTACTGATATTCTATCAGCTTTGCCTACACCGTTCTTAGTAATCAGCAACATAAAAAGGCTAGAGGATGTTCTCTTGCGCGACTAGTTAATCGTCAAAGCAGAGACATTGGTTGGTTTACCAGTTTAATCATGGGATTGCCTCAAATTTCCTTAGGCAAGAACGACGAAGAAGGATCGACATCGCCAAACACCATCATGCAAATGCCTTCTCAACTTATCAGTGTAACTAGCTTTGACACAAGTAAAATAGAAATAAGTAGCTCAAGTAATCGAATGTATGGAGACATCCTATGTACTTCAAGGGAACTTGTAAAAAATCCTGACACTTATGGTTTTCACAAGGACGGAAAGCCGAAAATGTACAAGTTGAAGATTGATTCAAGAGGGAAGAACCGGTTCATATCTCATGATGGCGGAAACGATATTCAAAGTCCAGTTTCTAGGGTAGTGGGTTTTGAACCCAGTGAATCAATTCGCAACTCCAATCCACGTGAAGACGAACGGCCAGGTATAGATCCATGTAGTGCAACTGAAAATTCAGGTTCTGTTATTAGGAAACGGTTATTATCGCCTTTGAACGCCATGCGTTTTTCTGATGAATTTAGTGGTGAACATTTAGAAATTGGGAACACGTGTAATCAGAGTAGTTTTCATGTTACGGATGGCAATCATAACTTCACCTTGAAAGAGAACAAGAAGGCTCACTTTGGCGACATGGACTATGCTGGTCCATCAATTTTGTCCCCACCTATATCTCTAAGTGGTAATAATGGTTTACGAGAAGAAGATTGTAAAACAAGCTCCAAGGTTGTCTTAGATGGTACTATGCTTGGAAACTTTGAAACGTTTGAGAATCTTCCATCCTCATACCATGATGTCAACTGTTACAAAGCAACAACTGAAACACCATTTACTAATGAGGTAATGGACTTGTCTCGAGATTTTATTGTGTCTCCGCCATTATCTCTGTCTCCTCTTGGACCAAGATTTTGTAGAAAGATCAGAAATTCAAGATTATCCTGGGATTCCAAGATAGAGTTTGATGAGAGGTATATTAGTTTTAAGGATGTGGAGCAGTCTCTGGAAGGAACTTTCTCTAGCATTTTATCTTCTCATAAAGATAGTAATTCTATAATGGCGAGCAACGTGTTCGACAAAGATGAAAATTTTCCAATGAACTTTGAGATTTTGACCCCTGAAACAACTCAAAGTGCCAAGTTGGGTAGAACTTTAAGTGGAATGTCTGTTAGAAGATCCTTGGTTGGTTCATTCGAGGAGTCATTGTTATCAGGTCGATTAGCTTCTGGGGTGGTCAGCCAGGTACGTGCATTTCTTCTTCAATTTAGTCCTCAAAATTCAAGTGTAACTGTAAGAAAGGATATATTGTTGTACCGAAAACTTTAATGGATATCAACTGCGATCTTTCAAAATGCACAGCTGCTCTAGCATCACTTCTCAATTGGTGTGCAACATATGTAATCACTCAACAAGCCCCTCCCATTAACTTTCGATTGTAAAGATTCATGCAACATATAATTATCCAAGAGGCCAAAAAGCCTTTGAGCATCATATATCTAGTTCCGCTTAATTTTTCCCTCCTTTTTTGTCTGGGCAGAAAATTGATGGCTTCCTCGCGGTTCTGAATATTACTGGAGGGAAATGTTCTCCTCATCCACAGAAACTTCCATTTTCCGTATCTAGTGTAGATGGTGATAAATACTTGTTGTACTACTCCTCTATAGAGCTCTCTGACCGTTTATCTGCACGCAAAAATGAAGGTCCAAAATTGAAGAGAAGCCTCAGTGCTAATGGCTCATCTGATGAAAAATCACGTCTGAGCATACCTATGAAAGGGCGCGTACAGTTGGTACTGTCTCGTTCTTTTGCTCTT
The DNA here is from genome assembly GCF_022965805.1 of Primulina eburnea. Taxonomy (NCBI): domain Eukaryota; kingdom Viridiplantae; phylum Streptophyta; class Magnoliopsida; order Lamiales; family Gesneriaceae; genus Primulina; species Primulina eburnea. The sequence continues at coordinate 35,882,891 of NC_133110.1, forward strand.
CACACCCTGAAATTAAAATGGTTTTTTTGGTGCACAACATAAGTGAACCTTCTGGACAGTGGACACATAAAGAACGCTTCACATGAAGCTTCATCACTTAAGTTCGATTAATATAATGTTGTTTAAAATAGGGAACGAGATTTTGTCTAAATCTTGAACAAGAAGAGAACTTCCATTTAATTATTTTCCCTATGCAATCTCCTTGTGCTAAATGGGGAGTATATAATGTAGAATGCATGAAATAAACTGGAGACTGATGGAGATAGTGGCTACATGGCAATTTTAATAATATTTCTTTCGAGGAGAGGAAATTTATCATCATTAAGAATTTGTCCTGCCAACATGATTTTGATGTGGCCCTTAACATAAACAGATATTTCATGCCCACCAACCTATTTTACGACTGCAAAACTACTCGTGAGCTGTAATTACCATGCCTTTCAGCTACGATAACTGGATTTCTTGTGCAGGTCCTAAGCAATCCAGAAAGAACGCCAATACATACATTCTTTTGTAACTACGATCTGAGTGACATGCCAGCTGGCACGAAGGTTCGTGTATCTAATTGTTTCTGGAATCACTCCAAATATAGCTGCCTTAATCACAACAATTGCAGGTATATACTATGATGAGCGTACATGGCATATTCATTCTGGAATGGTGTCTTGAACTCTGCTGCAGCTTGTCATTTTCTGATTACGCTTTGATTATCATCTTATCTTTAGTCCAATTCTCAGAATACAAAATATTAGTTTAATTTTCTGGTCGTAGCTTTTGTAGTTTTCTTGCTTAATAGCTGGCAGCTAAATATACTCGGTTCATAGTCTAGTCAAAATATGTTTCCCACATGTACTTCGTTCAATTGAAAATCAAAATCTCACCGTGATCATCCATTTCATTTAATAGACATTCCTACGTCAAAAGGCCACTGTAGGTGTGGATCGAAGCGGAGATCATCAAGACTCCAGCGCAAAGAATGATGGTCCACTCCCCTCAAATCCAAAATCAGGTATTTCTTTTGACAAGTAGGACCGTGTTTGCTGCTACACATGGGTCTGGTTGTACATAACAAAATCAGATAGTAACATTGTAGCCCGTCAAAGATTAATACGAGAATGCAGGTTCTGGTGTTCTGCGGTACGCACTACATTTGCGTTTCATAAGCCCCCACCGAAAGAAGTGCTTGAAAAGAGGTCAGAAATGCAGAGCCGGTCCATCTTCTTTTCCTGTAAGCAGATGCTTGGACACCGAAGTGGAACGCCGTTTCTACTTGTATAATGATATGAGAGTGGTGTTCCCTCAGCGGCACTCAGATTCAGACGAGGGCAAGGTATTTGTATTAGTACTCGATTGCTGCATATAATTCTTATCATAGACATATATTTTTGTAAATTCTCAGGATATTAAACATATTTAAGATGGCTTGATATGATTGGATTATTTTTTGATTGCTGCTGCATCCGATTAATTCTTGCTTCTTGCTCGATTATCATTTTATTAAACGCATTGGTTTGACGATCCAGTTGCAGGTCGAGTATGATTGTCCCTCGAATCCGAAGTATTTCGATATAAGTACATGATGATCTTGGCCTGAGAACTCAGTTCATATGTACATAAAGGCATGTAAATTTTTTTTCCCTTGAAACTAACAGGTGCTAAAAAACACACCATTTCCCTGTAAATTCTTGTCAAAGATGCTGCTTGTCATATGTTCATTTAACTGAACTAGCATGATGTACGTGCGTTGCACATAATATCAATTAATTTTTTTTTTCGAAATCGTACTATCTTTTAAAATAAAATTTAAATTCTTTACTTTCAATTCTTTGTTAAAAAACCCATAAAATATGTTAATTATTCTACTATTGCACATATAGTTATAAATTTTTCATATATCTTTTTGTGATACTATAATTTATTACTTAATTAGAAATTGCACTAAAAATATAATTACGAAATTACAATAAAATCATTGGAAAAAAATGTAGAGAGAGAATTAAAAGGATAAAACATTTAAATGCAGTATAAAGATGAGTTTCGATAAAATTAATATAGGAGTTACATTTTATTATTGAAGTGTTTATAGAAGATTAATTTTGTTATTGCACAAGAAAACAATGTCCTTTATCCACCCTTTTATTTATAGGTACCTTTTTATTTATAGGTATATAGATTAATAAGAAAGAACGATTATTAAGAAAAATAAGGAAAGAATGTATTTTGGCTTCCAAGTGAAATTGATAAATTCCAAGTATACTTGGGGAAAATTCGAACCCAAATTGGACATAAATTTCTGTTCACACACACAGAGAGACATATATATATATATATATATATATATATATATATATATATATATATATACATTTATTATTTTTATTCTTATTAAAAATAACTATAAGTAATTTTTTTCTTTAATCAATTATATAAAAATAAAAAGTATTCTAAGTCATCAAACCACTAATTCTTCTACGTTAGAAATTCATATTCCTACAACATTTCGGTTAAATTTTGCAAAAATAAAGATTAAAATTTATTGTTAATTATAATTATTTTCTCGGTTATCTTTATTGAAATCCCACAGGATTTTGAGCACAGCACGAATATTATGACGGCCAAATTCCAAAGACAAGGAAAAGATGCAAAATGAGACGTGTTCCGTCAATTTCTATACCCTTTTTCATAAAGAAGTTCGGAATAATGCCAGAAATTTGATTTTCGTTGACATTTATTTTCAAGTGTCCTTTTTCGTGTCGTTACACATATGAACATAAAGTTTGTCTTTTGTGAGACGATCTCACGAAAATAGACGTGAGATTCATCAATCCGATCAATAATTAAAGTGAAAAGTAACAAATAATATTTTTTTATTAATTGATTGAGTTGGAGATATGCCTGATAAAAATGACTCGTGATACCGTTTCACTGGAGTTTATGTGCGTAGTTTAATAGCTCGTGGAATTGGACCGATGATATTGGTCAAATTTTTATTTTATTCATTTAGTTTAGATTAGATAGCACACGTTTTTAGTCAAACGGGTATTCTAACTTATCTTTTGGAAATATTTACGTTGAATCTATAAATTTCTTCATAATATGCTTATCAAGCTAGAAAAGGAAATTTGAATATATTCCTCTTTAGATTTGTCAATACATCATGCATGCATGGTAGAAGGAATGTCAAAATGGCATAATTGGCTCCGATGGGTCAATTTTCAAATCGAATATCAATGGGTTTACAAATTTTAACAATTTCATTTCTTGATCATTATTCATAGTTTTAACTTCTTTTTTTTTTTTTTGGAAAGTAACTATTCACATTCACATGTTTACTATATATAAGTTAAATGATGTTTATACTACTATATGATTTAATCAGTATAAATACATTGGGAGTGAGTCTCATGTGAAACCGTCTCACTGATCTTAATCTGTGAGACGGGTCAACCCTACTCATATTCACAATAAAAAGTAATACTCTTAGCATAAAAAATAATATTTTTTCTTGGATGACCTAAATAAGAGACCCGTCTCACAAATACGACCCGTGAGACCGTCTCACACAAGTTTTTGTCATTTACTGGACATCTCCACGAGATGTTACATGGTCATCAAAGTCGATGTCGACTGGTATGGTGGTTTTGGTCCCTCACACTAGAGGACCTAATTCCCTTTAAAAAAGAGGATGAAGATCACACAAAAATTCTCAAAGATATGGAAGTGCCCCTTCGAAATGCCAAGATATATATATTATCTTATAAATCTTGTTAAATTCCCTCTATATAAAGCTTGCATTTGCAACAACATTTCCCATCATTGAGTCGCAAAATGTAGTAAGGAACCATGTATGTATATAGGAAGAGAGGTCTTGTATGAAGATCAAGAGCCAGTTTGGTAGCCAAGGATGACTTGCCTAATGCCTTCAAGAGATTAGGAAATTTTCAACCAAATCGAAACTCGTTGGCTCTGAGTATAAAGTCGATTGAGCTTCGTCCCTAGGCGGCTTCTAGGCGTCATCCGTTGGCTATCCAGACGGGTTCTTGTTCATCATGCATGACCATCTCTTCTATCGACCATGTTCTGGGAGCAGCAATCAACCGAAGTATACAGTGGCAAGGAATATTTTTTTACTCATTTACTTGAAAAGTTGAAATCCAATAGCCTAAAAAATGTCAATGCTCAAACTTGTAAAAAGAATCTAACTAAATTGTATTTCTAACTTGAACGAACCAAAACAGTCGCTAATGTTTCAAATTTGAATCCAATAAAATTGCTCTAAAAATTTTGATTTCAGTTCTTAACGAAATTTTTAGTCTGATATGTCTTCAGAAAATGCTGACTGAATCCCGTTCAAAAGAAGCCTCGTGATCAAGAATCCTGCAAAAGAAATTCAAGAAAACTATGTACAGAACTTCTGGATGTAGCGGTAGATCTTCCAGCGGGATCCAACTGCTGAAACTCCCATATCCTGGAGGTCTTCAAGAGTCAAAAACTGTAAAACCTCGTCATCGACGTCGTGAAACTCGAACAAGGGCGCATACTTGCCCAATCCCTTTCGATCCAACCATACCCTCAGACGATCCATACTGGTCTCGTCATCGTTTTCTTCCTTCATCGTCCCCGTGTCCAGCTCCGGGTCACTGAAGTCCCGACTCTTCCTCGGCTGAGTCCAGCGTTGCTCATTTCGATCATGATGATCGCTGGAGTTGTCAAAGCCGTTGTTGTTTTCAGGCAAAGGATACAAGCTAGAAGGATCTTGATTTTCGGGTCCTGAGTCCCCATTGATCGCCTCACCAATTCCAAATCTTCCATATTCTTCTCCTTCTCCTTCTCCTTCTCCTTCTTCTTGATCTTCTTCTTCTTCTTCTTCTTCATGATCTACCTGTGCTTCGGTTTCTTGATCACCATCATATTCTTTATACTCATCCGAAAGCCGGTCACCGAAACGCAAAGGATCAACTAGCGGCTGATGCAGATGCCGCTGCAACATTTTCCGAAAGCGTAATGATCTGCACGGGAACACGACATTCACCGGAAACCTTGTCGGGCGTCTCTCGCCTCTAGTTCGCGCCATTCTTGAGTTTCGTCTTCTTTATCATGCATTTACACAGAGAAAACGAAAGAGGCGCTAAATAATATATAAAATATATTTGAAGCTCATTCGGGCCCCGAGATCAGCCCAAATGAAGGATTATGGGCTATCTTATGTGGGCCATCCGGATATCTCTCGTTGGGCTTCTATTTGGTTTTATTTTGGGAGAAAAAATTGTAAAATTATTTATTTTATTTTAAATTTTTTGTAAAATAAAAAGAATTTCGTAGAGACGTCCCTTGCTTGTGGGGACAAAAGTCACTCGAATCAATTTTATGAATTATTTCAGTATTTCAAAGTTTTTTTTATTGGGTCGATGACTTATAGTCACCTAACATCAAAATCATAAGTTTAAGATAATATTTCGAACTCGAGACTCAATTATAACAAAAATAATTCTCCATCTCAATTTTTTTTTATTACTTTAATCAATTTGAAAACGATTAATTTCAAATAAATTAGGATTTTCTTTACAAATAAATAAATAAAATTGTCAAATAGCTTAGGCCTACCAAATTAAATGTGAAGGGTCAAATATTTTGGCGTGACTAAAGATTTCACCATCGCTGATATGTCGTTTGGTTAGAAGCAAACATTACTTGTTGATTACACGCATAACTCCTAATTTGTCTTTTATTATATTTATTTTATTTTGTATCTCCAAAATTAACTATATAATATGTGCCATGGAATTATCATTATTTTATATTGTAATAATTGAAATTTTAGTCATTTATATTATCAAATTTTGGATCCAGTTTGATGTCTTCGTTTTTTTGTTGTTGCCATTGTTCTGACGGACGCTAATGTGAATAGATCTAGCCTTGGCATGACGTCGATATATGTAATACCACACCAATAGTTACACAAGAAAGAAAAACTAAGTTGTCAAAAAATTGAAAGATACATAACTAAAATTAAAAGTTGATAATATAGATTATCAAAATCGTAAATATACAAATATGTACATTCCAAATTACCATTTATTATTATAATTTCTTAAAATTTCTCTAAACATAATTTAACACAATAATACAATATAGCATATTTAATTTTCAAATTTCAAAATAACACCATAATATTTAAAAAATTAGATATCACAACACATGCTAAAACTATATTAAACATACGACTTCAAAATGTAAAAATTCACTTTTTCAAAAACTATAACTTCACGCACCTAACTTACTGTATATCGAAATCGAAGTCACGTTTTAAACATGAATATATATATATATATATATATATATATATATTTGGTACGGTAGGGTAACGATACACAATTTTTCGGTAAAATAATGATATAAAATTTGAAAATTTCGGTACAGTTACCGAAAAAATGTATAAATTTTTAAAATATATAATATTTAAAAAAATAAATTTATAAAATTTTAAAAATGTAAAGTTTTTCGGTATAAAACGGTATATACCGATACTGTACTGAAATCTCGAAATACTATATAATTTTGATATAATCGATATGCTAACGGTTTACCGAATCATTGAGAAGTATCTGTCATTGGAATTACCTTAAAACCAATTTTCGTAGGAATGATAAAAACGACATAATTAATATTTTCAAGCTTGAAACACGAGCATATATGCCGCGTGTTTGCATTTGTCGACTTCTTGAATTACTCGTATAAATTTGCATGATAAAAGACAAATCAACGAGTTTAATAATATATTTTCTGAAATTCACTTGATTTTTTTTAACTAAAAAAAGTTTACTTATGTCCTTTTGTATGGAAAAAAAATAATTTGGTGAAATTGTCTCCCGTGTTAATTCTATGACACGAATTTTTTATCTGACTATCTCATAAAAATATTAGTTTTTATATCAAAAATATTATTTTTTATCATATAATTCATCGATCTACTTTTGTATTCAATGATCTCTCCATCTTTCAAAAATTCTATGTTGTAAAAAAAAAAATGTGGCCTATATTTTTCCGATAATATTTTAGCTATGTTCGGTTTTATTTTGATAGTTCTAGAAAAACATTTTGAAAAAATGAAAGGTATATATACAACTTTAATTTTATTATATGGGATAAAATTATATTTTGTGTGTATATATAATGCAAAATTGATTATACTATTATTAATTTTTTTTTTTCTGAACTATTTATACTCTTTAAAATCTTTAAATTAGCGATTATATTTTTAGGACATGATCAATGTCCAGCTAGCATTATGCAAATTATTACCTATGAATCTTGTGCATTTTGTACTGTAAGTTGATAGCTGTTATTTTATATCTATTTAATTTTTAATCACAAATTCTATATGAAGTAATCCATATTATATATTAAATTTAAAATTTACTATTTTATTAATTAACTTTGGTACGACATTGATTTTTTTTATATATAATTTCCAACAATCTAACAATATATACCATATTTTTTGTTCTATTTTATTTTTCCCGATCATTTCAATTTCAAAAATTAACAATTTTTTTTAAAAAAAATCATTTTATTATCTAATTCCTCTATATAACATATGCATTGTGCGAGCCACGATCCGTTAGTTCTTAAAATTTATAAACCTTGTTTTTCAAAATATTTAAGAAATTCTTTTTTGATAAGACTTTTCAGTTTTACCAAAAATTATAACTGATAATGACGGTACAAGTCAAAATTTTTAAACAATTCAAATAACGTGTTTCAATTGCTCGACATGATATAAACAATTATTACACCATTGCTAACTAAAATGTTGCAAAACCAAAGTCAAAAAAATCCAGTCTGCGCATGAATTTGTACAAATTCATGCGCACAACCGCCATCAATTACGGTTCTAAAACATAATTGAAAAGCATGTTCTGTAATTTATTATCGGAATAATTTAGACGAATATAATTTGTATCTTAAATAAATTATTATAAAATATTTATAATTGAGATTTTGAAGCATGGTTTATTTGGATTTTGAAATTCATAATGATATTATTTTAATTATAGTCGTTGTATCTTGAAAAATCATTATTTATTTTTAAAAAGAAAAATAAAATTGAATAGAAAAATTATCTATTTTTTATAATCGAACTATAAAAAACTTAATTGAAATGAAATACCGGGGGTCCCTTTATCTATATGTAAATTGAAATATATATTGATGATCTAAATATAACATTTGATCACGTCATAGATATACTATACGTATATGATAGTAAATCTTTTCGAACGAACTCGGGAGCTGATTTACGGTTTTATTTCATCCTACCCATGTGGACATTGCCTCTATGATAGGATGGATGACCAAGATTTGTCTATACATATATAGGACCCACTTTTTTTTTTGAAATTATATGTATGACAAGATCTTATCCATTGAAATGAAGTGAAGGTAGTGCCCACATAGGTAAGATCTCATCTACCCTGATTTACTATCCATAGCTGCGGCATGCGAGGTGTGACATTTCTTGCCTTTTGTCATGGACTAGAAGGCCCAGTTTGGTAAGTGTGATTAAGTTTGGATTGTTAGATAATCTTATGTTTGGTTCCATTTATAAATTTGAGATTGAGTAATTGTAGGACAATTTCTACTGTTTACCTGGGAAAATGTATCCATGCTTTCAGGGTGGATTAGTTTTATCCGAGTGGACTGAAAAAAGAAATGACCATAATAGCCCTTACCGTGAATAAAAAAATTGCAAGTGGGTGAGTCTATTTCTTCTAAAGAAAATCGCTTAGCGACGGTTTGTAAAAATCCATCGCAAATAGCAACGATTGTTTTATAAACCGTCGCTAAATGTCAAAAAAGATCGGCGACGGTTTCTCAAAACAAGATCGACGACGGTTTCTCAAGATCGGCGACGGTTTCATGCACTAATAAACCGTCGCTAAATGTCAAATTAGCGACGGTTTCACAAGATCGGCGACGGTTTCTCAAAAACCGCCGCTATTAGCGACGGGTTTCCAGAAGCCGTCGCTAATTTTCCGGCAGGAAGGAGACCGTTTCCGACCGGCCGCCTGCCGCCGCCGCCACTATCGCCGTCGCGAAGGAGAAGGGCAATTTCGTCTCTTCATCAAAAAATTCAAAATTATCCTACACTTAAAAATCGTACCAAACTTAATATTATTTTACACCATATATTACAATCCTACAACAATCATTTTCTTTATCATTTACGTACTAATCATTAGTTTATCTTATCCTTCCAACCAAACGTAGCCGAAATGTATCTAAATTAATTGTCGACACATTGATTCAACATTATGAGTGACAAGACCAATCAAATGTAGTGTCCTAACTTCGCACAAGATAGAAAAAAATTGTCCATTTAAATACTTAGATTTTGACACACACATCAAATGAGAAAGTATATGATATGTTGGATGGAGTTCATGATAAAATAAAGAGCGACCTTTGTTCGTGATTGTTCGTGTTAGGAGAGCGATCAAAATACGACGTTGGACTGCAGAACAATCGGAATACATTTATTTTACATTTAATTTCCTCGTTGTTATTATAATCCACGGATTTCTGCCATATAAGCGGCCAATTGTAATCTATAAGTTGATCCAATCATTAAGAGAAGATACTTGTAAAAAGAAGATATTTTCTTTTTTTAAAAAAAATTAAAATTGGAAACAGTCAATTATCTATAATATATAATAGTACACTAACACACGCGTTGCTTTCTTATACAATATTTTTTATAATTCATTTGATTTATATTTAAATGAAGATCAAAATGTAATTATAAAAAATAATAGGGACTACATTGCTCCTCTATAATATATACCAGTACACCGATGTGCGCGCATGCTTGCTTGTATAATATTTTTATATAATATTTTTATAATTTATTTAGTTTATATTTAAATGAGGATCGAAATGCAATCATAAAAATAATGGAGACTACATTGTCATTTTGATATATGAATTTAAAAAATAAATAGAAAAAAGAAAGAAAAATTTTAGGAAATAAAGACTATATCCACTGAGGTACAGTGACTTGCTTTAAAATTTTAGTTATTTATTAATACTAGTAAAATATGCACACGCGTTACATGTATTATTATTATTTTAAATTTGATCAAATAACACTAAACAATTAACACAAATTATTTTCAGTGTACAAGAAATATTCAATTTAAAAAGAAAGTTTTGTTTAGATTTTTTTAATGTAAAATTTGGAGTCACTTGAGGATATTTTTAGTAAGATAAGAAGTAGGGGTGTTCAAACTTTGGATAAACCGAAAAAACCAAACATTGAATCGAACCGAAAACCGAATTGTATAATTCGGATATAAATTAAATGTTTAAATCGAAATTTATTTAGTTCGATTTCGGATTATATATGTGAAAACCAAAACGATTGAAAAAGCCTAAATTTATTAAATTAATAATTTTATTTTTATTATTTATTTTTTGAGATGATATTAGTGAATGATGATTATTTTAAATAATATTTAGTTAATTGTTATTTATGTAATTCATTTAGACTTTATATTTAAATATTTTACTAACAAATCATATAAAAAGATAATATATTATATTTACAATATATTTATTTTATTAATTTAAATAATGGTATCAAGAGTGAGTCTCATGTGAGACCGTCTCACGGATCATAATCTGTGAGACGGGTCAACCCTACTCATATTCACAATAAAAAGTAATACTTTTAGCATAAAAAATAATACTTTTTCATGGGTGACCCAAATAAGAGATCCGTCTCACAAATACGACCCGTGAGACCGTCTCACACAAGTTTTTGCCTGGTATCAAAACTTAAATAATCGACTGAAATAACTGATCCATTTTGGTAGAAAATCAAACCAAAAAAAATAGTTTGGATATTGAATTATATATTTGTAAAATCGAAAATAAAATCGAAAACCGAACCGAACAATATATTTGTAAAACCGAAAACAAAATCGAAAACCGAATCGAACCGACCGATGAACACCCTAATGAGAAGGGTAATATATATCTCTCCTAATGCTTATATCAAGGGAGTCACGACCTCTTTATTATTATTTATTGCTTACGAAAACCTACAATTCCTTTTACTCGGATAATATGAAGTAAACATTCGGGATTAAGGCATTTGTATCTGTTAGGACCAATGGAATCCGGATATCTCCACACAGGTATGATATTGTCCACTTTGGGTTTTAACCCTCATGGTTTTGCTTTTGGAACCACCCAAAAGGCCTCATACCAATGGAGATATCATTTCATCTTATAAACCCATGATCTTTCTCTAGATCTTCCAATGTGGGACTTTGGTTGCATCCCAACAATCCTCCCCTCAAACAAAGTTCCACCGTTATTCTCACAGTCCGAGCCTGCCCTCAAGCCTTATTCGCCCTCCAATCGAGGTTACTCCACTTCACTGCATTGTAGCGCACGCCTTACATGAATACCGGGAACATCAACCACCTCGAGAGTTTAATCAAGGATTTTTACCGGGAGCCCTCATCTCCTTCGTTTAGGTATCGAGGATTCCACCCACACGGCTCGATCTAGACCATTGCTCTGATACCACTTGTTAGGACCAATGGAATCCGGATATCTTCGAGGTTACTCCACTTCACTGCGTTGTAGCGCACGCCTTACATGAATACCGGGAACATCAACCACCTCGAGAGTTTAATCAAGGATTTTTACCGGGAGCCCTCATCTCCTTCGTTTAGGTATCGAGGATTCCACCCACACGGCTCGATCTAGACCATTGCTCTGATACCACTTGTTAGGACCAATGGAATCCGGATATCTCCACACAGGTATGATATTGTCCACTTTGGGTTTTAACCCTCATGGTTTTGCTTTTGGAACCACCCAAAAGACCTCATACCAATGGAGATATCATTTCATCTTATAAACCCATGATCTTTCTCTAGATCTTCCAATGTGGGACTTTGGTTGCATCCCAACAGTATCTCTCTCCTTGTGCTTATATAAAGGTAGCCACGACCTCTCCCCTTCAAATTTCTGATACAGAAACTGCATCAATCACACACCCAATCCCCTCTCCCATCGCTTTCTTGAATCCTCTCCAAAGCACCAAGAAAAAATGAAAATGGCAGCCTTTTCATCAAGCCAGCAGCACCCTTCTTTCCTCCTTGACTCGGACATTGATCCGCACAATGTCTTGTTTCCCCAGTTTTACGAGCCCCAAGCTTTTCAGAATCTTGACCACTGTACAAAAGTCGCTGCCATTAGCAATAATGAGGCTTCTGCTCTCAGTGTAACAAACAAGAATAGCATGGATTCTTCCTCCATAGTCACTGATCATTTTTACAATAAGCATGATCGTGATGATGATCATAATTATTACAGCAAGCATCTTTCTGTAAAGCCCATTAATCCCATTGGCAAGAAGAGGAAACGCCAGTCCTCTTCCTCAAATTCTGCTCAGTCCAAGGTTCACTACTCTTTTACCTTATATACATACATACATATACACACTAACACACATAAATATAAACACACACTAAAGTGTGATTTCGGATTCTTGATCCAACATCTTTCTGTGGTGTAGGATATGAGAGAAATGAAAGACAAGAAGGAGAAGAAAGTGAAAAACGGTGAAGCAAAGAAGAAAGACAAGAAAAATGAGAAGAAAGAAGCAGAAGAAGATCCAACAGGATACATTCATGTAAGGGCCAGAAGGGGTCAGGCAACAGATAGCCACAGTCTTGCAGAAAGGGTCTCATATTATTTATTATTCATTTTTTAGATATATAAAAAAAATCCCATATTCCAAATTCGATTTTGAATATTAATCCTTATTCAAAACAGGTGAGGAGGGAGAAAATCAGTGAAAGAATGAAACTGCTCCAAACTCTTGTTCCTGGTTGTGAAAAGGTGACAAAACTTTTCAAATATTTTTTTGTCATAACGTAAATGTCTGTTTCATTTAAATTAATGTCACATTTTGTCTGTGCTTTTTTTATTTGTGTTTATTTTTTGGTGTCATATTCATGTAATCTGATTGGTGAACAGGTGACCGGAAAGGCTCTCATGTTGGATGAGATAATCAATTATGTTCAATCCCTCCAAAATCAAGTCGAGGTGATTTTTTTTTACGATAATTAAAGTTAAAAAATAGTTATATTATCCTTCTCATCAATCCATCAGTGTGAAAGATGGATTTCACGTCCTTGTTTCATCCAACGTTTCTTTAGTATTCCTCATATTTATTGTTTAAATATCCATTAATTTTACAATTTGCAGTTTCTCTCGATGAAGCTTGCTTCTTTGAATCCCATGTTCTATGATTTTGGGATGGACTTGGAATCATTCATGATTAGACCTGATCAGGTTACACAATCTTTCAACAAATTATTATCATCATATCACTTTAATTTCGTCATATATAATATTCTTTAATTATTATTTAATTTCCATCAAATCTCATTTATTTATTCTGCTGTCTTACAAATTTGCATGCAGAATTTAAGTAGCTTGCCATCTCCATTACCAAATGTGCAGCAATGCAACCCCACAACTCTACATAATCATCCTATCCTCGATAATTCCGTCTACTCTCTTGTGTTTCAACAACATCAAATTCAGAACCAGCTTCCTCACGAGGTACTTATTTTACTAATTTGTGAAAATAACGATGGATACGAAGTAGTTGCTAAATTTGATTATTTATGTTTCTTCGTCTTTTCTTCTTATATTATATTACTAGGAATTCGAGTGGATGGAGGAAAAAGGAGCAAGAAAAGATACTAAAGATCATTATTCCAAGAAGAAGGGCATCGATTCTTTTTTCTTGCCGATATGGCCGATGAACATGATGAATAACTAAAGGGCTGCAAATTCAAGAATCAGTGCGAAGCAAAAGGAATGATAATATTTAATCTCCTTTTCAAGATCTTTTAATCTGTTCCTCCCCACCAATATTGCAGCACAAATTCCAAACTTGGCTATATGTTAAAAGTTATCTAGGTCTCCTAGCTAGCTATCTTGTCAAAATATGTATGAATATTAATGTATGTTCTTTTCTTGTTACATTTTGGAATTCTGTTATTACAGTCAGGTTTTCACTTTGTAATAATGATTTTCGAAATGATGTGTCGATAACTTTTGAAAGGGAAAACTATATTCTTGTAATCGCGTGTATTTTTGGTCACCACGTCGCTCAATTTACCAGTCTCATTCAATTAATTTGTATTTTATTTCATTTTTATTACCTTTTCATCATAGTACTGACGACGACGACGTCGGAAAATAATGACGTAACATCAAAAATTATTAACGACAGTGAGATGTTGATATGTCTTCGGTGAGAATGATAAATTTTTTAAGAATGTATATATAAATAATGAGACAAAATTAATTAATTAAATGAATAGTTATAATTGGAACCTGGTTTTTGTGTGGGGCTTGCGTGTTATGAATGGGGGAATCTTGATTTATTGTGAATTGATTATGCTTGTTCCATATTCACCTAGCTAGGTTTATAGAAGAGAAACGAGGCAAAATTAATTAAATAGGGGGAAATTATGTAGGCATGTCGGTTGTCGATGGAGAAAGGTCCATAATTTCTTTTATTTAAATTACTATATATATATATATATTTAAAAAGTTGATGTGATAAATGATTATAACACATCGTGACAAAATAATAACTTTATAGATTAATCATGTCAGATTCTTTTAAAATTAATATCTCATAAACTCTTTTAAAGAGCTTACGAATTCAGTCAAAAAAGGTCAGCCAAACATCGATGTTGTATACAAACTTCACCGATGGTCTTGAATTTAGTAATTAAATTAAAGCTTGATTTATTGCCAAAATTATCATTTCAATTAAAATGGTAAAAATCCCATTATGTGATCCATGTGAATAGGGTGAGCTGAGTCGAGTTATCCACCGAATCTGATGAAAGGGAAAACGAGCAGGGAAATTCCTTCCAAAGTAGGCAAGGTATCGTGAAATCAAGAAGAGAAACACGTTAATGGGCGTCGGAGGAGTGTCAAACGTGGCCACTCCGATGCTTAAGTCAGCATGTGAAGATGATGAAGATAATCAGTGTAGCTTGGGAGAGAAATAAATGCTACTGATGTCAATATATGTGTGAATATATGTGGTTGAATGTGTTTAATGCAAACAAACATGCTATTTATAGGAAGGAAGGTAATTAGTTCATTGTTTTCAGTGCTCACTTACCACCAATAGCATTTGATGTTGACTTCCTGTTACGTCGCCCTACTTTCCACTGTGTCAAATCAATATGATTCTGTTAGGCACACTTACTGAGGTAAGATATTACATACTCTCGCACTCGAGAGCGGTACTATTATCGACGTAGCCCAAGTAGAATGCCTCCCGATGGCTTGTATGAAAGCCCGGGATTTTGATAACCCGGGGAGAAAATGTCTTGGGCATTCACCTGTCCGATTTCTGAATAACTCTTTCTGCAAAATTACCATGATTTTGGGTATCCATAGGATATCTTGGATCATCCATGACTTGGACTCTTACAAGGTATCATCTCATAAAACTAATCTTTGAATGATGTTTTTAGCAAGATCATCTTAAAAATTAACTCTTGACCCCATGTTTGGCTTATTAGCATCTCATAAAACTAATCTTTGAATGATGTTTTTAGCAAGATCATCTTAAAAATTAACTCTTGACCCCATGTTTGGCTTATTAGGGTACAAGAATTCAATTGGATATCCATAGAGGAAGAAATAGAGAGGAGCAATATTGAATTATAACCACATATATATTATTACATTTCACGTTTGGGACAAACAAACATACATATAAATTAATATGTGTGTGCCCGTTTGGTCGAAAAATATGTTTAGCAACAGCAAACATTTTAAAATTAAAAGGAACATTATTCAATACTCGCTTCTATTATATATTATATTTCCACACTAGCATATGTCTAATAAGTAGCATATTTAAATTTATATAATATAAATTTATGGAAGACATTTTATTTTTTTCTTTTGAGTAAGATTATTATTATGATGGGACATGTCACATTACAATGTAAATAGTATATCCATGTATGGTTGTCATCAGCCACTTTATTACATTCACTAGTCAACGTTGATACGTCAATCTTGGCCATGCCAAGTTCTTTTCCTAAATTTAATGTGTCCACAATTTCTACGAGATGAACATGGATACTTTTTTGTTTAATTTAGAAAAGTTATATTCTTACTATGGTAGTTTGCATATTTTGAATTTTTTTCATGTTAATTATCAGTCAATTTATAATATTATATCAGCAATTTTTATTTTTAATTTCTATTTTAGCCTTTTCTCCAACTGATTGATGATGTGATGCCAAAAAATGATGATAGCGCCACCGAAATTTGATGGCGTATTTTGATGTCACGTCAGCGCTCCAATGAAAATGAATAAAATAGAAAAAATACAAGTTATTAGACAAATATCATAAATTGACAGATAACATGACAAAATAAAAAATATACAAATTATATGACAAATATAATTTTCCCGATCATATAATTCCCAATTCCCAGGACTTCATGATTCTACCTCATATGGATCATGTGCCATTGTTTCTTTTATTTGTCCTTTTTCTTTTCTTTTTCTCTTGGAAGAACACCACGGAATGTTACATGTCGAATTCTATCGATTTATCAAAATATACGTCACATATAACTCTAACGAACTTGAAAAATTATTTGTCGATAAGCTCGTGTTGATTATTCATATGTAATTTCCTCATGTATTCGAAAATTCCCGAAAGTTAGTCGCCTTGATCTCAAATATATTAAATCATATCCTCGCGCGCTACTCGGACTACACTGTAGTGACCCGTTCCAGAATCACCTACTAATCAAAAACTAAGCATGCAATTAACCTAATTAACAATAATCAGAGATAACAGCGGAAATAGTCAACAAAAATAGTTATACAACCATATCGAATCAAAACAATACCGATAAACCAACCAGCTACTCAACGTCCTCCTCCTGCTCCTCCTGAGCTGTCCAACCTGAGGCCTGCCCCGTGGGAATGGGGTGTCCAAGAATAAACAAAACCGAGGACGTGAGCGATAAGAACGCCCAGTACAAAAGTATGAGTATACAGACCTATATGAAATGCACATGCTATGATCATGATACCGGGGTAGTCAAGAAACAGGAGTCACAAAAGGATCTCAACAATGCTCAGTCTAGAGGCGCCAAGTGGATAGTGCCGCGCGGTACACCTCTGGGTCACTGCATCCACTACAAGACAGACGTGGACCTAAAATGTCCCGGACCACCGAAGCCCTCCCGACCCGTCGGCCACTGTGTACTCTCGGTGTCCATGCGTCCACAAGACAGGGCTGAGCGGCCCCAAGATATAGCTTATCTCGAAAGAGATACAGCTCAACAGTAAAGGCTATCTCAAAGGAGAATACGGCTCAACATGAAATGCAACGTGCAGTAATAAACGTGACATAATAGCATGCGTCATATGACATATAACAATGCAGCAAATAATCATGCAACACATATATGAATGTATACTCAACCAGGATATCTCGGATAGTACTTTCGTACCTCTATCACAGCAAGCCTAGCCTTACGCAACACCGCTAATCAGGTCTAGAACAAGCCTACGCATCAAAAGCATACTCAATCAATACTACCATGCTCGACTAGCAAAACCAGTACTCCCTAGTACTACCAAAGGTTTAGGGTTTACCTTCGTCCGTCGACAGCCCTTTGATGTCGATTGCCTCGTAACTCAGGCGCCGCTACGCTACTACTCCTGGCAGCTCTTGGCTATCGCTCGACCAACAACTAACCCTAGAAACCTTCCAAACTCTCCAAAATGAGAGAAAACTCAAGAAATTGGCAAGTCAAAAATGAGAAATCCGAGCACTATTTATAGGCCATGTTCGGATCCTCCGAACAACACTTCGGAACGTCCGAACGCTACGTGTCCATTGGCTCTTGACAGCTCATGATCGGATCCTCCGATCATACACTTCGGACCGTCCGAACATGCACGTGTCCAGCTGCTCTTGACACCTCATGATCGGATCCATCGAACCCACTTCGGACCTTCCGAACTCTTCGGTGCTTCCGAACCATCTTCGGTCCGTCCGATCATGACTCGGTCAAAATTACACATTAAACCTTCTTAATCACCATTAATCCGTTAATTACCCAATTTGGAATTCGGGCTACTACATTCTCCCCCCCTTAAAAACGATTTCGTCCTCGAAATCAAGTTTAGAGGATGAACAAAACGAAAATAACAACATCGTTACCCTCAAAATCTAAGGGACAACCCATCACTAGACGCTTGGCTAAAACCGAATGATCCATCGGAGTAGAAATGGAAAGAATGACATCTAGAGAAACATGCGGTAACTTATGACGCTTAACAAATCGTCCTGGTCACCCCAACGACCTACACTTCCCTGACTACTCTCATCACCAAAGTGGTCAGCCATCGCTACAACATAGAATGGGGAAACTAGTAAATTGGTCAACGGAAATCCCAAAACAGAAATCTATATCCCAAAATCATACGCATGCTCTGATACCATAAATGTAGTGACCCGTTCCAGAATCACCTACTAATCAAAAACTAAGCATGCAATTAACCTAATTAACAATAATCAGAGATAACAGCGGAAATAGTCAACAAAAATAGTTATACAACCATATCGAATCAAAACAATACCGATAAACCAACCAGCTACTCAACGTCCTCCTCCTGCTCCTCCTGAGCTGTCCAACCTGAGGCCTGCCCCGTGGGAATGGGGTGTCCAAGAATAAACAAAACCGAGGACGTGAGCGATAAGAACGCCCAGTACAAAAGTATGAGTATACAGACCTATATGAAATGCACATGCTATGATCATGATACCGGGGTAGTCAAGAAACAGGAGTCACAAAAGGATCTCAACAATGCTCAGTCTAGAGGCGCCAAGTGGATAGTGCCGCTCGGTACACCTCTGGGTCACTGCATCCACTACAAGACAGACGTGGACCTAAAATGTCCCGGACCACCGAAGCCCTCCCGACCCGTCGGCCACTGTGTACTCTCGGTGTCCATGCGTCCACAAGACAGGGCTGAGCGGCCCCAAGATATAGCTTATCTCGAAAGAGATACAGCTCAACAGTAAAGGCTATCTCAAAGGAGAATACGGCTCAACATGAAATGCAACGTGCAGTAATAAACGTGACATAATAGCATGCGTCATATGACATATAACAATGCAGCAAATAATCATGCAACACATATATGAATGTATACTCAACCAGGATATCTCGGATAGTACTTTCGTACCTCTATCACAGCAAGCCTAGCCTTACGCAACACCGCTAATCAGGTCTAGAACAAGCCTACGCATCAAAAGCATACTCAATCAATACTACCATGCTCGACTAGCAAAACCAGTACTCCCTAGTACTACCAAAGGTTTAGGGTTTACCTTCGTCCGTCGACAGCCCTTTGATGTCGATTGCCTCGTAACTCAGGCGCCGCTACGCTACTACTCCTGGCAGCTCTTGGCTATCGCTCGACCAACAACTAACCCTAGAAACCTTCCAAACTCTCCAAAATGAGAGAAAACTCAAGAAATTGGCAAGTCAAAAATGAGAAATCCGAGCACTATTTATAGGCCATGTTCGGATCCTCCGAACAACACTTCGGAACGTCCGAACGCTACGTGTCCATTGGCTCTTGACAGCTCATGATCGGATCCTCCGATCATACACTTCGGACCGTCCGAACATGCACGTGTCCAGCTGCTCTTGACACCTCATGATCGGATCCATCGAACCCACTTCGGACCTTCCGAACTCTTCGGTGCTTCCGAACCATCTTCGGTCCGTCCGATCATGACTCGGTCAAAATTACACATTAAACCTTCTTAATCACCATTAATCCGTTAATTACCCAATTTGGAATTCGGGCTACTACAACACCGTCTCAATGTCCGTCGTGGATAGATGTGTGTATATTTTCGAAAAGGCGATAAGAATGTGAGAATATCAAATCAAATATCAAGCCATGCAAAGGTTGGTTCGGGTGTGTCCGGCCTAGATTAGCCCAAAGTTGAAAAGATGCAGCCTAGGTCGCAACCGATGGGGCCACAACGTCGTGGCCCCATCGGAGCTCTAATGTGATGCATGGAGGTGGAGTGGTGGTGATGGCTTTTGAGGTATTGAATAAGCTTGTCTCCTGAACTTGGGTCCAACATATGGGAGGGGAGGTAGAAGAATGTGACATACATTTATTATGGTGGTATCCTCCTGTGTTGCATCTATGGTATGGGTTGCCCTAATCTGGACTAGGGTTTTTATCCCACTTGATTTTTTTTTTTAAAAAAATTATTACTCTTTCACTTTATTTGGACAATGGTTCCTTGTTATGAAAAGTAAGTTTGAACATTCCATAAATAATGATTGAGTTGGTGCATATTTATTTATATCGTTTAAATTGTTGAGTTGGTTTGTGTGAGACGGTCTCACGAATCTTTATCTGTGAGACGGGTCAGCCCTACCGATATTCACAATAAAAAGTAATATTTTTTTATAGATAAATCAAATAAGAGATCTGTCTCACAAAATACGATCCATTTATTGATATAAATATTATGAAAATAAGAGCACTAGTATTGGTGTTCAAAACCATGTGTCTGAACATTGTGGATGTTAATCACTCATTCACTTGATCACATGAGCCTGGGCTGAGAATTTAATTGTATATTTTAAAACATTTGTATGGTTTGTGTCTCACGCACCATCAAAGGCATGAGGGAGCGACAACGTCCATGGCCCACCTCACATGTCCACTTTTTTTTTTTTTTTTTAATTTAGTTTTTCTATTTGTTTTAAATTAGTTCAAATGTTTAATATAATTTTTTATAATATAAAACAATTTTCATGGGAAAAAAAATTAACGGTTGAATTTTTTAAAAAAATTATAAAATTTGAACAGCTATTTAAAGGTTATTTTAATAAATAAAAATCAAATATTCATCACATTTAACAAATTATTTCAAACATCCAAACATATTATTTTATATCACAAATCACTCAAAAAATATTATCTATGATATTTTCATCATCTCAATTTTATTTTAATATTTGTTTCTAAAATCATATTTTGTTCCGAAATAGATAAAAATGACCCAGGTTTTTTAGAAATTTTGTGAATTATCCAAAAATATCGGAAAAAATGCTACTTCCCAAAATCAATTCACAAATTCCACCAAATTATTCAGATTTTTCATATTCACCAAGTTATCCAATTCCAAAATACGTGTGCATCACCAACTTCGTTTTGACTTAGTTGAACAATTGTGGTAACAATGCAACAACAATCATTGAATTAGTATTTTATAGCTTCTCTTTTACGTTTAATTTATATGTTGTTTTTTTGTTTTTTGTTTTAAAAATTTGACGCAAGTTTGATTTATTTTTATATGTTTTACTCCTTCATTCAAACTTATAATAAAATTTTTACTGAATATATTTTGGTTTTCCGAAGTATTTAAATAAAGATTTCGAAAAATAGGTTACATCATAAACTGTTTTTTTGACGTTTTACAATATCTTTTGCTAAATATGAAGATTTTAAAAAAACTCCTTGATTTGACTCTCACTCATCGTGGATGTTTGTGTAGATTAGCTTGAAATGCAAGGCTATGATTACTTGTAGTGTTTGATTAAATCAAATTCATCAAAAAAGAAATCCTACCACATATTTGTTCGAACCTCACTGCTACAAATTCCTCGAGGGCAGTAAATTGGTAAAAAAAAGTAGGCAACATAAAATATATGTATGGACCAGAAGAGGAGTTGATAAAATAATAGCTAGCTAGTTGACATTCTGTGGCACTATCAAGTGAGAAAACAACATATATATTCAATGTAATAAAATATTTCAGAACATGCCATGTTTATTTAAGTTGAGGCAGAGGCTCTTTTTGACAGAGACTTGAATTTTTGTGTTCCAGTCAAAATACTTCCACAATGATTTCTCTGTTGTTACATTTAAACTTTCTGTCTTCTTTGTGCAATTTGCACCACTTGTTGCCTTTACTCCATCCCATAACCTGTCTCTTGGAGTTTCAGGTAAACAGTGTGTTGTTTGGTTCTACATGCTCCCAAAAAATTTGAGTCAAGACCAACTGAACAGAAGAATATAATAGCCAGATTTAGTTAGTGCATATATACGAACTCGCATACGTAGGTATACATGTGTATATATATATATATGTGTGTGTGTGTGTGTGTGTGTGTGTGTGTGTGTGGTGCATGTATCCTGAAGAGGGTGGGGTAAGTACCATTAAAAGTGAAAGGTAACAAAGTGTGAATCCGAGGGCAAATATTATTCAAGAGAACGGATGGAAAGATAGCGAAGCTTGGAAATTAGAACAAGTCAGACAATCCGTTTAAGGTGAAGAATAACGAGACATTTGCTCTAATAATAATGTACAAACTGCAGTTCATGTCATCTTGAATTCCATGAAAATGACACATGGAATCTGTAAATGCATAACAAACATTCGCGATACCTTAGTTTGATTAAGATTAACGGTGAAGAAGACGCAAGGATGTGCATATGCTTCGCCTGCAAAACCCCCATGCCTCCGTCGTCGTCGGTATTCCAGTATGTACTGCAGTTACGAAGGGTACTAGATAAGAGACGGGGACCATCAAATATTTTGCCTTCACGAGGAACATGTATGCATGGTTTGTTAACCCGAAATGACTTGCATCTGTTTCCATTCCTTGGGAGTTTTCTGGCAAATTAATGAGGTGATGTGCAATTAATACATTTTTCGGTCCTAAATATAGGTAGTTATGATCATGTCTTGGTCCCATGAGATTACAAGCTGGTAGAATTTTCTCGAAAAAAGGCTACAAAAATGAATGAAGATGAGATCACTCGTAACCAGAAGTCTACCTATTTGAAACAGACTTTCTGTTTACTATTCAAAGAAACTGAAATAGAACATTGATGTGGTCTCTTAGAAAAGCAAATTTTAAGTTGAAATTAGCATCTTTACATAGGAAAAAGGAAAAACTGAGAGTAGTATGAAGTTATCGGGATATGCAGTTAAGGACAGACGCTGACCATATCTCAGAATGCTTTCACTAAAGGGACGAACCGCACAGAAGTCCATCCAAGAGCCAAAAACCAATGAGACAAATGAAGGCAAAACTGAATAGAACCGAATATTTAAAGGTATTAAGGATTGGTGCCTTCTTTGCTAATCTACGACTTATCAAATTGTCTAGATAATAACATCAATTGGTCCTGCCCACAACTGAAAATGGTTGAGAACCTTATGAAATTTTTAGTAACACGTCACTATTATAAGTATCATTCAATCTCTAGGCAGATTTTTTAATGACGAGATGGACACTTTATTCTAACCTTACTTGATTTTGCAGGTTCTTAAAATCAGTGAGTAGCAACTAAGAAATTGCTTTGAAATTTCAGGACGTGGTTATGCCTAGCTCCCTCAGTATGTCCGGCGACATCGTAAGGTAAGATTTTGTAAGAAGGTACACGAATCAAAGAGTGGAAACTCATCTCAGCTTTTCATGCAAATTTTCAACTTTAAGATAACAATTTGAATCATATAATTTATTCTGAAAACAGTTGTGGTGGTGTAGAAGACTCAATAATTGTCGAAGATGTTCAAAAAGAAGAAGTATTGTGGATGAACTTCATTGTATTGGCAATAATATTACCATAGCGGAACCATAAAAGCATTTTAAGCACAAGTGAAATCAAACAATCAAGTTACAACATCCAAACACAGTGGAATCTAATTTTTCAATTATGCATAATTTAGGAAAACATTTAGGTTCAAACCCATATTTAGGTCAGCACAAGCCAACCATGTCCACCTTGAGTAATATAATAAAACAGGAAGGTTTCGAAGACTTTAATGAAGTCGGCATTAGTGGAAGACAATACATGTTCCAATTTCTTCAGTTGAACTATCAGTAAAATAACGAATCCCAAATAAGCCTAAGAGGATGGCATTACATGCTCGAAAGAATAAAAGGTACCTGGCATAACTGGTGCAGCACCATTGCAACAGAGAGCTTCTTAATATTTCCCGATCTTGCATCAACTTTTCAAGCTCCTGCTTCCGACTCTTGTCTTATCGAATCATATTCAGAATCACGAATCTATATCAAACCATAACAGAAAAAAAAATATCTTTTGTTTCTTATAAAAAAGAAAAAGAAAAAAGTATCTAAAAACAATGCAGAAAGAAGAAGAGAATAAAATGAAACATGGTTATATTTATAACTCAGAAATTCCTTTTGCACTCAATAGTTCTAAAATTCTCAACATCATGAGAAAATTCACAGTATGCAAAATGTACCCATTGTCCTCGTGTCACTTCTTCGAGGGTCTAGGAACCTAGAGAAATTCATGAAGCAAACGGTAGATCTATCAGCTAGCTACAGCTTCACATTCAACTTAATGGAATACATAAGAAAATGAAATAAGTTCTATTAACTGTATATTAGATAATTAGTTGTCTTATTTACTTAGCTATTGACCAGATTATGTTAACTACAAGTGGTGTAGAGGTTGCACACAGCCTCATAAACCAAAATCACCACGCCTGACATAGGGGATCATTGCATCTCTTTCTATACTTCACAAGGTTTTTTTTTTGATAGGAAACGTATCTATACTTCAAAAGCTTAATTGGCTAGAAAACAATATGTGCTTTACAAGTTTGGAAGACAAGCTTATTTTATGCAATCATCACAGAAAATGTACTGAGGTTTCCTATGGGAAAATTTGAGTGATTACAGGACTACTTTAGGATTAGTACTAGGTACTTACAAGTGATGTTAATGTCTCATATCTTGATAACCAATCCTTTTGAGAATACTTTGGAACAATTGCGAGGAGGGTTGTAAAGTGTTCTTAACTAATAAAATCACGTGGCTTTACCAAATCGGATAGGTCACGAACAGCTAAGCAGCAACAACAAATTACTTGGAAATTGACTATCATTTTATCTATAAGGCATTGACAATTTTGTCCTAATTGTATTGGCTATCAATTTTAGTACTATAATGGGTATCCACAAAATCGATTTCGATTATTCTTGGCCAAATGCCATGATTTTCCTGCCAAAAACCTCTTATTTAAGACTTTCAAACAAAATGACTAGGTGATTGTTTGCATTAGATCATGCTTTTAATAAAACTGATTTTAAATTTATAAATTACGAAGAAATGTGGAAAAATCAAAATTGGGTAGAGTTTAAAAACAAAAATGAAAAGTTGAAAATCAGAAGTGAGTAGTATTTAATAAATAATTTATTCTAATACCAACTTGTGACTTAAATCACTTTTATAGAAGAAGAATTAGCACTCCACCTACTTTTGGATTTCAATTAAATTAAGCAGAAGATAAAACAAAATATGGCTTTGAGAAACACACAAAACTAATTTTTTTAAGTCAAAGCTAGAATCACTTTTATTAGTGATTGCCAACATTCCCTACTATCAATTATTAAAATAATGAGAAGGCTAATTGATATACATAAAAGGCAAAAAATCGTAGCACTCTACGGACATAAGAATAAAATTGAAATTTGATAATAAATAGCAAAGTTTACATGGTTTACCGTTATCATTTTCAATTTTCTATACACTTTAGTATGGAAGGTCCAAAATTTTAAATAATATCTCTAGAGTCCCGAAACTTGTGGATTGATGCATTCAGTCATGAAGAGAAGGTCAAATTTTAAAAGAGTTGTGATTATAATAACTCATCCCACATTAGATTGGGAGATGTTTGAATGAGTTAATCACAGTTGTATGATCAGTTTGTCTAACAAATTAAGATATTCATTTTTGTTAAACAAAGACGAATACAAAGTAATTTCCAGGAATCCATTATGAGAGAGACCATGGAGCCTGGCCGTGACAATAATAAGGTATCAAACTGATTTAACAAGATTCCTAATCTGATCATATACATTCTTTTCCAGGAAAAAAAATAAAATTATTTGATTATATCTACGCTTTTGTCTAGTTCACAAATAAAATTGAGAGCAGGAGAGATATCATGAAGATAGCAGATGATCAGAATAAGAATTCCAGATAGTTACATCAAACATGATTTTTGTTTTTTATTTTAAACAGTTTATGAAATATCATTTTCATGAACAAAGAAGGTTAACACATGAGTATGTTTGGAGATGATTACTTTTGCCTTCAATGAATATGGTTGCATATAGTCATAGCTTGTACAAAAAGTTTTAACCTCAAAATAAAAACTCTATTCACTAATTCATTTTTAGCAAAGTAAGTACAGACACACAAAAGAAAACGATGGCTTAGGAGCTTATGAGATGAAAATAAATGGGATGATTGGTATATAAAGAGACTACAAAAGTGCCAATAGCGAATCCAGCGTGCCTACACAGATAATCAATAATCAGAATATCGAAACCGAAAAACTCCAAGAAACTCATAATTATCTTCAAAAGACGATTCTTACAACTAGCTTGGGAAGAAATTTATAAAAACACGACGAAAACAGATCTGCAATGCACAAAAAATTGCATATACGTACAAGTGTATGCGTAAGTGATGTTACTCATATAGAGCAGGCGGATGGTCTTTGCTTCACGGCTAGAGCCGCCGCCCAGCGGTCATTATCCAACCCGTGAAGCGCCGCAGCTGCCATTTCTATCGATTCGTGTTTCTCAGTAATTTTTTACATTTAATTTCAATTTATTGCATACTGGTAATTATTCATTTTTAAATTTCGTAATAGAATATATGATGCTCTATTAATGCAATTTAATTTAACTCATGATATATTATATAACTAGGAATAGTGTCATAAATATTTAATATTAATTACTAGTCGTATTTTGTGTGAGACGGTTTCACGAATCATATTTTATGAAACATATTTTTTATTTGCGTCGTCCATGAAAAAATATTATTTTTTATACTAAGATTATTACTTTTTATTATGAATATCGATAAGATTGACCCGTCTCACAGATAAAGTCACGTTAGACCTACTTAGATACAAATGACACCAATATTCAGTTTCAGAAATAAGATTTAAAAAAATAAGGCTATATGGGTTATGATATTATATAATTTCTATATTTTAATGTTACATATTCTAATATTATAAATAAAATTATATTTAATTGGTTATTTGAAATTTTCAGAAAAAAGAATTTTCAACGCAATTACGTGAATTTTGTTTGGAGATCATGCAGAATTCAACCAACGTCTTGCCCCTCTCTTTCCACACTTGCCCTCTCTACTGCGATCCATAAATATTCATAATTGATAAATTCTAAAACCCTTCTCCCCAAACTGCAAAGGTCCGACGATTTTGAAGCGCAAATTTAGGTATCCCAATTATATTTTCCAGTTGTTAAGCTCGAAATCTTGGCGAATTTCTTGATGTCTTTTTTGTTCGGATCGTGGAGTTCAATCTGTTAATGCAACCATTTTCTTTTTCTTTTCATTTTTTTTGTCAGATCGAAGTGTGGCTGGAGACTGATCAGTTCTTCTCACAACGGACCGGGATTTGGGTCACCGGAACAGGTTTTGTGTTTCGTTAATGATTCATTTTCTGATTTATGTGAAATTGTTAAAATTTTGCTTCTCGATTCTTTTATTGATTCATTTGTTTGTTTCTTTGTTTTGGTGTTTGTAGATTGGATTGGGTTGGGATGTACAAACGGTGGTTTTGTTAAAGATTCAGTTTTTTTCTCCTTAAAGATTGTTATAGATTCCTGATCAACTCTCAATGGC
This sequence comes from Primulina eburnea, assembly GCF_022965805.1. Classification (NCBI taxonomy): domain Eukaryota; kingdom Viridiplantae; phylum Streptophyta; class Magnoliopsida; order Lamiales; family Gesneriaceae; genus Primulina; species Primulina eburnea. The sequence goes on from NC_133110.1 coordinate 35,910,740, forward strand.
AACTCCAGGGGGGCCTAGGCAGGGGAATTTCCCCCCAAATTATAACTCTAATGCACTCGCAAATAACATGGAGAATTTACAAATAAATCAATCCAATCAACAGCAATCGGGGAATTTTGGTGGTAGTGCCTATAGACCTCCAAATGCTACACCATTTGGCCAACAACCCCCAAGATTTAGTGGAAGCAGGCCAGGCCCTCCCCCGCCTGGCGTGTTTTCAGGTGGCCAGGCTCCTCCCTCTGGTCCTGCTCAAACTACATTCTCTCCATCTTTGGTTTCTGCTAGATCTACTGAACCACCAGCTGTAACACAGCCTGCTTTCTTTACATCAAGACCTCCCCCACCTGGGGCATCACCATCTTCTATTGGTGGACCAGCTACTTCTGCACCTTCTGGGTTTGGCCCTCTCCCAGGACCTTTCCCTTCTTCCCCCCTAACTTCACGCCCGGCCTTTCCACCCCACATGGTTACTTCTGGCCCAGCCAGTAATGGATCACCTTCATTTACACCAGTGCCGAGTCAAGATGGACCTCGGCTCCCTCCTGCCATCAGTAGTATGCCAAGGCCGTTAGTTGGACCTCCACAGCCACCGACAATGCTGTCTTCTGGGCCATCTTCGCAGACTCTTCAAATGCGTCCCAGCTTTGGTGCACGACCTTCTGGTGCATCATCTGCCATCGGGCAACCAGCACCACCATTTTCAGCTCCACCACAAAGCATGATTCCTCCTTCAGGTTCTTTGCCATTTTCAGCCCCTCAAGGAATGCTTCAATCTTCAGGTTCTCCTTATGGAATGCAGACATGGCCACCACAACCACAGCAGGTCAGTTTTGATGCCATGGTTTCACTAGCTGTGCTGCTACTTGCAAACTTGTTTACTATACCTGCTTTAAGACTCGTTAGAAGTTAATTAAAGAGAATTTCTATGGCTGATAAATGTGTATTAGTATGAGATGAAAGCAAAGCGGTGACCAATTTGTGTTTTTTGTGGTCGCAACCTCCTTGCCTAACGTCATTCTTAGACATGTATGGGTTATTTGGCCTAAACAAATGATTTGTTTGGCGATATATCTGGTGTTGAATGGATGATGAATAACAAACAGGGGACATAATCAAAATGAAAGAGAACCAAATAAATATTATTGAGACCGAAAGTAAAAGTCATCTGAAGTGACAGTAAACTTCTGCCACCTTAGGGAGAAAAAAAGGATTTTTTTTTATCAGAAACTATTTATATTTTATTAATTAATAAAGATTGTTACAATTACAGTGGATGAGCAATCCACAATTTGAGCAATCCACATACATCATATGCTAGGAAATTAAAGTTGGGTACAACATTCATCGAACTAACAAATGAACTTCCAGTCCCTAGGTGATAGGAGAAAAAAGGATTAAATAAAGAATAAGAAGAAAATATAAATTTGTGTGCAATTGCTTTGTATTAGAGAATATTTTGGGTAAATTTCGATATCACGCCTTCGGAGTAGATGGAATAATAATAATAAAAAAACTAGTTTGAGTAAATTTTCTTCCATCTCAGAGTAGCACATGTCAAAGAAGGGGAGTTCCAATTTGAAATTCAATTAGCGAGCCTCTTAAAAGATTTCTCCTTCTTTATTCTTCCGTCACTCGACTAGTATTTGGATGACAAAGAAATTATATGTTTTAGGGTGTGTTTAAGCATTCAACTATTTGAGGCATCATGAAGAGTCATGGTGATTTTTGTTCAACCTTGACACAGTTCTACGTGTAACTAGTTGGACCAGTATCTTTGTGTAATACTGTAGGGTACAACCCATCACTGTTTCTCCCTAGCTTGGGAACTGAATGAACTATTGACTGCACTAGAATCCCTTACCCTTTTTAAAGATGAGAGTGATTGAAGGTAGTTGATTAATCTTTTTCTAGGTGATTTCCTTGCAGGAAAAACCATTGTTTAATAGCTTTTGGCTTATAGAGTTTAATCAGTACCTTTCATAGTTTTTTTCCATATATTCTTCTTTTTTTAATCGGGCTTATTAGTTATTATATGATTTTTTTTGTCAGATATCTTTCATAGGATTTGATCTATTAAAAGTATACTTGCATATGTGTTTACTTTCTATCTCATTTTTCCTTGACCATCGATACCAATAATTTTATATTGCTTGAAGTGACTGACACTGGCATACATGTCTGTCATACATGTCAGTATAGTTCTCAAGAGTAAAGTGTTGCTCGTCTCCTTTTCATCAAAAAATTATTCAAGGAATTATTTTTTCTCATCTTCGGTGTCATGGACCCTGATTACACTTGCTCAAAGCATTAGGCCTGATGGTGAAAATGAATACTAGTTCATCAAAGCATTTTTCCATATTGTATGGCTGTTTATTGATGATGCATTATAGCTTAGTTTTGCAAAATTCTATACATGAACAGATTATTTTCAGTTACGCGTTGAATTTTGTGTTGATTTATAGGTGGCTCCACCTCCCCTAGTTTCTGGACATATGCAACAACCACAGATGTTTGGAATGCCACCAGGCCCACCACCACTCCCAAATCAATCTATGGCCCTGAATCAAACAGCGCAATCAAAAATTAATCCCAATCAAATTCCCCGGCTAACTTCAAGTTCTGCTGTAATTCTGCATGAGACCCGTCAGGGTAATCAGGCAAACCCTCCTCCGGTAATAAGCCATGTTCCAGAAAATAGAAGAACTAATTTATTTGTGTGGTTTTTGTTCATGGTTTTTCCTATCGAATCTTTTAGGGTTTGCTATAATTTCTCTCTAGTACTATAGTGCAAGTTGATATGATCTGATCTAACTGTAAGATGAGGTTGCGAGTTTACTTTTTTCCCCTGATTATTTGGTTTTTTTTTTCTGTAAAGCCTGCAACAAGTGATTATATAGTCAAGGACACTGGGAACTGCAGTCCACGCTACATGAGGTGTACAATAAATCAGGTTAAAAACCTAGTTTTGTTTATTTAGAAAAATAAAGGCTTTAGCAATTAGTGCCTTCCTTATTATCATTTTCAGTTTTTATTGGTTTATTTTGGGGCATTTAGTTGTTATTTTGTCTGTAAGTATGCAGTTGTCACTAACTGAAGGTACTCTGTTTTATTTATTAGATTCCATGCACTGTGGATCTTTTGTCAACTTCTGCGATGCAGTTGGCTTTATTGGTCCAGCCTTTAGCTCTTCCACATCCATCTGAGGAGGCCATCCAAGTAATGTGAAACATTATTGTTTGTTATGTTTTGTTCTGTTCTGATGGCAAATTATGAAGATACCTTGCTTAAGTTCTCAAGTATTTCATCACAAAGAATAATTTAGGGATTCTAGATAACTATGCTAATTTGGCATACAAATGAAATTATGAAGTTTGTAGACACTCTTCATAAGATAATTTTAAATAATTTCTGTATCAACCAACTAATTGATGTCTGTTTTTTAAAAAAAAATAAAGAAATGGCGGGTAAGAATCAGGATGCTTGCCTGTTTAGATAGCCCTATTTTTTATACTGGTGGCTTGTTTTTGCTTAGCTCTTCTGTTAACCTCACGTCAACCTGAAATTTGAGAAGCATAATAATCTTAGCTCTGATCTAGTATAATCTTAAGAATGAACTTTTTCAGCTGGGTGGGTTATATTGCCTACTTGAACAGTTGAACCCAACGACTGTTAAACTTGGATCTATTACTGTTTCGAAGTTGATTGCTTTAGTGTTAATTGATTGGTTTGACAGATTTGACATCTCTTTAAGATAACAGCATAAACTTGTTAGTGTCTTTATATGTGTTATTTCACATATTCTGCAGGTGGTTGATTTTGGGGAAAATGGTCCAGTTCGATGTTCTCGTTGCAAAGGATACATTAATCCTTTTATGAAGTTTATTGATCAAGGCAAACGTTTCATTTGTAACTTCTGTGGTAAGAAAATCTTTTTCTTGTAATCTACTTGTTGTCGTTGGTGGGTTCTCATTTTACTGGGTAGGTATATTATATTACTTCATTGAATTGATGTCTTTGTGAAGCCTTTGTTAGTTTTGGGGAGCACACGTGGGTCCAGCTTTGTAAAATCCAAATCCTCAGTTCCTTAAAAATATATTCTCGCTGATTACTTCTTCGTATGGCATTGTGTGAAGTTTTTTTCGGTTAATGTCATTTGAGTCCTATGTTTATGCCGTCATTGCTACATTTTCAGCTGCTGGCCCTCAAAAACATCTGATGTTATGTTACTTTTGGTTTCACGCTTTAACCTTTACTATTGCAGGTTTTACGGATGAAACTCCGCGTGACTATCACTGCAACTTAGGTCCTGATGGGCGGCGCAGAGATGCAGATGAAAGGCCTGAGCTATGCAGAGGAACTGTTGATTTTGTTGCTTCTAAAGAATACATGGTTAGTAAAGCATCGGAACTAGATTTGGATCTGAATGGGGATTTGACTGGGGATGAAAGTTAATGATGCTAGAATAGTGAGGGTAGAACTTTTAATCAAGTTGAGATTCTTAGGTGAAAGAAAGAACTCTGTTAATACCCTTTAGGACTTGACATTGTGGAAAATGGGGATCTGTGTAGCTGATATGGATTGGATCAGACAGTTGAGCTGCTATGAGGCATGTATTAGGTTCAAGAAACAACTTCTGACAGAGAGAACCAACCTTTCTGGTGGCTTCTTGTGATTGATTAGCTGTTATCAGTAGTTCAGATAGAAAGCCATTTTGAGTAAAATTTCAGCAAGGTCGCAAAAATATATGTCGTCTCAATATTTTTTATATCTCAAAAACATTTAAATAATGTTTGTTCTCAAGAAATAATCTGACAGAAGTGTCCGTAAAAGTCCTTTATCCTTCAGAAGGACTTGATATTTTTATCAACTGTCATTCCAAAAATTGCCTAACCTCGATAGACTTTCTGAGTTTTACTTCTTGGTTCATGGTCTAGATGTTAAGCAAGCTGCATGTTCCTGTGATCCTCATGTTTGTTCACTTAAAATTTCAGGTCCGAGATCCTATGCCTGCAGTATTTTTCTTCCTTATTGATGTTTCCATGAATGCCATACAAACTGGTGCCACTGCGGCAGCGTGCAGTGCTATCAACCAAGTTATAGCTGATCTTCCAGTGAGTCCATGCTCGGTTTATTTATGCGATAAAACTTTATTTGAGAACTGTACATCAAGATACAGACTATTTGTCCCATTATTTTTCCCATTAAAGCTGTTTTGGTATCGAATATTTTCTTGAAACTGACCTTTTGAAAACAGTGCACGCTGAACACAAATGGAATGGGGTTTGTTGTTTTTTGACATGGCTGAGTGAGAGAGAAAGCTCTGCTAGTTTGATGATGATAGTCTTGCCTTTTCAGGAGGGTCCAAGAACAATGGTGGGCATTGCTACGTTTGACTCGACCATCCACTTTTACAACCTGAAACGTGCTTTGCAGCAGGTTGGCCGTAGAGTTATCGGCATTCTTTTTTAGATTGAGCATATGTC